>NC_139977.1:33409273-33873444 GCF_963993115.1 Abramis brama | reverse complement strand
AGCATGAAAAGAACAGAAACATTAAATATAAATGAATAACAAGTGTTACGACCTCAGTGTGGGTCATATTGTGTGGGTTTGGTTGTCCTTTGTCATTTGTTTTGTAGGTTGGAGTTGGAGTGAGTGACGTCATGATGACTGATGGTTTACACCTGTGCTAGAGCTGATGCCGGCAAACAAAAGCAGCTCCCTTCAGTCGTGACACCAGTGCTCTCCCCTCGTGCCATTTTGTTGTCGTCTTAGTTGTTGTTTTGTTCCCGTTTTGGTCTATTCTATTACTTTATTACTTTTACTTTAATAAATGTTATTCCTTTTTGCATATCATTTTAACGTGTCATCTCCTTCTTTGTCGCGGCTTGCGAGCCGGCCGTGACACAAGACATCAAGAAAATACAGCAAAATTAAACAACAACAACTGTGGAATAAAGATGACTTGTTTAAATACACTGAAATTAAATAAAATTTATACTCATTACACCATTACACCTGCAACAAGAGATATTAGACACATGCCTCATGCAACAAATAAAAAGGAAAAGTTGGCTATACACTGCCCACCTGTAGGCCTGTGTCTCCTCTGTCTGTGCAGACTCTTCTGTGGGCCTTTCTGTAGATGTGGAATCCTGCAACTTATATTGCAGCCATAAAGCATACAAGTATAAATTAAGTAAAGTTATTTATGCACTTGCAGATAGGCTAGTTCCTCCATATGACAGTTATCTGAGAGGGTTTATTCACTGTCCAGTGCAATGGAAACAAATGGACATTACAAAGTCTTATACTTTCTTTCCTTTGGAAAGTTAGAAAATGTCCACTTACTGCACATATTTCAGCCACTTTCTTGGGAACAGATACAAGTGTTGGTGTATTATGTAAAAGTGCACAAAAGAGGAAAACACAATGTCATTACAATGACTACACTGGGGAAAAATGTGATCAATAACTCATGGCAAAATATTTTTACATTAACATAAGTTTATCAGTTTTCACTTTCACAAGTCAAAGCAATTCATCATTACTCAAGATTTAACAGTTGAAATGACTATACGGCCTTAATTTAATGCAGCAAAAATTTATTTTTTTTACAGTGTAGGCTACTAAGATCTTTTCTCTCTTTTTTTTTGGTTGCTTTTATAAACAGACAACCATTTATTTAACAGTGCCTTTTATAAAAGAGACTATAATATAACTAAAAATTACCATTATATGTAGAATATTTTTGTACTTCACTTTTATTTGTTCCCATGTTCTAGTGTGGTGACTCTGACATTACAATGAACAAAGTAATTATGCAATTATTAAAATACAAAACTATAGGCTAATAAGTGATAAAAACATCTAACATGGCCACTTCTAACAGATTTAAATTGTCTGCTACTTTTTGCCAGCCCTCTCTCCTGGCTTTTGCAGACTTTGAGGTGTTCCCTGGACCCTGGCGTTTTGATTAAACATTAAAATTCCGAATAAACCTCGACTATTAGTTCTTGCTCTGCTGAGGAGAAAAACTGAGCCGCTCTTTGGCCACGCTGAGCAGCCAATAGAAGCGTTGCTGATCAGTGTTTCTAATATCGATACATATCCCCTTTTAAACCAGCGCATGAACGCGCAATTATCTCAGATAACTCAATCCAGCTATACTAATCATAACCGGGTCTATTTAAAATCATAATTTTCGAGTCTATTTAAAAGGATGTTGTGGTCGATAGTGTCAAATGCAGCACTAAGATCGAGTAACCCTAAGATTAAGCAGAATCATCCACAACGTCCATTCCATCCAATCATAGGACTCAAAGATCAACCCCACCATATTTGGCATATTAAGAAATATAATAACAAGGAAGAGAGGTCAGATGTTTAAATGTATGTGCGTGTCTTGCGTTCACGTTTGGGTGCGAGTGTATAAGTGTGTTCAACCCTAGTTCTTGTTTTGTCTAGGTGTGTCCATGATGTGCAGATAACAACGAAAAGACGTTACTCAAGGGCAGTCTTACACAAGAACAGTCAAAAGTGGAGCCTAAGAAATAAGAAAATAATAACAGTGGCCACTTTAAATGAATTCTGGTTGGTTTCTAAACTAAAACTGAGCCCGGGGTCAGTAAAACTGCTCTCAGGATTAGTTTTTGAGCTGATCAGAGCTTCTTCAGACTGGTTAATCAATTTTGTGATGTCCTGGTTCTACCCAATGAGCAGCTAGGAGCACAGAGCGCACACCAATGACCTGTACGTCACGTGAATACACAAATATGCAAACATTGATCCAATTAAAATATACGTTTAACTGTCAAAAGTGTTTAAAAGTGTCCTTGAAAACTTTTTTTCTATGTAAAATGTCGATTAAATATATTGTGACCCCATCATCTTGCAAGAGATGAGGAGAACTCAAGAGTGCAAACAACACAGTGTGTTTCTTTGCAAATATAACAAATTTATTAGACAACATTCAAAAAGTAGTAATCAGAAATGGCAAAGAAAAACAAAACAAAACAAAAAAACAATTGTAACTTGTCAACAGGGTTTCCCAATCATATCCAATGGCAATTGCTTTGCAAATAAATCAAACAAAATTTCACTCCAAACTCCAAAACAAAAGTAATCACCAAATAAAACCACTAGAAATTGTCAGATGCTGGCGTGCCAGTAGACCGGCATATTTTGTATTTTGGATGCTAGTATGATCCCAGCAAGACCACAAAAAAAGAACTTGCTTATGTTACATATTGCAACGGTCACCAGCGGGAGTGCCCTTGAGAGCCACCAGAGGGCACTCCACATCAGAATACCCTCACAAACTACATCTCCCATAACTCTCTGCCTGGACTCATCATCCCTGATTGCATCCACCTGTGTCTCATTATCCTGTTTAGCTCACAGTGGGTGCTTCTCGATATCCCTCCTCGCTCCTCCGTCCTCCATCCTATGACCCGGAAACTGATCGATCTCAGCCATCTTGAAGGATATCTCAATTCTCTAATTGCACCGTGAGGAGTCGAGGAACGAGGAGCGAGGAGGCTTCCAGAGGAGTTATGAGCGAGGATACACAGGTGTATCCTATGCGGAAGAGTTTTATCGACTAAACGTGACACACGTATAAAATCTCCTCCCCCTATCACAATAATTTTAATTTATACTCTTTTTTTTTTTTTTTTTTTTATCCTTTATTTAACCAGGTGAAACTCATTTGAAAATCTCTTTTACAAGAGAGACCTGGCCAAGATGCAGCATAAAAAACATAAAAAACAATTTCCAACATATATAAAAAAACACATCAAATACACATACATATATATCACAAGACCCTGTGCTGAAAAATGCTTAATACAAGTCAAGTCAAGTCAAGTCAAGTTTATTTATATAGCGCTTTTCACAATACAGATTGTATCAAAGCAGCTTCACAGTATTAAATTAAAATAATACATCAATGCTTGTTTCTAGTGGAAAACGTCCACGTTTGGTAATGCTGATCAATAGTATTGTTGATTGATTAATTAAATTAAATCTCCCAAATATCCCCAACTGAGCATGCCAAAGGCAACAGTGGCAAGGAACCGAAAAACTCCATCAGGTGACCTAATGGAGAAAAAAAAAAACCTTGGGAGAACCCAGGCTCAGTCGGGGGCCAGTTCTCCTCTGGCGTTTATGAACTAGAGGTTGGATTTAACTGTAAGATTAAAAGTATTATATGAATGCCTGGCTGAAGAGATGCGTCTTTAATCTAGTTTTAAACTGGGAGAGCGAGTCTGAGCAACGAACAGTATCAGGAAGACTATTCCAGAGTTTTGGAGCTAAATGTGAAAATGCTCTCCCTCCTTTGGTGGATCTGGATATCCTAGGTATGACCAAAAGCCTCGAATTTAGTGATCTTAAAGAGCGCGATGGATTATAGGGCGAAACAACTTTATAACTTTATGAACAATGTTTACCTGCTCTACATTCTTCAGAGTTGAAACAAACTGTCTATAAGAAATAAAGGTAGTCATTTTCAACGATTTCTGAAGAATGTTCCAGGCAGAAGGTGCTGCAAACATAAAGGCTTTTTTGCCTAATTCTGTTTTGACACGGGGGACCAACAAGTGTAGTACATCATTTGAACGTAATCCATAATGGCCGTGATTTCTTGTTAAAAGGACACTCAAATAGGTAGGAGCTAGTCCAAGAAGTGCCTTGTAAATGAAACATAGCCAGTGAGTGTACCTTCTTGCATAAAGAGAGGGCCATTTAGCTGTATAATAAAGGATACAATGATGTGTCCTATAACCACAACCAGTGAAAAAACGTAATGCACAATGATACACAACATCCAGTTTCTTCAAACATTGGGCAGAAGCATTCATATATATCAGATCACCATAATCTAATATGGGAAGAAAAGTGGCCATCACCAGGTATTTTCTAGCGCGAATGGATAAGCATGATTTTGATCTGTAAAGATAGCCAAGCTTTATCTTAAAGTGTAAGTTGCAGGTTAACCACCACAGCCAATTAATGTGTAAATTAAAGTGCTCTATATGTATATATTTAATTATTTCTGTCTTAAAATGCGTTAAAATAACATTTATTGGGGTTTCTTCAAAGGTAGCGTGTTTTTTCAGTAACTGGTGATGACGTCATAAGAGGAACTCGCAACCCATACTCTGCTAGATTCCTACTGTATTATGGCTATTTGGAGAACGACTGAGGATGTGGGAAACCATCAAATTCTTTATGGACCACAGCCCTACAATTTTTAACCGGTCAGGCGTGAGAGAGGGGAGGAAATTTGCCAGGGCCCATGGCACTCAAAGAGTTATTAATGCTTGGTGTGAGGAGAATGAGTGGAGGGTTGGCCAGGTGTCCTGGTGAGTAGCTACGTTAGAGCTAGTCTAGGCTAGCCTGGTGCAAACTTAACCCGGATAATATAAGGGAACAAGCCAGTCTTTTCAAAAGTTTGCCGTCATGTAGAATAGCAAGGAGGGACAACGACTGAAGACATTATTTACTTGCATGGTGTCAGTCCAAATCAGAGCTGTAGAGATGCACACACTGCACAGGCACCAATCGCTAGTCTCATCGACGCCTCAAACGTCATGTAATACCCTTCCTCAATCCACGCTATTTCTCATGATTTAATTAGCGATGTTTATTGTCAGAAAAGAAAAAGAGAGATCGATGTCCCCATCACTGTGTTTGTGTGGTTATGCCACCCAATTGAATCAGCAGTGGAGAGTATGTGCTGCCGTGAGGTGAACGCGTTTTGGAGTTTAGTGGAACAGCTCGACCTGCGACCGGCTGATCTGACGTGCCTGAACCCGCTTGTTTTGCGAATAGCTTATTCTCATTTCAGGCAGGATCACGGTCCCCTTGAAGTCAGCGACACACGAGTATGTTTACAGTTGAGTTATTTTATCCATAATTTTTTTATCAAATAAAACATACAACCAACTTTTCTGTAGTTATGTAAGGCATCTATAGCTATGACTATGCCGGTAACTCTACTAGTGAGTTCCTCTTATGACGTCACTTTTCATATTATATTCAGCATTTTGGTATAAAAAACAATGGTGGGCAGTTCTTATCTTTATGTTTGATAAACACATTGCATTATCTTCGTGAAAAATTTAACCTGCAATTTACACTTTAAGCTTAGAAACCAGATTGCTAACATGAGTTCTAAAACATAGTTTAGAATCAATGATTATACCCAGAGGTGTTCACAAATATATCAAAAACTATTTTGTTACAAACTACAAATACTGGCTCATGAAATGTAACAAAATAAAATACAAAATACTGTTGTGAAAAATGTATTTAAATAAAATACAAGTAATTAGTATTTTGAAAATACAAAAATACTCCCACAATATTCTTAAGTCTTTTTTTTATTACTGAAAGGTCAATAACACAAATAGTAGCAATAACACAAACACACTTTTCCATAGTAGAATCGCGCTGCGTGCGCAATTATTGAAAAACAATAGGATTGATGTAGCCTGACTTCGTCATACTCATATTCTAGGCAGAATGTGAGTCTGATACTGCTCCATAGGGTTTTGATTATGAGGCGTGCCTTAACCGAACCAGGAAAAAAACAAAACTCTGCACTCAATTGGATAGACCTACAACCAATCAGAGCAACGCAGTAAGTGACTTATGTTGAGCGACGCATAGTTGTTAACAGAGCTCAACTGCACACATGCAGGAAGAAGTAGTAAAGTAATGAGTAAAGTAATAATAAAGCACTCCATGAGTGCGACCAAAGGAGAAACCACAATGACCACAGGGTTTTCATTGCGTCCCATCTTCTTAGCGACCATCGGAGTCCGCTGATAAATTAAACTTTTGCCGAATCCCGTAGGAAAGATGGCAAACACATGTTTCCGATCGACAAATGCCTTGATTGCGGTTCTCTGTTTGTCTTTTAAAATGAATGCGCTGTAGATTTCTTTTATAACAGATGCGATAGCGGAATTTAAACATCTCAATTCTCCTGCTGCAGTCATCTTTGTTGAAAACCAATTCAACCCAAGCGCTCTTTGGTGACGTGGGTGATTACATAACCGCAGATCATCTGTCCATCATCGATTAAAGCCCGCCCTGGCAATTTGATTGGCTCGGCCTTCTGGGAGCCGAGCATAATTACTCCTCAACGGATCGAGTCCAGACCGAACTTCCCGACCAAAAAATGTTGTGGACGGGGTTCGGGCTGGCACCCAGGCTAGGATTGGTGATTATTTTATACAAAATCCGATGGAATATCAATATTTCTCATATGTAATACGTTTAAAAACGTGTAAAACCTGCAGATGGATGTTATATTGTGAACGCTTGCTTAGCATGGAGATTTCAGTGGAGTTACGACAGACGCGCTGTTTCATAATAGGTATGATGTCCTTTTATGAATGACAACACAGTGCATTGATCTCATAAGGCACAATTTTTTTCTCTATAATGCCGTTCAGTGTGCAATATGTGTGTGTGTAGACTGTATATTTTTCACAAAACACTTTACCTTAAAGGGATAGTAAGCAGGGGCGGACTGGCCATCGGGAGCACCGGGACATTTCCCGGTGGCCTGACGGTCGTTCTGGCCTGCCGGCTGCCGCTGTGCAGACCATCAGCCTGGCATGTGATAGGCTGGTGTGCAACTACGAATGCAGACGCAGCAAGCTGCTGCAAAATCCCAGCCATGTTCGCCAGTAAGGGAACAGGTCGGTCAAGATTACATTTACATTATATTTATAATAATTTGGCATTGGGGTGTGCGATATGACGATTTTTGATCGTGGACGATTAAAATGTCTCCATGATCTGCTTTTGAAGAAATATCGTAGAATCGTGGTGCATTCTATCAGTTGCTGTTCTGGCGCCTCTGTCCCAACATCCTGAACAACGCGACGTACACGCTGCGGAACGGGACACTGCAGTTTACAAAAGTTCATAATTTGCATGTGCTTTAATGCCTTGTCGGTTAAACATTTAATTCGCGTGCTGATGCGCTGTTCTAACGTGTGCGTTTCTCAGCGCGTACATGTGAAGTTCACATGCACTAAAAGCCTGTCTACCAGCGCCTGGATACTGGACAAAGTTATCCTTTGAGTCTTATTGTGCTAATACTGTCAAATACACACAAGGTTTACATAAACAAAGTCGGTTATGTCTAAAGTGAACGCAAACTTGAGAAAATTTAGAGAAAATCTGCTTGTCAAATGCGTGTATAATAGACGCGTCGCGCGCAACTCTTAAAGAGACAGTAGTAATAGTAAACACGATGCCGCTTCTCATTAAAGGGATAGTTCACCCCAAAATAAAAATTCTCTCATTATTTACGCACTCTAATGTTATTCCAAACCTGTATTAATTTCCTTTTAATATTTTCTAATATTTTTCTAATATTAATATTTTGAAGAATGTGGCTATCCAAACAGTAGCTGGTCCCCATTGACTTCCATAGGAGAAAAATATACTATGGAAGTCACTGGGGTACATCAACTGTTTGGTTACCCACATTCTTCCAAATAACTTTTATTTTCAACAAAAGAAAGAAACTTATTCGAGTTTAAAACAACTTGAGAGAGTAACTTATGACAAATAGCATTTTTAGGAGAACTATCCCTTTAATGTTAAAAAACAACAAAATGCAAAGAGAAAATCACTCACTGCTCCTGACTGATAATTTTTAATAGTAGCTTTAATAAGTATCAATGTATAATTTATACAGTGAAGTCTATGTTTTGTTTTATTTTCATATTTGTTATTTTTGTTATTTTAATTACTTTCTTCAATGCTACTGTTAAATACACCTACTGTAGCTGAAAACATAAAGCAAATGTTTATTTAATTTGTATATTAAGTTGTGTATGAGTAATGTGTATCTTTGATCTTAATATTTAATAACAAAGAAAATGACAAAAAAATATCTTCGCCCCTGTCTGCTATTCTTTTTTATTTTATATTTTGTTACCTAAGGCTTTGTTTTTAAAATATGGACATTAGTTTGGCTGTAATGCTCAGTCACAAAATAGTAAAACCAACATTAAAAAAAGAATCGTGATAAAATCGTGAATCGTGATTTTTCTGAAAAAAATTGTGATATTATATTTTTGCCATATCGCCCACCCCTTTTGAGCACTGAAAATACATAAAATGTAAATATTTCAACATGTGAATGTGTCTCTTATTATCTCTTTTAAAAAGCCAATTTTCTATTTGTCATTGGTTTGGTAGTATAAATGGTGTATTCCTAGTGAGTTTTTAAGGGTTATTTTTTTATTCATTTATATTGCATCTGGTAGTCTACCTGTTACATTAATAGGGTTAGCCTACAAGTTTATCAGTCCAGTAGATTACATGAATAGGGTGGTGGTGACTGCAGCAGCAGAGGTGGCCTGGCAGTGGAGTCAAATTCCCGGCCTGAATTATTGTCCCAGTCCGCCACTGATAGTAAGTTCACCCAAAAAGGAAAATTCTGTCATCATTTACTTATCCGTATGTTGTCCCAAACCTATATGAGTTTCTTTCTTCTGTTGAAATAAAAATAAGATATTTTGAAGAATGTTGGTAACCAGACAGTTGACGGAAGCCATTGAAAAATACTATGGAAGTCAATGGCTAGGCTACTGTCAACTGTTTGATTACAGACAATCTTCAAAATATCTTTTTTTGTGTTCAGCAGAAGAAGGAAACTCATACAGGTTTGGGACAATAAAAGGGTGACAAAAGTTTTATTTTTGGGTGAACTATCCCTTTAATGCCATTTTTAAGAGGAGCAGCGCCACTTCTTCTCCTGTGTTCAAAACATAGACTGTAAAAAAATATGGACGTAGTGTCCGTGACGTCACCCGTAGGGGTTCAAAACTCATTCACTTCTTGGAGGGAGCCCGGTCTACAGGGTGCCACGTGATTTTCGTGCATCTAACCTGGACATTGCCATTGCCAACATCAGACCGAAAATATGGCTAAATCATTTACTATGGTGATAAGCATATGGTGATTTTTCTTAAGTATTTAAGTATTTGAAATACTCTAAATACACTCCCTCAAAATATTTTGTTACAAACTACATTTTATTTTTTCCACACCTGCAAAATACAAATTACAAAATACACTAAAGTAATTAAATACGTATTTAAAATACATTTAATTGAAATACTGCCCATGTCTGATTATACCCAAATATTTATGACTGTTAACTAACTCAATTTCATTACCTTCAGAAGTTGAGATGCTTGAAGAAGAAACTGGAAGTTGTCTTGAGTTTGTGAATACCATTATTTTTTACTTTTGTACATTTAAGACCAGCTTAAGCTGTTTTAAATGGTTCTGAACAGTATTGAATGCAGACTGCAAAAGTTCAAGGGCTTGTGCAGTAGATGATGCAGTACAGTAAATAACAGTGTCATCAGCATAAAAGTGATACATAGCATTCAATAAATTTTCACAAAGTTTGTTTATATAAATTGAAAATAATATGGGCCCTAATACTGAGCCTTGAGGAACTCCCTTGGAAATAGGCAAAAATGAAGACACAGAACCAGCCACCCGAACACTTTGGGTTCTACCTGACAAATAATTTGCAAACCAATCTACCGAATGCTTAGACAAGCCAATGCTCACTAGACTATTCACAAGAATGCAGTGATCAACCGTATCAAACGCCTTCGAAAGATCTATAAACAGCGCAGCACATATTTTCCTATTTTCCAATGCCCCAGCAATATCATTTATCACCTTTAATGCTGCAGATATGGTGCTATGTTGTAAACCCTGATTGAAAAGGTGATAAGATATAATTTATGTTTAAAAATTCCTTTAGCTGCTCACCAATCAGGCGCTCAAGGAGTTTAGCTAAAATACACAGCTTCAAAATAGGCCTATAGTTATTTCAAATAGATGGATCTTTTAGTAATGGTGTAGCATGGGCTGACTTCCATACTTTAAGGATGTCGTTTTCGACAATTAAGTTAAAAATATATGATAAAGGCTCCGCAATAAAGTCAGCTGCTAACTTTAGAAAGAAAGGATCTAAATTGTCAGGACCAGCAGACTTTTTTGTGTCTAATTCCTGAAGGGCTTTATGGACTTTGTTAATTGATAAAGGAGAAATATAAAATAGTTTTTCTGAAGTTAAACATGGGTCAGATGGGTTCTCCTGTACGTAATGTAATGTAGGGAGAACTCATCATATTCATCATTTCTGCAAATCACCTCGCTGGTAATACTCAAAGATAAAATGAGGACTAATGATAAAAGCATCATGTTAAAAAACACTCCAATTGTTACTCCAGTTTATTGATGGAATCAGTCCAAGCCAGATTCTCCCTTTCGAATCCAACCGTGGCGATGAATGGCGTCACGATGTAAACAGGAATAGTTCTCCGGGGTTTTGAAAAATAGCACACCGCAGAGACGGGACACCCTCCCACGGGGAAGCTGACAAATCTGCCCCGATGAGCGACCTCTCTACTGGAAACCAGCAGTTGGCGAAAACAGTCGTCTGGAGAAGCAAATTCCCCGGGATCACCTCCCGCCAAGATGATCCATCCTCAAGAAAAACTCCGACAACTCAGAATCCAACAGCAGGCCGACCAAGGATTAGTTTCAGGAAAACTCAGACGACTCGGACTCCAACAGCAGACGAACCAGCAAAAGCAATAAAATCACGTCCAGGAGAAACAGCATCACAATCTAAATTTTACCTAGACAACCAGGGTGTCTTGTGAAATCATCAGTCACTCAACATGTCATTCACACTATTAAAAGCCGACAGATACGAGACAGACACAAAACACAGGTACTAACAAGCCGCCATCTTGGATGTCATGTGTAAACTTTACCTTTGCAGTTTATATAAACCAAATATCCCACATATTTCAACAGGGTATCTTGCTTTTATATTATTTATTATGAATTTCTTAAATAACCAAACTAATACAACATGAGGGCAGATTCTTTGAGCGCTGCTGATGACGCTATGAAGTGATGCTCGAGTGATCAAGTATTCCAATGTATTAAAAAGCTTTAATTCGATTCCTCCGTCCTCATTTTCTTTCCTTGCGTCCTTCCCTCGCATCCTACATGGGGTGGAGCTGAGACACGAGGAAAGGAAACGAGGATGCACAAATAAGAATTGAGAAGCTGCCACTCCCTCCAAAGATTCTCTATTGGGTTTAGGTCTGGAGACTGGCTAGGCCATACCAGAACCTTGATATGCAAAACCTTGATTTACAGAGCCACTCCTTGGGTATCCTGGCTGTGTGCTTCGGGTCATTGTCATGTTGGAAGACCCAGCCTCGACCCATCTTCAATGCTCTAACTGAGGGAAGGAGGTTGTTCCCCAAAATCTCGCAATACATGGCCCCGGTCATCCTCTCCTTAATACAGTGCAGTCGCCCTGTCCCATGTGCAGAAAAACACCCCCAAAGCATGATGCTACCACCCCCATGCTTCACAGTAGGGATGGTGTTCTTGGGATGGTACTCATCATTCTTCTTCCTCCAAACACGTTTAGTGGAATTATGACCAAAAAGTTCTATTTTGGTCTCATCTGACCACATGACTTTCTCCCATGACTCCTCTGGATCATCCAAATGGTCATTGGCAAACTTAAGACGGGCCTTGACATGTGCTGGTTTAAGCAGGGGAACCTTCCCTGCCATGCATGATTTCAAACCAAGATGTCTTAGTGTATTACCAACAGTAACCTTGGAAACGGTGGTCCCAGCTCTTTTCAGGTCATTGACCAGCTCCTCCCGTGTAGTTCTGGGCTGATTTCTCACCTTTCTTAGGATCATTGAGACCGCACGAGGTGAGATCTTGCATGGAGCCCCAGTCCGAGGGAGATTGACAGTCATGTTTAGCTTCTTCCATTTTCTAATGATTGCTCCAACAGTGGACCTTTTTTCACCAAGCTGCTTGGCAATTTCCCCGTAGCCCTTTCCAGCCTTGTGGAGGTGTACAATTTTGTCTCTAGTGTCTTTGGACAGCTCTTTGGTCTTGGCCATGTTAGTAGTTGGATTCTTACTGATTGTATGGGGTGGACAGGTGTCTTTATGCAGCTAACGACCTCAAACAGGTGCATCTAATTTAGGATAATAAATGGAGTGGAGGTGGACATTTTAAAGGCAGACTAACAGGTCTTTGAGGGTCAGAATTCTAGCTGATAGACAGGTGTTCAAATACTTATTTGCAGCTGTATCATACAAAAAAATAGTTAAAAAATCATACATTGTGATTTCTGGATTTTTTTTTTTTTTTGATTATGTCTCTCACAGTGGACATGCACCTACGATGACAATTTCAGACCCCTCCATTATTTCCAAGTGGGAGAACTTGCAAAATAGCAGGGTGTTCAAATACTTATTTTCCTCACTGTATATAATTCAATGTTAGGCTGCATAGTTTAGATCAGCCGGGACCGAGAACACTTCCCGAAAATCCTGATGTACTTGGTACATCATAAGTAGGATGGCACCTTACGCTAATATTAGTCTCTCTGTTTATCCCGAGGTTTACCGCAGTCCGCCGGATCCAGGCCGTATCCAGATCTGAGGAAGGACCAGCGCCTGGACACGATGATAGCGTAGTTGTTAATAACTAATGATCTTCGCAACGGAAGTGAATCAATCAAGACTATCTTTAGCTGGTAAATAACTTTATCCTAGAGCTGTGGTTAAGCCTAAACAATCTGTTACGGTAATTTCTATTATCAATGTAAAGCTGCTTTGAAACAATCCATACTGTTAAAAGCGCTTTATGAATGGTGACTTGACTTGACAAAATTCTGCATTTCAAAACTTAAATACAAGAGTATATTTAAAGTGCATGACGTGAAGAAGCTCAGGCTTGGCAGGCATGATGTGAACAGTCTCTGGCTGAGAGGATACTGTGGGCTTGTGGGGCTCCTCATCCACAAAGCCCACAGTAAATGACGAGCCACTTAACAAAAGGGGCAAGGTCAATATATTAAATTAGAGTCCAGTGAGGGGTATTGTCAGACATGAGAGTCCATGGCAAAACATTTCCTTTAAGACAACATCATTAAAGTCCACCCCATGGCAAAGCTCAAAAACTCTTCAACGTAATCCTCAATTGGACAGTCACCTTGGCTGAGGCGGAAGAGACGAATTGCTGGATCCATGTCTGGCGAAGTCTTCTGTCACAAAACTGCTCTGAGACACAAGAAGGGATGAGGATCCAAATGCAGTTTTATTGAAAGGGTAATCCACAATCGTAGTCGAAAATACAGGCAGTCCATACAAACAAACAAATCAAGGCAGAGAACAGGCAAGAAATCCAAAAACCAAGACACATGAATACACACTGTGTTGTTTGCACTCTTGAGTTCTCATCTCTTGCAAGATGATGGGGTCACAAAATATTTTATCGACATTTTACATAGAAAAAGTTTTCAAGGATACTTTTAAACACTTTTGACAGTTAAACGTATATTTTAATTGGAACAATGTTTGTATTTTTGTGTATTCACGTAACGTACAGGTCATTGGCGTGCGCTCTGTGCTCCTAGCTGCTCAATGGGTAGAACCAGGACATCACAAAATTGATTAACCAGTCTGAAGAAGTTCCCTTTCGAAAGGGAACTCTACACTACGTCAGAATGACGCTATGGGGAACGCCTCAGGCGTGACAGGTGTCTGAAATCAAATATCATCTCACAGCAATCATGCTGACCGGCGACAGCCCGTGAATCATTAACGTGAATGATTAACGTGCAACCTGCAAGTATAAAAGGGCGCTTTGCAAACATGACAACATCCTTTTCGTCTTCAGGGACTGTTTTTGTCTGTAATTAAAACGTCTGCTACAGCAAGAAAATGAAACGCACGTCTAAGGCAAGTCCTAAAAAATTTGTGAAATGTGTTGACCCGTGCCCAAGATATTTGTCGCCGGGTGACACTCACGAGATGTGCGTGTACTGTCTGGGTGAAGAGCACGCACGGGATGCTCTCGAGGGAGCATCCTGTGCAAACTGTGAGTGTTTTCCTATGAGAACGCTCCGCTCTCGTCTGGCTCTCTTCTCGAGGGGAGAGAGTTCAGCATCTGGTCCTCGCGGATCGGGTCCCGCTCGTGCCGAGGCAGAGCGGCGACGCGCTTCATGGGGCTCCCAGATGGAGCTCGCTGACAGTCTCGAGAGGGTTGTTCACCTCTCGGACGAGTCATCGGCTGACGAGAGTGAGCTGCAGGTGGATGACGGAGAAGATTCTCCTACTGATACTGCAGCGAGTGCTCTTCAGGCTGGGCAAGAGATGGCTGAGGAGGATGAATCAGATCCTCAACCTCGTCAGCCATCCTGCCCCATGTACGCTGAGTTGGTGGAAGTTATGGAGCGCGCCACTGACAAACTGCAGTTGCCATGGCGGCGCGCTCAGGGAGAGATCGCTCGCGGCCGGTTGGACGATCGATTTCTCCCTGAACATAGACCACCAGCTCAACGGAGCCTCCCATTCCTTCCAGATCTTCATTCTGAGATCGAGAGGGCATGGGAGAAACCATACTCGGCCCGTATTCATCGACATCAGCGGGGTAATTTCGCTGATGTTGAGGGGATCGGGGAGTATGGTTATGTGTCGATGCCGCCCATTGACGAGACGTTTGCGAACTATCTCGTATCTGGGCGGGCGTCGACACTAAAAGCTCCGACTCTGCCATCCAAGCCTCTTAAAGTCACGGCTCGCTTGAATGGCAGAGCGTACATGGCAGCAGGTCAGGCTGGTGCTGCCCTTCACACCATGGCAGTGCTCCAAGCCTACCAAGCTGATCTGCTGCGGGATCTCGACCAGGGGACGGGGCTGTCCCCTGAGGCGGTCGCTGAGTTGCGCCGGACCACAGATTTGTCTCTCCGGGCCACTAAACAGACTGCTGCCACGATCGGCCGGTCGATGGCGGCGATGGTGGCCACGGAGAGGCATCTGTGGCTCAACTTGGCTGATATCGGGGAGAAGGAAAAGGCCCTTCTCCTTGATTCACCAGTTTCGCCTATTCAACTTTTTGGCACCTCCGTTGAGGCGGTGGTTGGAAAGTTTAGGGAGGCGAAGGCGCGCTCAGCCGCATTTAAAACCTGTATACCGCTGAGATCCGGGCCCCGGCCCAGGCAGGCGGGAGGACCTGGTCCGTCTTGGTCCGAGGACCATAGACAGGACCAGAGGTCTAGTGTTGCCTCTCGTGCGCCCCCTCCAGGGAGGAGTAGGACGCAGAGAAGGCGAGCCTCCCGCAAGAAGAGGGACTTAAGGGAGGTCATTCAGCGCAAGCGGAGCAGCGCTCAGCGGAAGTAAGGGTATGACCTCCCTGGAGGGCTTTTTCTACCGGCCCTCTCCCTCTTCTTTACTCCCCAGGCGTTTGCGTTACACCAGTCCTGGGGTTGGGCCTATGATGAGAACTATGTTCTGATGGCCCGCCGTAGCAACTGGTTGATGTGAGCGCCTCTTTTAGGCATGTAAAAGTGGTGGACCCCAGGTTCGTTGAGACCTTTCTGGTGAAGTCTTCACTCCGCACGCCGCAGGTGAACTTTTTTGGTTTTTGGAGAATTTGTGTATATAACTAACACTTATTTGTATCTCTCTACAGAAGCCTTGTTCCCTGTATAGACCTAGGGGTCATTCTTAGAATTAAAAGGTAAAGTATGGAGACTTCAGGGCCCTGAAGCCTCCCCAGTTGGTGGTGGGCCACCGCTCATTTCTTTTTAGCCGCAGGGCTGTTAGCCACCCTGGGGTAGAGTAGTTGGTCTTCCTAAAAAAAAAAAAAAAAAGAACTTTTTTGCTTTAGGTTTAGACTGATGCTGGCGCTTCAGATAGATCTTATGTCTTACCTATCGGTTTGTGACATTGGTATCCTGAGTACTTCGCTCCCCTGTGCGCTGGAAGGTGTCAGTAGGTGAGTGTTTTACAGCCTCTCAATCAAGTAGGCTGTGGCTCCTCCGAGCTCTCAGGTAGATCTATGCTTGTAGGTCGGCCCTAACCCGGGCCGCCTCTGTAGCTGGCCTAGGCTAGGTTTGGGATGTTGGAGGCGTTCTGCTAAGTATAGCTGCCACATTCATTATGTGTTAGGCTTCCTCCCCTAGATTTCAGCCTCCTCCCTTAAATGGGAGTTGTTGGTCAAGGCCCGCCCCTTTCACTGCATTCAGGGGTGGTAGAGTAATGCAGGGTGGTAGTTGAGGTATGATCCTTCAGGCAGGGTTAGGCTGTCTTTCGCTCTGCGATGTGATAGTTTGCCAGACCCTGCCAAACAGAGCTACTTGGATTAGGCCTCTAGAGCTGGCTCCACTCAGCCCGTTGAGCTGAACCACTCGAACGAGGGGTGAAGGTTGGTTGGCTTGCAAGCAAGCCCCGCTTCCCCAGGCTGGGCACAGGACAAATCCCGGTTACCCTTTTGGAGCCACTTGCAGGCCCGCTCCCTGTCTAACATTTCAGGGGCATATGGTGTTACTCCCCCGCTAAACGCGGGGTAGTTTTGAGTAATCCATTCTCAGCTCTGTATTATCTACCTCACACCACGATGGCTCCGGTTGAGCAGGGAGTTCTAACTACATTTCATTCCGGTATTTGAACTCCGCTCCCTTGAAGCCAGGGCATTGCCATGAGCTGACGCCCATGCATTTAGTAGGTAGGCCCTTGAAATGGGGCCTCCACTAGGCAGAGTGGCGTATGTTGTACTCCCCTGCTATGAGGGTATTGCTTTGTGCTGAGTACACTGCCTTTGGCGATGTGGTTAGGTACCAGGATGCTGTAAGCGCTGTAGTAACAGTTTTTCTGCCTTGAAGGCTGCACAGTTAGGTAGTAGGCCCCAGCAGGCCTCCTTGACCGGGTAGCCCCTAAGATAGGGCTCCTAGGCCAGCTCACCTTTGTTGGTTGGCCCTGGTAGTTCGGGCAGAAGACTCACTACCGAGTAGTAGGTCTTAACAGGCCTCCTCGGAGGTGGGTCACAACATTGTGGAGCATACACTAGGTCAAAACTTTAGGAAAGTTTTTTATTAGTATGGTTCCAGCAGTGTTCATTAAAGTAGCAGAAAGACTTGCTATCAGCTAGTAGGCTCGACCGGGCCTCCCTGTTAGGCGAGTCCCCAGCAGCAGTACACATCCAGCTGATTAGACCGTTTCAGGAAGTAGGCCTCTTCAGGCCTCCCTGGAGATGGGCTCCCACATTTTTTTTTGTGGGGATCAGGTAGTAGGCTTTACTAGGCCTCCCTGAGGGCTGAATCCCTCATACTGTGGTACTAAGTGGCCCTGAGGTTGAACTATCAGGTAGTAGGCCTCATAAGGCCTCCCTGAAGGCAAAGCCCCATAGACAGTCAACTGGACTGCCAGTCTGGTCCACTGTCAGCTGTGGTTTTCAGGTAGTAGGCCTCTCCAGGCCTCCCTGAAAGTAAGCTCCTTCATGTCATGGTTCTCTGGTAGTAGGCCTCACCAGGCTTCCCTGGGGTTGAGTTCCAACATACTTTGAGTTTCCACTTAATGTGGTTTTTCTGGTAACGGGTAGTAGGCCTCTCCAGGCCTCTCTGTAAGTGAGCTCCCATGTTCTGTGGTTATCAGATAGTAGGCTTCACCAGGCCTCTCTGAAGGTGAGCTCCCACATACTGTGGTTGTCAGGTAGTAGGCCTCTCCAGGCCTCTCTGTAAGTGAGCTCCCACGTTCTGTGGTTATCAGATAGTAGGCTTCACCAGGCCTCTCTGAAGGTGAGCTCCCACATACTGTGGTTGTCAGGTAGTAGGCCTCTCCAGGCCTCTCTGTAAGGGAACTCCCATGCACTGTGGCCCATGCACTGTGGTTATCAGGTAGTAGGCCTCACTAGGCCTCCCTGAAGTTGAGCCCCCGCATACTGTGGTTGTCATGTAGTAGGCCTCTCCAGGCCTCTCTGTAAGTGAGCTCTCACGTTTTGTGGTTATCAGATAGTAGGCTTCACCAGGCCTCTCTGAAGGTGAGCTCCCACATACTGTGGTTGTCAGGTAGTAGGCCTCTCCAGGCCTCTCTGTAAGTGAGCTTCCACGTTCTGTGGTTATCAGATAGTAGGCTTCACCAGGCCTCTCTGAAAGTGATCTCCCACATACGGTGGTTGTCAGGTAGTAGGCCCCTCCAGGCCTCTCTGGAAGTGAGCTCCCACGTTCTGTGGCTATCAGATAGTAGGCTTCACCAGGCCTCTCTGAAAGTGAGCTCCCACATACTGTGGTTGTCAGGTAGTAAGGCCTCTCCAGGTCTCCCTGAGAGTAGTTTCACAGTGGTGCTGGGTTTTTTCAGTTTAGCAGACCTTATCAGGCAGCTAGCGAAGGTGAGCTTGCGCCCTGGCTCGACTCAAGTTTTTATTCTCTGCTACGGGTTCCCTCCTGGAACCTCTTTTTCCTGCTACAGCCTGGTTGCCTGCCAGGTAGATCTAATGCTCCCCTCACTGAGGGTCAGTATGAGTATGTGGTCTCCTGAGTCTGGTCAGTCGGTCGTAGGCCTCTCTTGAGGCCTCCCAGTTAGATCAGCCCTTAGGCCCTCACAGGCCTCCTCAGTGTTTTGAAACACAAACACTGGGTTGATCCGTGGATTGAGTAGAGAAACTCCCCTCGCTGGCAAGGGTTGTAAAGCACTATGCTGAGTCATACTCTCCAGGATATCCCGTCTCTGAGATCCGGTCCGAGTGGTTCACTGCCTGCTTCACAGTCCCTCGGGTTGGATGCCTTCCTAAAGGCAAGTGTCCAGAGGCTCTGTCTTCGGACAGACAATGAAGTGGCCAGACTGTAGTGTCTTATATAGTGACACCAGGTCAGGCCTGCCTGGTGGCGTTTCAGGCGGCACGTTCCCCTGAATAGTGACTGGCTGGGGTTCCTCAGGTTCCCTAGCCACATTCCCTAGAAGGGACCCCTTCTAAGAAGTTGAAGTTGTGGTCCTTGGCCCTTGAGCAGGCCCAGGTAGACCTTTCACTAAACTATGTTTATGGAGGTTTTCTGTGGTGTCATATAGCTTGGGCTATGACCGTAGGGAGTGCTGTCACTGACAGCTCAGTGTGACCTGGGGGTGAGTGGTTCTAGCGTTCATTTGAATTGCCGGTTCTGACAGTTGTCACTGCCTTTTGGCATGCACTCCCCTTAGCATGGTGGCGTTGGCATATCGTTCCCCATAGCGTCATTCTGACGTAGTGTAGAGTTCCCTTTCGAAAGGGAACGTCTCAGGTTACGACTGTAACCTATGTTCCCTGAGAACAGGGAACGAGACACTACGTCTTCCTGCCATGCCTCGGGGCCTGCCTGCAACAGTCCCTTCAGACGATAGGATGTTGTCATGTTTGCAAAGCGCCCTTTTATACTTGCAGGTTGCACGTTAATCATTCACGTTAATGATTCACGGGCTGTCGCCGGTCAGCATGATTGCTGTGAGATGATATTTGATTTCAGACACCTGTCACGCCTGAGGCGTTCCCCATAGCGTCATTCTGACGTAGTGTCTCGTTCCCTGTTCTCAGGGAACATAGGTTACAGTCGTAACCTGAGACGTTCTGATCGGCTCAAAAACTAATCCTTAGAGCAGTTTTACTGACCCCGGGCTCAGTTTTAGTTCAGAAACCAACCAGAATTCATTTAAAGTGGCCACTGTTATTATTTTCTTATATCTTAGGCTCCACTTTTGACTGTTCTTGTGTAAGACTGCCCTTGTGTAACTTCTTTTCTTTGTTATCGGCACATCATGGACACACCTAGACAAAACAAGAACTAGGGTTGAACACACTTATACACTCGCACCCAAACGTGAACTCAAGACACGCACATACATTTAAACATCTGACCTCTCTTCCTTGGTATTATATTTCTTAATATGCCAAATATGGTGGGGTTGATCTTTGAGTACTGTGATTGGATGGAATGGACGTTGTGGATGATTCTGCTTAATCTTAGTGTTACTCGATCTTAGTGCTGCATTTGAAACTATCGACCACAACATCCTTTTAAATAGACTCGAAAATTATGTTGGCATTGGTGGAATTGCACTAGCATGTTTTAAATCATACTTATCTGACCGTTATCAGTTTGTAGCAGTAAACGAAGAGATGTCTTACCGATCATAAGTTCAGTATGGTGTACCACAAGGCTCAGTACTAGGACCGTTGCTGTCCACTCTGTACATGCTACCCTTAGGAGATATCATTAGGAAGCATGGCATTAGTTTTCACTGTTATGCAGATGATACTCAGCTCTATATTTCTTCACTCCCTGAAGAAACTTACCAATTCACAAAATTAATGGAATGCATAACAGATATAAAATACTGGATAACTAGTAATTTCCTACTACTTCATTCTGAAAAAACACAGATTCTAATTATTGGACAAAAAACTTCCTCACATAATAACCTAGAATACTGTCTAACACTTGATGGCTGCTCTGTTAAGTCTTCGTCGTTGGTTAGGAACCTGGGTGTGCTCTTTGATACCAATCTCTCATTTGAAAGTCACGTGTCTAGTATCTGTAAAACCACATTTTTTCATCTTAAAAATATATCTAAATTACGTCATATGCTCTCAATGAAAAATGCAGAACAATTAGTTAATGCGTTCATGATATTAAGGCTAGATTATTGTATTGCTATTATGGGTGGTTGCCCTGCATGCTTAATAAACAAACTACAGCTGGTCCAAAACGCAGCAGCTAGAGTTCTTACCAGAACCAGGAAGTATGACCATATTACCCCGGTTCTGTCAACACTACATTGGCTCCCTATTAAACATTGTATAAATTTTAAAATATTGCTGATTACTTACAAAACACTAAATGTTCTAAAGCTCCGCAGTACTTGAGCGAGCTCTTAATGTAGTGTTGACAGAACCGGGCTAATATGGTCATACACAGAGCCATCGTTTGGGAGAGCCAAGAGGTCGTCGGTGGTCACACTGAGCCGGTCCAAGTCTCTCTTCCAGACGGGAATGTTCAGGAAGTTCAACTCTCCATCCGTCAAACTCGTCTTCAGTACTGCACATGTCAATCAAAGCAAATAAACACTCACAAGACGATACGCATGAGATCAAGAGAACAGGCAGTGCATTTGCAGTTTTAAATAAAACTATTAAATACACTGTCACTAATTGAAATAAGATAAATGTTAACTGAAATAAAATATATAGTATTACATATACAAGTCAAGTCTATGAGGCGCCATGTAGGATTTGAATCAAACCTCGCTTATCAATACATACATAACACACATGCATATACACCTATAAATTACTTGCATATACATGTATACTATTGGATGTTCAAAATACATATATGAAATACACGTGCACACTAAAATGAAATCCATACCAATACATATTATGTTAGTAATGAATGCATATACACTTGTGAATAACTTGCATATACATATAAACTTGACGCACGCATACACCTATAAATACTCGCATATACATATAAACTTCCATGCATATACACCTATAAACACTCGCACATACATATACACTCGCTGCACGCAGACACACCTATAAACACTCGCACATACACACTCGCTGCACACAGACACACCTATAAACACTCGCACATACATATAAATTTCCATGCATATACACCTATAAACACTCGCACATACATATAAACTCGATCTTTCTTTCTTTCTTTCTTTCTTTCTTTCTTTCTTTCTTTCTTTCTTTCTTTCTTTCTTTATTTCTTCTTATCTATCTATCTATCTATCTATCTATCTATCTATCTATCTGTGAGAGACGATATAATAAGTCTCTCATATTTCGAGAGTTTTTGTACTTTACTCTGTTATCCTTTTAATTTACACTCACGTTGTCTTTGCAAGTTGTGTATTTCTTTGACTAATGTTTTTTTGTTTCTTTATAGGTCACATCTAATGTTTATTTAGAGGTTTACAACATAATTATTTGCACACAAAAAAAAGTAGTAAAATAAAGTATACATTCTTTCTAAATACATCTTTTTTTTCATATATATATTTTTACTATATTAAAATTTTCTGGAATTCAGTGTCCCACCTAGTATGCACACCTCATTTTACTGCAGCATTTTGGAGATACATAAATTTATTCGACTTTGGAGGCCTATAAAGACCTCATTTCTAATAAGTAGAAAAAATGAATGGTCTGTTCTTATAGGGGACGTCCCATACAGTATGCACACCTCATATCAAAACATTTTACTGCAGCATTTTGGAGTTTTGTCACATTTTACTACTTCAGAGGCCTATAAAGACCTCATTTCTAATAAGTAGAAAAAAATAATGGTCAGTTGTTATAGGGGACATCCCATACAGTATGCCCACCTCATATCAAACCATTTTACTGCAGCATTTTGGAGTTATGTCACATTTTACTACTTTAGAGGCCTATGAAGACCTCATTTCTAATAAGTAGAAAAAAATAATGGCCATTTCTTATAGGGGACGTCCCATACAGTATGCACAACTCATATCAAACCATTTTACTTCAGTGTTTTGGAGATATGTAACATTATTCCTATTTATACACCTATACAGACCTCATTTCTAATAAGTAGAAAAAAATAATGGCCATTTCTTATAGGGGACGTCCCATAGAGTTTACACGCCTCATATCAAAACATTTTACTGCAGCGTTTTGGAGATATGTCACATTTTTCCTATTTATACACCTATACAGACCTCATTTCTAATAAGTAGAAAAAAGTATTGGTCAGTTCTTGTAGGGGACGTCCCATACTGTATGCACTCATAATATCAAAGCATTTTATGGTTATTGTCATGGGCGGACAAAACTGGAAACAGTTGCAGGTTCTCAAAAGTGTTTATTAAGCTCAAAAAGGGTCAGACAAACAGTTCAGAACAACGGAGGGCGGCGACTCAGGCTCGTGCAGGGACTTGATGGTCTGTGGTGCGCTGGTGCTGTGACGGTGATGAATCCCGATCCCGGTGCTGGAGTGCGGTGAACCCAAAGACGAAGAACAAGGACGGCAGGAAGACAAGGCAGGCGAACACAGACACGGCAACTCCACGGGAAACACAGACACGGCAATCACAGGACCTCAACAAACAATCCGACACTGGAACAGAGAATGGTGTGAGTATATATAGGGAATGGAAATGAATCGCAGCTGTGAACAGTGATTGTGATGATGATGATGATCAGCTGGAGCGCTGACAGACACGTGAGCGGGACAACGCCCACTCACACATAAACAACAACGACACGAGGCAAGAAGGAAACAATGCATTCAACAACCGTGACAGTTATGTCACATTTTACTACTTCAGAGGCCTATAAAGACCTCAATTCTAATAAGTAGAAAAAAGTAATGGCCATATCTTATACTGGACGTCCCTTACAGTATGCGCTTTGAGATGTACAGTTGAAGGCACTATAGAAAATAAAGGTTATTATTATTATTACTTGCATACTGTAAAAATACTGCAGTTCAACTGCAAAAGCCTAAAAGGTCGAATAAAACTCTAAATGAAAAGCAATACTGTAAGTTGTGCAACTGCAAAATCAAGGACAATGAGAGATTATTCTGCTTCAACATCATGTCTTCTTGCTGGCTCTGGCCTGAGGACTTTGTCCACATCACAGACAATGTTGTCTCCAGCCAGACGAAGAGAAAAACCGTCTGTCTGACACATCCAGCCTTGACAACACGGTCCACACCTTGCCCTTCCTCCTCTCCCTCTCAGATTATTTCCATATATTGTTCATATCATCAGTGCACTTGTGTCACCTGTAGGCCTACACTCTGAACTGGCTCATATTATACAGTTGGTTTGATCACATCATTAGAAATCAGTGTGAACAATTTTGAATCGTTGTGTGTGAAGTTTTGCCTCTTGTGTTTAGTGTTTTGCGACACAAATGTATGTTTTAATAAGTGAGAATGTGTTTAGACTTTAGAGTTTTGAAAAAGGAGTGCAGGAGATTTGCAAACCGTGTCTAATTGCCTGAACTTGTTTAAAGTTTTGCAGAAATAGTGATTTATTCGACAAATTGGTTTAGGCTATTGATAATTTGGTTAAGAGAATGGAGTTTAGTGTTTTAGCAATTCAGAAAAACTGTAAAAGGCTTATTCAAGTAGGCTAGGCTACAGTAGGCTACAGTGGGATGCAGTTAATATTTTAGTGTTGTTTTAGGTGTACAATATCTCTATGTATTGCCTTTAATGTCCATGTATAGTCTTTACACATCAGCTTGGATACTTGCATGGTTAAAAAACTGTTAATTTCAAGACGCTGACGTCACGTCAGGTCGTCACATGGGTCACCCGTTCAGAAGTAGCTTACAAGACATTCGGATAGACGTTCGGATTGACGTTCGATCGGTCGGTTGTTCGGATATTTAATTTTGGCTCGGGTCGCGTGCCATAATTGCATCATGAAGCACTTGTAAAATCAGTCCAATGGTCTATAGGCGGTTGACGTCATGGCAGGAAGCTATAAAGCGCACCCAGACCAAACATTGTCAACTTTTGTGTCTTCAGCAAGCGCTCTCTGTGAAATCTGTCTCTGTCTATTTATTGTTGTTTGTCCACAAGCATATTATATATCTAGACAGGAATAGAATGGCGAGCAAACAGCATTTTGGATTGTGTGTTCCTCCCCGCTCTCGCTTAGACATTACGAGTTTACACGCGATTTATGTGTTGTTTCGTTTGGGAGTAGAGCATGCATGGTCAAATCTAGTAAAATGGGGCTGACAGTGTTCATTCATAAATTCCCAACGTGTAACATATGCACTGTCGAGAGTTTTAGCTCTGCTCCTGTTGGCTTTCTTCTCGAGGGAAGAAAGTCGATAAAGATTCTTTATTTGGCTCGGATCTCGCGTTTGCCGAGGCTGTCAGAATGAGAGTCGTAGATCCAAATGCAAGCAAGCAGTTTATTGAAGACAGGTCGAAACAGGGATAATACTTAAAACACCACGTATAGCAGGCGGGCGACCAGGATACAAATTCACAGGAGAGGATGAGTGATATGAATAAACCCAGCGGGGATGCCAAACTGGATGAAGAGAACTCCAAACGATCTCCAGAAATCTAGAAACACAGACGAGATCGAGGAAATAACTCCGTAAGGAAACTCAGGCACCGGAACTGGGTAAGAAAGCACAAAGAATAGTGACGAACCGACACCCAGCAATAATCACTCCCGCTAGATATAGGCAGCTAACAACAGAAGTAACTAGCTGCAGCTGCGGGCTGATTAAGTGATCAGCTGGTTACTAAGCAACAAACAAGCATTACACACTCAGACCCCACACCCACAACAACCAACAGATACACAAAATGAAAACACGGATCGATGAACTGTGACAGTACCCCCTCCCAGGAGAGCCTACCTGGCGATTGTAATCATCGATAAGGGAGTGATCCATTTTGTCCCTAGCAGGAACCCAACTTCTCTCCTCCGGACCTTAACCCTCCCAGTCCACCAAGTACTGAAATCCGCGTCCCCTCCTTCTCGAGTCCAGAATACGATTGACCGAATAGGTGGATTCCACATCTACGAGTCGCGGCGGAGGGGGAACCGGGGCTGGCGGATTAATGTGTGAATGAAACACAGGCTTTAATTTGGAGACATGAAAAACGGGATGAATTCTCCTGTACGCGGGAGGGAGTTTGAGGCGGACTGCCTAAGAATCTTTGCGACAGTAAACGGGCCAATGAATTTGGGAGTTAACTTGTTACATACGGAGCGGAGAGGAATGTTCTTGGAGGAAAGCCACACTTTTTGACCCACGATGTAGACAGGAGGGTTCGACCGGTGGCGATCAGCCTGAGCCTTCGTGCGCGCTCCCACTTGGAGGAGAGTCTCGTGGGCTCTACTCCAAGTGCGGCAGCACCTCTGGATGAACGCGTGAGTGGAGGGGACCGGGACTTCGGATTCCAGACTGGGAAAAATAGGTGGCTGGTACCCTACGCTACACTCACATGGAGATAGGCCCATGGATGACACTGGTAATGAGTTATGTGCGTACTCAACCCATGAGAGTTTCTGGCACCAGGAGGAAGGATTCTGAGAAACCAAACATCGCAACACTCTCTCTAAGTCTTGGTTGGCACGTTCGGTCTGACCGTTGCTCTGAGGATGAAAACCAGAAGAAAGACTGACACTATTTCTGTGAGACGAGACTCATTATCATAAGAACCAATAACAACCATTCAACGGCTCTGGAACCAATCAGGACTAGTCACGTGTGTTATGCAATTGTTTGAATTTAAACAAGTAAAAACTTTTTTAAACATCTTTGGAAAACGTATCTATGATGCAAATAATATGATGTTGAAATCCTTGTGGGAATTTCAGTAGTACAAACTTATCATGTAATGGACAGCAGCCTTTTAAGAAGCCTTTTACAACGTAAAAGTAGCCTACAAAAAAGTAAAAGTGAACAACATTAATTTTAGTTATACTTATTGCAATGCTAAATACTAGTTGACAAATGTTTCTAATACATTATAAGTTGGTACATTGTAAATGTAATTTTTTTCACAATATTAAAATGATAAATACATAAACATTTAAAATATATCATAGTAAGCATAAGTGTTTATAAAGTACATATATTATAAACACACTACAAGCTTAATCATTTTGCTATGTTCTTACACAAAGTACTCATAAAATGTATTTTAATTAAGAGCTACAAAAGTATGTTTTCTTTAAATACACCAAAACTTCACTAAAAGGGCCTTCACTATTTTAACGATCTGAAACGCAAGTGTCAAAGCGCAAAGCGCAAGTAACTTTGTGGGCGGGTCTTGGCGCTGTTGCTATTTTCCCAGCGGGATAAATGACTCTTGCGCCAGGCGCAAATCTAAAATGGGTTGGTCTGAAGTAGCTTCATTATTCATAGGTGTGGTTTGGGCGTATCGTGAAATAAACCAATCAGAGCGACATCTCACATTCCCTTTAAGAGCAGGCGCGCTTTGTTCTAAAGCGGATTCCTATTATAACGGCGGATTTGCCAGACGCGCGCCAGGAGCGGTTCACAGCCGAGGAGAGCAACGCTCTCGTCAGGGACGTTGGGGATGGAGAAACCCACCCAAATTAACTTCGTTAAAAAGGCGTATGATAATTTGGGTAAATGTGTAAGCTAGATGTATGCTTTTATAACAAATTGTCTATCTATCTATCTATCTATCTATCTATCTATCTATCTATCTATCGTAATAATATATGATTTGCAAAAATGAAAACTGCTGCTTCTGTGTAGATGAGAGAATCAAAGTGTATGCGCGTTGTGCACACGCTACATTGATTATGGCCAAGCATGCGCCCTTAAAATAGCATATGAATAACATGCGCAACCCGCCACTGACTTTAAACTATTTTTTCCTGGTTAGTGGCGCAATTGTTTTCTAAACCTGCAAAATAGCATGAAGGAACGTTTGCGCCGGAACACGCCTCCTTTTTTGCGCTGAACCGCCCAGGGAGCGCAAGTTCATTCCCTAGTTTAGCGACGTGCTTTTGTGGAGGGAAAAGCGCGCTTTGCACGGTTGCAAAATAGGAATGATACATGCGTCGGTGTACAAAGTCAATTGCGCTGGGTGCAAGATAGGGCCCAAAGTGTGCTTGTGTTTAGAATATTTCTTAAAAGTGTAATTAAGCATATATTTATTACCAATGTACTTATAGTGCACTTTTTAGAAATATGTTAAAAGTATGCTTATTTTTAAATATATTTTTAGAAAATATACTAAAGTACAATTATTTTACAGTGTGTTAAAAGATGTATTGTAAAAATAGGTAAAAGCATGATGCTATATACTTTTAATATATTTAAAGATAGTACAATTTTTGTTAGTACATTTGCAGTGTACTATTAAAAAGTGGAATATATTTCAAATACAATAAAGTGTACTTTTTCCCACTAGGGAAACCTCCTACTTAACATTAATCTTGCACAAAAACAGAGCATTTTAGCATTTAGCTTTTAAGCAATTTAGCAATTACTCTCTCTTTCGAGTGCCATCGGCAAAGCATGCTGGGAAATAGACATCCCAGCCGTTTCAGTTCAAATTAATTTAGTTAAGTAAATAAATGATTTTAATTTAAAAAAAAAAAAAACATTGAAACAGTTCAGTTTACTTAAAATATATCATTTCTGTGAACTTGAAAGAAAAATTAAGTGCTAAATACTCATAAAAGTTAATTTGACTAAACTAATTAGTTTAATTTAAGTTTGTCCTAATCAAACCAATTAATTATTTTGAGCGTAAGGGTTTCCTGTTAGAATGATCAAGCAGACACAGAGAATGTGTACCATAACATTTTCAAGTTTAATAAGGAAAAAAGCTCATTATTATACACAAGATTAAGCAAAAACATCCAGCCCCTTCTTTGGTTGGTCAGTATATGTCTGCTTCTTTTTTTGAGCCAATCAGAACATTACATTTATATGTATTTAAATTCAGCCAATCATATTATATTTTGTGATAATGACCGGCTGACTTTACAGATTTACATTATAAAACTGTTGTATGACATGGTTTATGTTAGTTTCTCAAAAAATGATGGTCAGTAATTACAATACATTTGATCTTCTTGCTGTTCTTGTTGTCATCCTCGAACACCTGAAAGAAAAATCTGATTTAGTTCTAAATCTTCAGTCACTATTAGTAAGATCTGAGTTTTTGATTGTGATCACATCACCTTAATCACAGCAGAACATGCGCACGTTATTGAGAGCGGTGTCGTCTCCTCTTCCCTGTGGCGGTTCTACCCGGGTCTTGATGCCACAGATTCCTCTTCCCGTACAGGTTGGGCTCCAGTTGCCCCAGTTGCCCCAGTTTGTGCTGTCACCCTCCAGCACAAAACCTCCAGTGCAGGTGAACCTGGAAAAAATTCAGATGTGACAATATTATGATAAAATATGTTATTGCGCAGTCGGATTGAATGTCAGTCACATGATCACCTGCAGCAATCACAATCACGAACAGCAGCACGACTGCGAGTGTGATATAACTAAACTATTGATGGGGGAAAACTGAGTCCTTAAATAGCTAAATAAAACCAGGATGGGTAAGAGATGTTATAACTTATAGCACCACACACTCACTTGATGTTGTTTGCGGCCGTATCATCTCCGTCTCCTTGGGAAGATTCAACTCTCAGCTGGAAAGCTGTCAAGAATCCAGAATGACACCATTTGACATCTGTCCACTGACCCCAGCTGAAGAAAACACACCAAGAGGTTGCCTGATCAAATCGATTATTATTTTCAAGAAAATCCTCAATTTACTTAAATAGCTTAAACACTTAATGCAAGAATTGTTAATAATCTGAGTCCATTACCTTCCTACGTTGGACTCAATTGAGTTGTAGTCACGTGAGCCTGGCCGATCGACACAGTAAAGACGAATCCCATTGAGCGCTGTATCATCACCACCACCAACTGATCCTTCCACCTTAAAACAACAACATTGAGACAATCTTCCACTTGAAAGAGTAAACTCTAACCCAACACTTAGTAACATTTATCTTCATACTCTTTAGTATTAAAAACACTTTAAAAATCTTAAGCAGGTGCAGTTCCCTGGAGAATCCTGGAATTAAATGACAAACAGCATCTCCACAGTTTTGATCCTTTGAAACACTCATTCACCCCCATATTAGCAAAATAGAGTCAACTTACCCTCAGACTAAACCCTGCGGCGTACCTTCCACTTGGACACATGCTCTTATATCCCCATGATCCCCAATTCATTCCGTTGGACACCGTCAGCTCAGATCTGTAAGGTCGGTCGACGCTCCGCTCATAACGACGTTCTGCGGGCCGACCGCTCACATGCCCAATAATGGCTAGCAGTGAAAACATCATGGAAAAGAAGTGATGCATTTCTACAGCACTGGCCTGATTGATAAATACTGATTGTTAGATTAATTTTCAGGTAGACTATCTGCAGCCTGTAGGAAACTCAGAAGCGAAGACCAGGAGACTTGGTTGTAATTTCAGCAGAATTCTTTACTGAGAACACAAGCTGTCGGTAGCTGCAGTAATAAAGTCTGACTAAAGGAGCTTTACATGGTATCTTATAGGCATTCAGTGGGCAGTCCTTAAAGGTGTTGACCTTAACTACAGCTTTAGAGATGACTGAATTGAATCATCTAAAGACAATTGAGGCTATTACCCCCGACTTAAGATAATGTCCCCCCCCCCCCCCCCCCTTTTTTTTTTTACACACAGTTTGACTCTCAGTAGGAAGATCAAAGACGGACCAAACCCCATTCAATGGAAACTATATTCAATTCAATCAATAAATTGATACCATCATGTTCACCTTGAATGTCCAATACAGTGTAGTTCACCTTAGTTTTTCATGTGATGTAATGTAAGGATGTAGGATCAGCAGATCTTAAACATATTAGTAAATTTGTAATATTGCAAACCTCAGCTATCAGTGATCAGGTGGAAACAGAAACCTCAATCCTTGTTATGTGAGAATGATCAAGCACACACAGAGAATGTATATAGTACCATAACATTTTCAAGTTTATTAAGGAAAAAATCTTATTATTATACACAAGATTAAGCAAAATCATCCAGGAGTGTGTTTCCCGAACAACAAACACAACTCGCTGCTTAACTACCATAGTACGATGCATAAAAAAAAAAAAAAAAGTAATAGCTATGCTATTATAACTGAGGCAAATGGAAATCATGCTTATTAAGGGGCACATTATCAAAAGCAAAATACACATTATTATAGTAAAATATTATACACATATTATAAGGCATATATGTAAAATGAATGTTACTTAAATACATTCTTTATCAGTAATTCATTGTTGGTTCATGTTAGTTCACACTGCATATATGTTAGCAAAAAAATGTTTTTCTTATGAAAACCTACTGTAAAAGTTACCTACATGATAATAAACTAAAATATAAAGACTTTGTGAGTCAGATAAGCCATTAAGGCAGGTATTGGTATAGACAACTATGCATACTGATGGGCACATTATTTAAACGGCTGTCTGATGGGCACCTTTTGTATTCTGTAATGCAAATACGATCCTAGTCAGTAGAATGATAATTAGGCTGTAAGACATTTATTGGTATAGACTACTATGCTTATTGATGGGCACATTATTTAAACGGCTGTCTGATGGGCACCTTTTGTATTCTGTAATACTGTAAACAGTGTAAGCAGTTTCACATTTAAAAGTACCATTAACAGAAGTGACCATATCTAAAAACATTTTAACAGACATATACTTACAACTGCAATAAATAAATAAAAACATACCTGTAGAGCTGAGTATTTTTGATTTTATTTAAAAATAGTGAGAAGATTGTTTAATTGTATGTTATTTAAAAAAAAATATTGCAGTATTCACTCTGTATGCTTAAATGGCCTATTGCTTATTGATCAAATAATGTCTGATGTAACCATGTACCGTTTAGGATAAAGAATTGTATTCAAGTCACAAAACAGGGTTACGCCAAATCTTCATTTCAAATATTTTATTTGTAACAAACACAATATAACAACAACAATTATTGCTGCTGCATGAACAACTGTTGCAGAGCACTTCTTGCATCTGAACGCTCATCACCAACATTGCAAGATGAACGTTCAGCATCTTTATCACGATCACACCACTCTGGTATAAATCTGTCCATGTACAATTCACACAAGTTGTGTAGTGTACAGCATGTCTCCACCATATCAACAACAACATTTACATTGCAGTCATTTCGCTTACTGAGACACTTCCACCTTCCTTTCAACCTCCCAAACGCATGCTCAACCACACATCGGGCTCGACTTGTTCGCATGTTGTAAAGTTCTTGGCCCTCTGTAAGCCTGCCAGTATCAGGATATGGTTTTAGCAACCATTTCTGCAATGGGTAAGCAGAATCACCAAGAATGAAGTAGCCAACATCAGTTCCACATATGTTTTTTACTCTCAGAACATGCGCACGTTTTTGAGAGCGGTGTCGTCTCCTCTTCCCTGTGGTGCTTCTATCCGGGTCTTGATGCCGCAGATTCCTCTTCCCATACAGATTGGGCTCCAGTCGCCCCAGTTCCATCATAAGTTCAGTATGGCGTACCACAAGGCTCAGTACTAGGACTGTTGCTGTTCACCCTGTACATGCCACCCTTGGGAGATATCATTATATCATTTATTGCATGGCATTAGTTTTCACTGTTATGCTGATGATACTCAGCTTTATATTTCTTCACGCCCTAACGAAACTTACAAATTCAGAAAATTAACGAAATGCAAAGCTGATTAAAAAAATTGGATGACTAAAATTCTGTATTATAAATTTTAATGCCGGACAAGTAGTTGGTTGAGGGTTGGCTACACGCCTGCACACATATATATTCAAACACGCACACACCTATAGACTAAACATGTAATACGCATGTGCACGCCATCAGCGTTCTCACAGGTTCGCGTTTTAAAAGTTTGCACAAGGAGAACTTAAGGGCTTTCTGTTAGAACGGTGTCATGTCAGCGGCCCCTAAGTTAATAACTAATGATCGTTGCGACGGAAGTGAATAAATCAAAACTAACTTTAGCTGGACAATAACTTTATTCTAGATCTGCTGTAAAGCCAAAACAATCTCTGTTACTGTAATTTCCTATTACCACTGTAAAGCTGCTTCGAAACAATCTATACTGTTAAAAGCGCTGTATAAATAAAGGTGCTAATGCTTTTACTGGCAATTCAACCGGATCAGTGTTTGTCTAAAGTGTGTTTACGTGACTTGCAACAATCATTTAGTTTCACCGACTGGAACAATATGGATAAACACTGATTTCTATGTGTTTTCATTTCTTCATGCAAATTATCATAAGACTTTAGAAGTCAAGTTGTGTGAAAATACATGACACAAATTCTGCTTGAAATAAAGAAAGCCATACAGGTTTGGAACGACGTGAGAGTGAGTAAATGATGACAGAATGATCATTTTTAGCTGATCTTTTCCTGCTGCTTTGCAATCCTTGATATTTACAACAGGAAATAAAATTACAAAATCAACCCAGCATTTGATAGGCATTTCCGTGAGTAAAACACTTTCCAAGGCCACTCAGTTAAACAAACAGATGTTTGTATTTTTGTGTGTTTATTTACAAGAGCCGGGACTCGAACACGGGTCTCCGTAGCACATGTCGGTGTACTTGCCCATGATGCTATCGTGTGATATATTTGATTAAAAACTATAGGCTGATTAATTCCTTTGGCTTATTCCAAATACTACAAATTGCATACTTTGTCTTCAATAAAAAAAAAATTCATTATTAGATAAATAAAACTTATTTATCTAAATACTACAGAAATAAACAATGTAATTTACTTGAAAAAGTTAGTTCAGGCAAGAATTAAAAAAACTTAAGTAAATTCTATATTAGTACTCAATTCAAGTGTGTCCAAATGAAAGCGTAAATATCAATGTTATAAAATTAAGTCAAATTACTCAACTTTTCTGATACTGGTGTTCCCATCATGCACTGGGCCTCAAATAATAATTTCACTGTTTTCCAGCTGTATTTACACTGTTTTATCATTGCTTTTGATGTTGATTAGTAACTTGCCATTTGATGACATTTGGAGTTCATTTTCTACCAAAAATGACACATTCAAACACAAAAACGGGTCATTGTGTATTGCCTACCAGATATTGAGGTCTCTGCGTTCACAACACTCTTTCGACATGTACACTCTAAAAACTGCTGGGTTGTGTTAACCCAATTTTGGGTCAAATATGGTCTCACCCAACGTTGGGTTAAAAATTCAATTTAAAAATGGACAAACCCAGCCGTTGGTTTACATTTTTAATGTAACCAATGCAATTTGTCCATTTTTAAATTGCATTTTTGTCCATTTTTGATTTTGTCCAAATTGCAATTTGTCCATTTTTAAATTGCATTTTTTAACCCAACGTTGGGTGAGACCATATTTGACCCAAAATTGGGTTAACACAACCCAGCAGTTTTTAGAGTGTAGATACACTATATATATTAATTACTTAGATGTTTCTAAGTAAAGCATATACTTTAAATGTGTGGTTTAATTCAATGTTATATTGTTTGAATGAAATGTACTGCAACGGCTACTTCAACTAAATAGACATTACACAACTTTTAGTGATTACTGGCTAAGTTAAAATGACTTATTTTATTTGTTCATTTGAACTTAACTTGGTTAGGTAGAGTTTACTTAATTCCATATATGGAATTTACTTAAAAAATATTTGTGCAAAAACTTGCCAGAGAAAAATTTATACATTTTTTCTTATTGTTTTTTTCAGTGTACTTTGCACAAAATACTATTGCATACTATAATGTATTTTGAAAGTATACTTTCAATGCATTGTTACAATGATCATTTCCACCACACAGTTAAAATATACCTAAAATATATTTTTAATAAAGTGCAAATAGATACACTTTTAAAAAATAAATTGAATTTTCACTTCAAGTATATATATATATATATATATATATATATATATATATATATATATATATATATATATATATATATATATATATATTGAGAAAATATACTACAATAAAATTATTTTGAAGTGTGTTAAAAGTTTTTTGTTAAAATAGGTAAAAGCATGATGCTAATATACTCTTAATATATTTAAAGATAGTAAAATCTTAGTATATTTGCAATTTACTATTGAAAAATGGAATATATTTAAAATACATTTTCACTAGGGGTTTTCCTTAATAAACTTGAAAATGTTATGGTACTATACACATTCTCTGTGTGTGCTTGATCATTCTCACATAACAAGGGTTGAGGTTTCTGTTTCCACCTGATCACTGATAGCTGAGGCTTGTAATATTACAAATTTAAGAATATGTTTAAGATCTGCTGATCCTTCATCCTTACATTACATCACATGAAAAACTAAGGTGAACTACACTGTACTGGACATTCAAGGTGAACATGATGGCATCAATGTACTGATTGAATTGAATATAGTTTCCATTGAAGGGGTTTGGTCAGTCTTTGATCTTCCTACTGAGAGTCAAACTGTGTGTAAAAAAAAAAGGGGGGGGGGGGGCAGTCATCTCTAAAGCTGTAGTTAAGGTCAACACCTTTAAGGACTGCCCACTGAATGCCTATAAGATACCATGTAAGTCAGACTTTATTACTGCAGCTACCGACAGCTTGTGTTCTCAGTAAAGAATTCTGCTGAAATTACAACCAAGTCTCCTGGTCTTCGCTTCTGAGTTTCCTACAGGCTGCAGATAGTCTACCTGAAAATTAATCTAACAATCAGTATTTATCCATCAGGCCAGTGCTGTAGAAATGCATCACTTCTTTTCCATGATGTTTTCACTGCTAGCCATTATTGGGCATGTGAGCTGTCGGCCCGCAGAACGCCGTTATGAGCGGAGCGTCGACCGACCTTACAGATCTGAGCTGACGGTGTCCAATGGAATGAATTGGGGATCATGGGGATATAAGAGCATGTGTCCAAGTGGAAGGTACGCCGCAGGGTTTAGTCTGAGGGTAAGTTGACTCTATTTTGCTAATATGGGGGTGAATGAGTGTTTCAAAGGATCAAAACTGTGGAGATGCTGTTTGTCATTTAATTCCAGGTTTCTCCAGGGAACTGCAGCTGCTTAAGATTTTTAAAGTGTTTTTAATACTAAAGAGTATGAAGATAAATGTTACTAAGTGTTGGGTTAGAGTTTACTCTTTCAGGTGGAAGATTGTCTCAATGTTGTTGTTTTAAGGTGGAAGGATCAGTTGGTGGTGGTGATGATACAGCGCTCAATGGGATTCGTCTTTACTGTGTCGATCGGCCAGGCTCACGTGAATACAACTCAATTGAGTCCAACGTAGGAAGGTAATGGACTCAGATTATTAACAATTCTTGCATTAAGTGTTTAAGCTATTTAAGTAAATTGAGGATTTTCTTGAAAATAATAATCGATTTGATCAGGCAACCTCTGTGTGTGTTTTCTTCAGCTGGGGTGAGTGGACAGATGTCAAATGGTGTCATTCTGGATACTTGACAGCTTTCCAGCTGAGAGTCGAATCTTCCCAAGGAGACGGAGATGATACGGCCGCAAACAACATCAAGTGAGTGTGTGCTGCTATAAGTTATAACATCTCTTACCCAGTGTAAACCTCTTACACAATCTCTTACCCATCCTGGTTTTATTTAGCTATTTAAGGACTCAGTTTTCCCCCATCAATAGTTTAGTTATATCACACTCGCAGTCGTGCTGCTGTTCGTGATTGTGATTGCTGCAGGTGATCATGTGACTGACATTCAATCCGACTGCGCAATAACATATTTTATCATAATATTGTCACATCTGAATTTTTTCCAGGTTCACCTGCACTGGAGGTTTTGTGCTGGAGGGTGACGGCACAGACTGGGGCAACTGGGGCGACTGGAGCCCAACCTGTATGGGAAGAGGAATCTGTGGCATCAAGACCCAGGTAGAACCGCCACAGGGAAGAGGAGACGACACCGCTCTCAATAACGTGCGCATGTTCTGCTGTGATTAAGGTGATGTGATCACAATCAAAAACTCAGATCTTACTAATAGTGACTGAAGATTTAGAACTAAATCTGATTTTTCTTTCAGGTGTTCGAGGATGACAACAAGAACAGCAAGAAGATCAAATGTATTGTAATTACTGATCATCATTTTTTGAGAAACTAACATAAACCATGTCATACAACAGTTTTGTAATTTAAGTCTGTAAAGTAAAAAAAATACAAAAAGTAGAAAAAATATAATATGATTGGCTGAATTTAAATACATATAAATGTAATGTTCTGATTGGCTCAAAAAAGAAGCAGGCATGTTCTACTGACCAACCAAAGAAGGAGCTGGATGACTTTGCTTAATCTTGTATATAATAATGAGCTTTTTTCCTTAATAAACTTGAAAATGTTATGGTACTATACACATTCTCTGTGTCTGCATGATCATTCTCACATAACAAGGGTTCAGGTTTCTGTTTCCACCTGATCACTGATAGCTGAGGCTTGTAATATAACAAATTTACTAATATATTTAAGATCTGATATATTCTGCATATTCAGAAAATGATTTGATGCAAATCACATTCAAACCTTATTTTAATATTTGAGAAGATTGTAAACCCATCTCCAGTGACTATCACAAACAGTGCCAGAATCAAGAAGCAGTTCTGAATCAGAAATCAAAGATTGTTATTTTCCTAAACACACACAGACGCTTCATGGATCATATTTGTTTAAATGTGTGATTTCTGCTTCCCAGTATCTAAAACCTCATGAAAGATAAATAGTGTAAATAAACTTTTTTAACCCTCACTCAGAGCTTACATTTATCAGATATATGCTGTGCGTGTGTTACTTGAATGTGATTAGATTTTGAAATGTAAATTTAAACTGTTAAAAACATATAGAGCGATCGTGTCTCTTTAGAGGTCTAGGAGGAAACCACGCCAGTTTGAGTTGTGAGTTAAGCAATCTCCTGAAACTTTGAAAAGTAATCTACACACACCAAATATTCACCTCTGTCGAAGTGGAACAAGTCTACTCCTACTTTCGCCCATGCTCTGTCTGGAATGTCATGGCAGATGAGTGGCTCTTTGGTGTTACTCCGTCTGAAAGTTTTACAGATAGCACACTTTAAATGTTGTCTAATACAGCGGTCCCCAACCTTTTTTGCACCACGGACCGGTTTAATATCAGACAATATTTTCACGGACCGGCCTTTAAGGTGTGGTGGATAAATACAACAAAATAAAATGATACGACCAGCATAAAAACTGGGGTATTTTTTAAATATTATAATAAACGTGAATCCAATGTGTAGGCCTACTCGCAACTTTATTAGCACCGTCCTCGTAACATCACGCCAACAACATAACATGAGTAACATCCTCTCTGCCCCCTAACGCTCTCTGGTCGCTATGGTAACGTAAAACATGCCTTCAAAATAAGATACACCACAAAAACAAATATAAAGGGCATGAAAAAAGTTTGGACATACAACCTCTAGTCCTGGATTTCCACAGGCAAATGGACAAAGTGAAAGAGCAATCCAGACAGTCAAGAACCTGTTAAAGAAAGCACAAGAGAGCCAAAGAGATCCTTATACTGCACTATTGGAGTACAGAAATGCTCCTATGGATGGTGTGAATCTATCTCCTGCACAGATGCCTATGGTTTAAAGACTGAACAGCTGTTGAGACCAGAACTGTACAGAAATGTACATAAAGACATCAAGGACAGACAGCTGAAACAGAAAAGTTACTTTGTGGAGCAAAACAGGCACCATCTATAGCAGATGGAGAGAACGTGAGAGTGAAAGTCAAAAACAACAGGCAACCAGCAATTGTGTTGAGGAGTCATGAAAAACCGAGATCATGTGTGATTCAAAAGCCTGACAGAAACACCTTCAGAAGAAATTGACGACACCTACTGAAAGCCAGATAAATGACTTTTCCACAACCAAGCTCTATAGAGCTGGAGGAATGTTCTTCAGCAAACAGAGAGTTTGCAGAGAGTAATAGGGGAGAGCGGTTTCTCAGTTTGTGTAAATCTACTTATGGTTCAGAGTATTTATTTTTTCCCACATTAATTTCCCACATGTCTAGTACAATTATGTGGTTTTGTTTTATTAATACAGTATATACTTTTTTCTTGATATACCCCGAAAGAATGGAAGTGAAATGTGACAACATGCCCCATAGGTGGGGCACATTGTAACGTGTGGGGCACAATGTAACATGACATATGACAGCTTAAAATGTTATCTGATCTAATAAATAAAAAAATACAAAACAAACTAAAATATTTTCTAAATAAAATACAATTAAAAAACTTTTTCATATAAAATAATGGCAATTTTTAATATTTAAATATAAACTCATTTTTGAGTTTTGACTACGAACACATGAAAACACAGCTATACAACATAGTTCAAAACAAATAAATAATTAGTCATTTCTGAACATTGACTCTCAGTCTTTATTCACCTTTTTCTCACGTTTTCTCAATAGAATTAATAAAAGTATAGAATATAATAGCATATTTCTAATAGGGGCACATTGTAATGCAGTTACAACATGCCCCCGCCTGCACAACTGGGATTTAAACCCTGCTAGTGTCTTCTGCTAGTTAGCGAAGCATTAAATAACTATCTCAACTGTTAAATAACATCTTGGAGATTAAAATAATATCAGATTTGTCTTATTTTAAATAAACACAAAAAATAGAGATGAAAAATTAACTTAAGTAAGAAATTTACTTTTGCTATGGTTTAATAAATGTCTACGGATATCTTCCAAAAAATAAAATAATAATTTTGGCGGAATTTTTTTCTCTATATAGTGTTGATATGGCAACTAGTAAATACACAAAGTTTCGTCATCCAAGCATGTGCAGAAGTATTTAAAACAAGCGTGTTACAACTAGCCCCGCGTTAGGTTGTGCCCCGCGCTCCCCCTACTCCAGTGCAATCACCTGCACTGTCACCAGTGAAAATACCTGTAACACCAATTAGGGACAAGGAAGAACAGGTCAAAAGGTCAAGATGGGGTAGACTGATTAGACCACCAAAACTCTATTCTACATGAAAGCATTAAAGAGGAGTTAAAGAGTAAAGAGATGTTTATAGTTAACGGGTTATGGCAACAACACTGATTTAAGTTATACTGCTTTGAAACAATCTACAGTGTTAAAACCGCTGTCTGTATGCCGCAGATTCCTCTTCCTTCACAGGTTGGGCTCCATCTGCCCCAGTTGCCCCAGGGTGTGCTGTCACCCTCCAGCACATCACCTCCACTGCAGGTGAACCTGAAAAAAAAAAAAAATCAGATGTGACAATATGATAAAATATGATATTGTGCTCTTGGATTGAATGTCAGTCACATGATCACCTGCAGCCGACAGCCTAATCACTGCAATCTTGAACAGCAGCACGACTGCGAGTGTGAGATTAACTAAACTATTGGTTTAGTTAACGGACAGTGAGTTAATACATGCTATCTTCCTAAATTCTAAGTTTTCTAACTTCCTAAGAAAACAAATAAAACATTGCATAAGTGGCTCATATGCGTGTTTATGTTTTGTGTGCTAGAATCGTCATCTCAGAGTGCTTTATTTGACTCAGAAGTGGAGCAGGTCGCATATTGCTAACGTCGACACCCGGTATGCAAAACAATATACAAAATACACCACAGAAGTATTAAACATTTTGTTAGTTTCTTGTCAGTATGTAATTATTCTAAATATATGTTTATTATAGAGAGACATGACGGCCCTGAAGATCTAACCATAATAAGAGGAGGATCACATCACATTCCACAAAGGACTAGACCAGGTATTTTTCTGTTTAATGTACCTGCTAAATATATGTAACAAACTTTACAGTTTGGTATACTGTATGTGCTATACCACAATCTATAATCTATCAGAAGACATCCCAAATATCCTGCTTATTTTTGTGTCTGCTTTTTTACAGAGAGTCGCAAACGCAAAGCTGCAGATTTGGCATCAAGGGAGTTTTTGCAGTGTATGCGGGACATAACACAGCAACAGATGGAAGAAGAGCGGGAGCTGAGAAGAGAAGAAATGAAGAAAGAAATGATGATGAGACGAGAGGAACTGGACTATGATGCACAACTCAGACGGGAGGAGATGTCACAAAGACAGAAAGAATCTGAGTCTTTTGCATCAGTCTTCAGTAATTTGACCGCAGCCCTTCTCCAGCGGAAGTAGATGGACAAAACATCTATCTTTCTGTTTGCCTTAATGCCTTAAAAGTTTTTTGTGTAAATAGTAGGCGGCTACTTAAAATCACCTGTCGTTTCGTTTGTGTGCACATTTGTAATAGTACTTCTCAAAAGCACCTGTTTTGTTTCATTTGTATGTGTATGTATGCACATTTGTATGCACATTTTATAAGCACCTTTGTATTTTTGCACTCTGATGTGAACTTAATATATAAATAAAGTAATAGCTGTGCTATTATAACTGAGGCAAATGGAAATCATGCTTATTAAGGGGCACATTATCAAAAGCAAAATACACATTATTATAGTAAAATATTATACACATATTATAAGGCATATATGTAAAATGAATGTTACTTAAATACATTCTTTATTAGTAATTCATTGTTGGTTCATGTTAGTTCACACTGCATATATGTTAGCAAAAAAATGTTTTTCTTATGAAAACCTATTGTAAAAGTTACCTACATGATAATAAACTAAAATATAAAGACTTTGTGAGTCAGATAAGCCATTAAGGCAGGTATTGGTATAGACAACTATGCATACTGATGGGCACATTATTTAAACGGCTTTCTGATGGGCACCTTTTGTATTCTGTAATGCAAATACGATCCTAGTCAGTAGAATGATAATTAGGCTATAACACATTTATTGGTATAGACTACTATGCTTATTGATGGGCACATTATTTAAACGGCTGTCTGATGGGCACCTTTTGTATTCTGTAATACTGTAAACAGTGTAAGCAGTTTCACATTTAAAAGTACCATTAACAGAAGTGACCATATCTAAAAACATTTTAACAGACATATACTTACAACTGCAATAAATAAATAAAAACATACCTGTAGAGCTGAGTATTTTTGATTTTATTTAAAAATAGTGAGAAGATTGTTTAATTATATGTTATTTAAAAAAAAATATTGCAGTATTCACTCTGTATGCTTAAATGGCCTATTGCTTATTGATCAAATAATGTCTGATGTAACCATGTACCGTTTAGGATAAAGAATTGTATTCAAGTCACAAAACAGGGTTACGCCAAATCTTCATTTCAAATATTTTATTTGTAACAAACACAATATAACAACAACAATTATTGCTGCTGCATGAACAACTGTTGCAGAGCACTTCTTGCATCTGAACGCTCATCACCAACATTGCAAGGTGAACGTTCAGCATATTTATCACGATCACACCACTCTGGTATAAATCTGTCCATGTACAATTCACACAAGTTGTGTAGTGTACAGCATGTCTCCACCATATCAACAACAACATTTACATTGCAGTCATTTCGCTTACTGAGACACTTCCACCTTCCTTTCAACCTCCCAAACGCATGTTCAACCACACATCGGGCTCGACTTGTTCGCATGTTGTAAAGTTCTTGGCCCTCTGTAAGCCTGCCAGTATCAGGATATGGTTTTAGCAACCATTTCTGCAATGGGTAAGCAGAATCACCAAGAATGAAGTAGCCAACATCAGTTCCACATATGTTTTTTACTCTCAGAACATGCGCACGTTATTGGGAGCGGTGTCGTCTCCTCTTCCCTGTGGCGCTTCTGTCCGGGTCTTGATGCCGCAGATTCCTCTTCCCATACAGGTTGGGCTCCAGTCGCCCCAGTTCCATCATAAGTTCAGTATGGCGTACCACAAGGCTCAGTACTAGGACTGTTGCTGTTCACCCTGTACATGCCACCCTTGGGAGATATCATTATATCATTTATTGCATGGCATTAGTTTTCACTGTTATGCTGATGATACTCAGCTTTATAATTCTTCACGCCCTAACGAAACTTACAAATTCAGAAAAATAACGAAATGCAAAGCTGATTTAAAAAATTGGATGACTAAAATTCTGTATTATAAATTTGAATGCCGGACAAGTAGTTGGTTGAGGGTTGGTTTGTAAAGAAGGACTACACGCCTGCACACATGTATATTCAAACACGTACACACCTATAGACAAAACAAGCAATACGCATGTGCACGCCATCAGCGTTCTCACAGGTTCGCGTTTTAAAAGTTTGCACAAGGAGAACTTAAGGGTTTTCTGTTAGAACGGTGTCATGTCAGCGGCCCCTAAGTTAATAACTAATGATCGTTGCGACGGAAGTGAATAAATCAAAACTAACTTTAGCTGGACAATAACTTTATTCTAGATCTGCTGTAAAGCCAAAACAATCTCTGTTACTGTAATTTCCTATTACCACTGTAAAGCTGCTTCGAAACAATCTATACTGTTAAAAGCGCTGTATAAATAAAGGTGCTAATGCTTTTACTGGCAGTTCAACCGGATCAGTGTTTGTCTAAAGTGTGTTTACGTGACTTGCAACAATCATTTAGTTTCACCGACTGGAACAATATGGATAAACACTGATTTTTATGTGTTTTCATTTCTTCATGCAAATTATCATAAGACTTTAGAAGTCAAGATGTGTGAAAATACATGACACTTAAATTCTGCTTGAAATAAAGAAAGCCATACAGGTTTGGAACGACGAGAGAGTGAGTAAATGATGACAGAATGATAATTTTTAGCTGATCTTTTCCTGCTGCTTTGCAATCCTTGATATTTACAACAGGAAATAAAATTACAAAATCAACCCAGCATTTGATAGGCATTTCCGTGAGTAAAACACTTTCCAAGGCCACTCAGTTAAACAAACAGAAGTTTGTATTTTTGTGTGTTTATTTACAAGAGCCGGGACTCGAACACGGGTCTCCGTAGCACATGTCGGTGTACTTGCCCATGATGCTATCGTGTGATATATTTGACTAAAAACTATAGGCTGATTAATACCTTTGGCTTATTCCAAATACTACAAATTGCATACTTTGTCTTCAATAAAAAAAATTCATTATTAGATAAATAAAACTTAGCCATACACTGATATCAAAAAAATATTTAGTGGTTAAGTAAATACTACAGAAATAAACAATGTAATTTACTTGAAAAAGTTAGTTCAGGCAAGAATTTAAAAAACTTAAGTAAATTCTATATTAGTATTCAATTCAAGTGTGTCGAAATGAAAGCGTAAATATCAATGTTATAAAATTAAGTCAAATTACTCAACTTTTCTGATACTGGTGTTCCCATCATGCACTGGGCCTCAAATAATAATTTCACTGTTTTCCAGCTGTATTTACACTGTTTTATCATTGCTTTTGATGTTGATTAGTAACTTGCCATTTTATGACATTTGGAGTTCATTTTCTACCAAAAATGACACATTCAAACACAAAAACAGGTCATTGTGTATTGCCTACCAAATATTGAGGTCTCTGCGTTCACAACACTCTTTCGACATGTAGATATGGTGTCTCATACTATATCTATTAATTACTTAGATGTTTCTAAGTAAAGCATATACTTTAAATGTGTGGTTTAATTCAATGTTATATTGTTTGAATGAAATGTACTGCAACGGCTACTTCAACTAAATAGATATTACACAACTTTTAGTGATTACTGGCTAAGTTAAAATGACTTATTTTATTTGTTCATTTGAGTTAGGTAGAGTTTACTTAATTCCATATATGAAATTTACTTAAAAAATATTTGTGCAAAAACTTGCCAAAGAAAAATTGATACATTTTTTCTTATTGTTTTTTTCAGTGTACTTTGCACAAAATACTATTGCATACTATAATGTATTTTGAAAGTATACTTTCAATGCATTGTTACAATGATCATTTCCAGCACACAGTTAAAATATACCTAAAATATATTTTTAATAAAGTGCAAATAGATACACTTTTAAAAAACAAATTGAATTTTCACTTAAAAAAAAAAAAAAAAAAATATATATATATATATATATATATATAAATATATTTTGAGAAAATATACTACAATAATTGAAGTGTGTTAAAAGTTTTTTGTTAAAATAGGTAAAAGCATGATGCTAATATACTCTTAATATATTTAAAGATAGTAAAATCTTAGTATATTTGCAATTTACTATTGAAAAATGGAATATATTTAAAATACATTTTCACTAGGGGTTTTCCTTAATAAACTTGAAAATGTTATGGTACTATACACATTCTCTGTGTGTGCTTGATCATTCTCACATAACAAGGGTTCAGGTTTCTGTTTCCACCTGACCACTGATAGCTGAGGCTTGTAATATTACAAATTTAAGAATATGTTTAAGATCTGCTGATCCTACATCCTTACATTACATCACATGAAAAACTAAGGTGAACTACACTGTACTGGACATTCAAGGTGAACATGATGGCATCAATTTACAGATTAGATTCAGTATAGTTTCCATTGAAGGGGTTTGGTCAGTCTTTGATCTTCTGTGAATGATTACATAATCTTAGTTCCCTTTCGAAGGGAACCTTGACAATACGTCATCGACGTTATGGGGAATCGCCTCAGCGTGACCAATGACTGAAGTACCTGTGGAAACCCGCCAATCGCATTGGCCCGCGTCAGCCGTGACGCCCTGGCGTGCCCAGGAAGTATAAATAGAGCGCCCAGAGAACATGTCATCCTCTTTTCGTCTTCAGGGACTGATTTACTGAGTGCTGTAAGTTGGTTATTATGGAGAAAGCTAAGAAAACATATAGGAAGTGCGTTTACCCGTGCGAGAGGTGTCTTGCGCCTGGTGATTCACACAACCTTTGTGTTTGGTGTCTGGGTGAAGAGCACGCGCGCTCTGCTCTTGAGGGGGCGGAGTGCGCACACTGCGAGCGTCTTCCCATGAGGACGTTTCGTTCTCGTCTGTCCCTCTTCTCGAGGGGAGAGGGACAGTCTGCTTTGCCCCGCGGATCGGGTCCCTCTCGTGCCGAGGCCAAGAGAAGACTCAGATTGTGGGGATCACAGAGAGACCTCGCTGACGAGTTTGAGGGAGGAGTGAATCTCTCTCAATCGTCAGCGCGGGATCGTTGGCGGGTGAGGGGGCATCGACACTAAGGACTCCCACCCTGCCATCCAAACCCCTTCAGACCACATCCCATTTGAATGGCAGGGCGTACGCGGCGGCAGGTCAGGCCTGTGGTACACTGCACACGATGGCTGTGTTGCAGGCGTACCAGGCTGACCTGCTGAAGGACCTGGACCAGGGTCAGGGCTTATCCCCTGATGCGGTGGCCGAGCTGCGCCGCACCACAGACCTGGCTCTCCGGGCCATTAAGCAGACAGCGGCGGCCATCGGTCGTTCGATGGCTGCCATGGCTGCAAGAGAGGACTTTTCTCCTCGATGCCCCGGTTTCGCCCTCTGAGCTTTTTGGGACCTCCGTCGAGGCGGTGGTCGTAAAGTTTAGAGAGGCGAAGGCGCGCTCGGCAGCATATAGGTTGTGCATACCGCTCCGGTCCAGGTCCACACCCAGACGCCCCTGGGGTCCTGGTCCGTCTCGCTTCGAGGAGCGTCCTCATAGCTTAGGTGCTTATAATAAGCTAGCTTTTAACAGTATATGTAGTAGGCTTCCTCTCCATATGAGAGTCATATTGCTGAGGCCTCCATATACATAATGCATGTTTCAGGCTTCCTCTACTTTCAGAGTTATCCTGCTGAGGCCTTCATGCAAATAGCAAGATAGTTTTTTGTCAGTATATGTAGTAGGCTTCATCTCCATATGAGAGTCGTACTGCTGAGGCCTCCATATACTTATTGCATGTTTCAGGCATCCTCTACTTTTAGAGTCATCCTGCTGAGGCCTTCATGCAAATAGCTAGCTAGTTTTGTGTCAGTATATGTAGTAGGCTTCCTCTCCATATGAAGGTCGTATTGTTGAGGTCTCCATATACTTATTGAGCCTAGGCGGGCTAGTCATTGCTGGTATATGTGTTAGGCTTCCTCTCCCTATGAGAGTCGTACTGCTGAGGCCTCCATATACATAATGCATGTTTCAGGCTTCCTCTACTTTTAGAGTCATCCTGCTGAGGCCTTCATGCAAATACCAAGCTAGTTTTTTGTCAGTATATGTAGTAGGCGTCCTCTCCATATGAGGGTCGTATTGCTGAGGCCTCCATATACTTATTGTATTGCTGATATATGTGCTAGGCTTCCTCTCTATATGAGAGTCGTACTGCTGAAGCTTCCACATACATACAGGTTGTTGGCTGAAAAAATAAAATAAATAAAAAATGTGATAGCCTCCCTGGGATGGGAGTCGACTTTGCTCCCCCCCCCCCCCCCCCCCCCCGAAAGTAGCAGGCCGCAGAGCCCTGGCTCAGGGCTGTACTCCCTTTAAGGAACCCCTTTCTTGATGCGGTATCCAGGCCTTGAGCTAAAGCTCGGCGTTGGCCCTAGGGAGAAGTGCTACTGTTAGCCTGACGTGTAAGCAGTAGGGGCTGTTACCTGGGTTATTGTAGTGGTCAGGCATCCCCTTAGCATGGCGGCGTGGGTACAGCGTTCCCCATAACGTCGATGACGTATTGTCGAGGTTCCCTTCGAAAGGGAACGTCTCAGGTTACAAATGTAACCTTTGTTCCCTGAGAACAGGGAACGAGACAATACGTCTCCCTGCCATCATTTTTCTTATTTTATGTACTGTAAATTTAAATTTTAATGTTGATTTTGATATGTTTAACGTATGTTGTAAATAGTTGGGGGGAAAAAAAGGTATAGAAGAATTAAGTTCGGTGTTAATGCAGTACTACCTATTACTTCCTGCATAGCTACTTGTTAACTACGGACCATTATTCTAAAGTGTTACCGAAGAATTTGTTTCATGTAGAAATTATGACTATCATTACAAAAATAAACAATGTCCAGAGCAATGAATTCTCTTTTATTTACACATTTAAAGTTGCATAAAAATAAATAAATGTACAGATTTTTTTTCCTTTTAAAAAATATAGGTGAAAAAAAGTTAAACAAGAATATATATATTTCTCAATAATTCTTTCAAGAAGAGAAAACAGCCTGTCCATCCTCTCCCTACTCTCCAGTGCTCTCCTCGCCTCTGCAGTCCCATGTCTTCTCTAATCAAGTCCAAAAACTCGTCCTCGTCCTCGTCCGAACAATTAGATTGTTCCTAGATCCTGCAGTAGATTTATTAATTGGTCTCACTAAACGAGGAATGTGTCTGGGCATTCAACACACTGAAGCAGCTTTCGTGGATGAGTCATGTACCCATTGTGGGAAGATGACCATCACGGAGCTTCGGTCGAGACTCTCGTTCCTGCAAAGGGGCGGAGTCTCCGTGCCTCTGCCTCGATCCAATCCTCCTCAGAGGGTTGCTTCGGGCAGTGACACGGGAGACCTGAGGATTACGGTGAACGTGCTTCCTTCGGGGAACCAACCCCCTAGGGATCCTCACCCCTCTCAGGCTTCGCAGCCAGTTGAGCTACCAACTGAACGTGCTGGACCATCCTCGAGATGTGTACTAGTCCTTTCCTTTGGTGCTCCCCGCGACAATCAGATGTCGATCGCTGCATCGGAGGGTGGGCGACTCGGCGCCGCTGCCTCTTTCGGGAGTGCCAGCGGTGCCCGAGACGGACCCGGAGATGATGGCCATGCTTTCCCGGGCCGCCAACAGGGTCAGGCTCGTGTGGAACTCTCCACTGTGTCCCGAACCCTCGAGGTTGGACGATTGGTATCACCTCTACAGGTGGCGCGCGCTGGTTCTCAGCAACCCATTCCCGGAGGTGCATGAGGAGCTCACGGGGATGTGGACGGTACCTTTTACTGCCAGAAACCGTCCCGGTGGCTCCTCCTCCCTCACCACCCTTGATGGCGGGGCAGCTAAGGGATACATGCGTATCCCGCCAGTGGAGCGGGCCATTGCAATGCAACTGTGCCCTAACTCCACCTGGCGTGGAGAACCGTGTCTTCCTTCCCGGGCCTGTAAGTACTCATCGGACCTAACCGGCAAGGCTTACAAGGCCTGTGGGGAAGCTGCCTCTTCCATGCACGCTATGCCGTTGCTGCAAGTCCATCAGGCCAAGGCACTGAAGGTCTTGCACGAGGGTGGTCATGATCCACAAGTTCTCCAGGAACTTCATACCGCAACAGACCTCGTGCTTCGTGCGACGAAGGTCACCGCGACATGCGGGAGATTGACAAGCTCTGGTTCCTCAACTCCCCCGTGTCCCAGACCGGCCTCTTCGGCGTAGCGGTCGAGAACTTCGCCCAGCAGTTCTCGGCTGTACAGAAGCAGACTGAGGCCATCAAACACATCCTGCTACGACGGTCAGCTGCCGCCTCTCAGAGAGAGCCTCCTGAGCTGAGTCCCTGTGTTCCACCTCGCAGCCCCTCTCCGGGTATGCCTACGGTCCCTTTGGCCCCACTTGTACGGTCTCTGCGAGCCTGGTTAGCGCTCCCCAGTCCGTCTCGCTGGCTCATTCGGACCATCAGGTTCGGCTATACGATTCAGTTCGCCCCGCGTCCCCCCAAGTTTCGGGCCATCCACTCAACCACAGTGAGAGCAGCCGATGCCCATGTCTTGCGTGCGAAGATCGCAGTCGTACTGGTGAAGGACGCGATAGAGCCGGTCCCTGCAGCCGATATGAGGTCAGGGCACTACAGTCCCTACTTCTTTGTACCCAAGAAAGGTGGTGGGTTACGACCAAACTTGGATCTGTGAATTTTGAATCGGAGCCTCCACAAGCTACCATTCAAGATGCTCACGCAGAGACGCATTTTCGAATGCAACCTTATTAAAAATACAATCACAAAATAAAAATAACTTTTTAAAAATGAGACTGTAAAGGAATAATGCACAGAGAAAACAGAGATTCTAATTATTGGACAAACTTCCTCACGTAATAACCTAGAATACTGTCTAACACTTGATGGCTGCTCTGTTAAGTCTTCGTCGTCGGTTAGGAACCTGGGTGTGCTCTTTGATACCAATCTTTCATTTGAAAGTCACGTGTCTAGTATCTGTAAAACCGCATTTTTCCATCTTAAAAATATATCTAAATTACGCCATATCATAATATGTTATATTACGCTCAATGACAAATGTGAAACAATTAGTTAATGTGTTCATGACCTCAAGGCTAGATTATTGTAATGCCCTACTGGGTGGTTGCCCTGCACGCTTAAAGGAACCGTATGTAAGAAATGTATTTCAATTAATCATAAAATGGCCCTGATATGTTACTAGACATTAAGAAATCATGTTCATTTCAAATACTTATATCACTAACAACAGTAGTCTGGCCAGGATATTGTAATTTAAAAGTGATAGTTGCAGCCCTCAACTAATGTTGATGTTGTCATGTTGTATTTTGGCCTGATGCTCCACCCTCCACCTATCTACCAATCACGAAGTCAGTAGTGTTTCAGCATCCGGGTTGCCAGCTCTGCTCTAGTTACCACAGCTGCAGCTACAAACGTGTCAGATAAAAAATGTCTAACATTACGAAACCGAAAAGACCTCGTTACGAATTTGAAAGACATAAACATAATTAACAGAAAAAAACTTACTGTGTAGGACTCGTCACTTGCCATTGGAAGCTGCTTGTAGCAGCCTATGTTACTGCTGGATCCTGCAGCATATCTGGCAACCTCGAGTCAGGGGGGAGGGGGAGGGGATACACCGCAGTGCAGTACCAGTTTTGGCCACAATCTTACATACGGTTCATTTAATAAACAAACTACAGCTAGTTCAAAACGCAGCAGCTCAAGTGATAAAATTCTGTATCAAAATTTTAAGGCCAGACAAGTAGTTTAAGGCTTGGTTTGTATGAAATTACAAACCTGTGCACATATATTCAAATGCGCATAACTATAAAACTCATTCTTAATGCGCACGTGAACACCATCAGCGTTTCTCACAGGTTCGCGTTTAAAGTCTGTGTAGAGAGAATGGTGTCGTCTTAGCGGCCTCTAATTTAATAACTAATGATCCTTGCGACGGAAGCGAATCAATCAAAACTAACTTTAGCTGGAAAATATCTTTATTCAAGAACCGCTATAAAGCCAAAACAATCTCTGTTACCTTAAATTATCTGTTTATTACTGTAAAGCCGCTTTGAAACAATCTAAATTGTTAAAAGCGGTATATAAATGAAGATGACTTGACTTGACTTGACTTTTGTCTGTTTTCTCAGAGCTCTTCATCACCTGGACAGACTGAAAACACTCGTGGACGACATGAACGAGAGGAAGGCCAGAGCAGAGGATGATGGGACAGATTGTAAACACACTCCTGCAGCGACTCTCACAAACGGTGTCAGAATCAAGAGTTATGAATCAGAAATCAAAGATTGTTATTTTCCTACACACACAGACGCTTCATGGATCATATTTGCTTAAATGTGTGATTTCTGCTTCCCAGTATCTCAAACCTCATGAAAGATAAAAAGTGTAAATAAACTCTTTAAAAGGGCACATGCTTTTACTGGCAATTCGACCTGATCTGTGTTTGTCTAAAGTGTGTTTACGTGACTTGCACAATCATTTAGTTTCACCGACTGGAACAATATGGATAAACAATGATTTTTATGTGTTTTCATTTCTTCATGCAAATTATCATAAGACTTCAGAAGTCAAGTTGTGTGAAAATACATTTATGACACTTAAATTCTGCTTGAAATAAAGAAAGTCATACAGGTTTGGAACGACATGAGAGAGTGAGTAAAGGATGACAGAATGAGCTGATCTTTTCCTGCTGCTTTGCAATCCTTGATATTTACATCAACCAGCATTTGATAGGCATTTTACTGAGTAAAACACTTTCCAAGAACACTCAGTTAAACAAACAGATGTTTCTTTTTTTGTGTTTATTTACAGGCATTGACATGGCCTCAGTGTTCCTGGCTGCTGATTGGCTGAATTTAAATGCATATGAATGTAATGTTCTGATTGGCTCAAAAAAGAATCAGGCATGTTCTACTGACCAACCAAAGAAGGAGGTGGATGAATTTGCTTAATCTTGTGTAAATATGAGCCTTTTTCCTTAATAAACTTGAGAATGTTATGGTATTACACAGTCTCTGTGTCTGCTTGATCATTCTCACATCACAAGGGTTGAGGCGTCTGTTTCCACCTGATCACTGATAGCTGAGGCTGCAGATAGTCTACCTGAAAATTAATCTAGCAATCAGTATTTTTTTACAATCAGGCCAGTGCTGTAGCAATGCATCACTTCTTTTCCATGATGTTTTCACTGCTGGCCATTATTGGGCATGTGAGCGGTCGGCCCGCAGAAGGTCGTTCTTACAGATCTGAGCTGACGGTGTCGAATGGAATGTATTGGGGATCGTGGGGGTATAAGAGCATGTGTCCAAGTGGAAGTTACGCTGCAGGGTTTAGTCTGAAGGTAAGTTTGGCCTTGACTCTATTTTGGATGAGTGTTTCAAAGGTTCAAAACTGTGGAGTTGCTGTTTGTCATTTAAAGGTGCTCTAAGTGATGTTGGGTGAAGTCACTTCTTGTTGACGTTCAAAGTATTGTCAAACAAAACGGAGGCTAGCTCGACCCTCCTCATCCCGTCCCTCCCTCCTCCTCATCCCGTCCCTCCCTCCTCCTCATCCCGTCCCCTCCCCCTCCCTTCCGTGCTTCCTGAGACAGTCATGAACCATTTAGAAAAAACAAACTGGATTTACCAGCATTTTTTTTTACAATGTGTTCAGGGGACAGGCAGCTAGCGGATAGTGAGGAGATGTTTGCTGGATGTGACAAAAAAAATTTTGGCCTAAAAAAGGCGTGATCACTTAGAGCACCTTTAAAGGGGTCATATAATGCCATTTTTGTACAAACTAATATGATTCTTTAGGGTCTAAATTAAAAGTTTGTAATATACTTTAATTAAAAAATCTCATTAGTATTGTAAGAAAACACTCATTTTACCTGGTCAAAAACAGCTCTGTTTTCAGCACACCATTTAAGTGCATGTGTCTTTAAATGATAATGAGCTTTGCTCACCCCACCCCTCTGTTCTGTGCGTACACCGTAACACAATAACACAATAACACAATAACCATAACGCGTTGTTCATTATAAACGTGGGATTATGAATTATATTAAGAACGTTGTACATAGACAACATGCCGTAATGTACCCTGAGTGTAAACCTTAGCCGCATTCATCGTGAAGCGTGCAGCAAGCGATTTGCAAAGATTAACGTAATATAAATATTAATATAAAGGTTAATAAAACGTTACACTCACTTCTTCTTCTGGAGGTGCAGCAGGAACACGAATAGTTGGTACCGATCCTTTTTTCAAGAGCAGCTTCTTGGCAAAACCAGCTTTATAACTTACTGACCCTCGTTTGTAAAGCAGTCTGGTGTGTGAAATGATTCGCGCAAACATGAAAGCATTGACGTTGATCGTGGGGAATGTTCCCTTCGAAAACAAACTCAGCCACTGCGTCTTCAGCGGTTCGGATTTAAGAACATCAAAATGACTGCTGTGTTCCTTATTACACCCAAGAGCAGAACACCACAATCGCTTAGATGCCATTCTGCTCATAGACAGTGCTCCAGCGTATCAACAATGGCTGACTATGATGACAGCTCGCTCATGAGCGAGGGCGGGTCTGTGTCGAAACACTGCTGTCAATCAACAATCGTGGGAGGGGCGTCCGACCGTGTGACGTCACACGGTCGAACGGCTTGATTAGAGACAGGGGAAAACATAAGGAGATTAAAATAAAAAACACTGGATGGATTTTTATCATTTTATGATGGTTGTGTACAGGCACTGCCAACACACATTTCAGTACAATCAACTTGTAAAAGTGCATGTACCATTATATGACCCCTTTAATTCCAGGTTTCTCCAGGGAACTGCACCTGCTTAAGATTTTTACAGTGTCTGTGTAATACTAAACAGCATGAAGATAAATGTTACTATGGGTTGGGTTAGAGTTAACTCTTTCAAGTGAAAGATTGTCTCAATGTTGATGTTTTAAGGTGGAAAGACCAATTGGTCGTGGTGATGATACAGCGCTCAATGGGATTCGTCTTCACTGTGTCGATCGGTTCAAAGAATCATCAGGCTCACATGACTACACCACAATTGAGTCCGACGTAGGAAAGTAATGGACTCAGATTATTAACAATTCTTGCATTAAGTGTTTAAGCTATTTAAGTAAATTGAGGATTTTCTTGAAAATAATAATTTATTTGATCAGGCAACCTCTGTGTGTTTTCTTCAGATGGGGTGAGTGGACAGATGTCAAATGGTGTTCTTCTGGATACTTGAAATCTTTCCAGCTGAGAGTTGAATCTTCCCAAGGAAAAGGAGATGATACGGCTGCAAACAACATCATGTGAGTGTGTGGTGCTATAAGTTATAACATCTCTTACCCATCCTGGTTTTATTTAGCTATTTAAGGACTCAGTTTTCCCCCATCAATAGTTTAGTTATATCACACTCGCAGTCGTGCTGCTGTTCGTGATTGTGATTGGCTGCAGGTGATCATGTGACTGACATTCAATCCGACTGCGCAATAACATATTTTATCATAATATTGTCACATCTGAATTTTTTCCAGGTTCACCTGCACTGGAGGTGAGGTGCTGGAAGGTGACGGCACAGACTGGGGCAACTGGGGCAAGTGGAGTCCAACCTGTATGGGAAAAGGAATCTGCGGCATCAAGACCCGGATAGAAGAGCCACAGGGAAGAGGAGACGACACCGCTCTCAATAACGTGCGCATGTTCTGCTGTGATTAAGGTGATGTGATCACAATCAAAAACTCAGGTCTTACTAATAGTGACTGCAGATCAACTAAATCAATTTTTCTTTCAAGTGTAATTTTTCTTTCAAGTGATTTTTCTTTCAAGTGTAAGAGGATGACAACAAGAACAGCAAGAAGATCAAATGTATCGTAATTATTGATCATCATACTATGATAAACTAACATGAACCATGTCATACAACAGCTTTCTAATGTAAATCTGTAAAGTCAGCCGGTCATTATCACAAAATAAAGCCTAACTGGATGATCGGGAGATTTACGGGGGATATCTCGGGGGATATTATTGGAGTTGAAATTATTTTATTCTTTCTTGTATGTTAGTGATTCTTCTGAAGACTCCTGAACTTCTGCTGAAACTTGTCAAATTTCAACATTAAAGACTTTCTAAACAGAACCTTGTAGTTTAGCATTGTTTTGCACAACACTTTACATCAGATCGTTCATTACATTAGTGCATGTGGCAGATGTTTACATCTAAAGTGACTTATATTGCATTCAAAGTAATTGTCTTATCCGTTCATGCATTCCCTGAGAATGACCAACATACTCTACTACAGGAATACTACATTGAATTAAAGTGTAATATTGTCAATCCTGTTAGCCTAAACTTTTTGCCTTTCTAAAGATATAATTGTATCCCAGTATATAAACGTGTGTTTTTAGCTAAAATGGCACAATGCATATTCAGAAAATGATTTGATGCAAAACAAATTCAAACCTTATTTTAATATTTGAGAAGATTATAAAGCCACTCCTGCAGCGACTATCACAAACGGTGTCAGAATCAAGAAGCAGTTATGACTCAGAAATCAAAGATTGTTATTTTCTTACACACACAGACGCTTCATGGATCATATTTGCTTAAATGTGGGATTTCTGCTTCCCAGTATCTAAAACCTCATGAAAGATAAAAAGTGTAAATAAACTTTTTAAAAGGGCACATGCTTTTACTGGCAATTCGACCTGATCAGTGTTTGTCTAAAGTGTGTTTACGTGACTTGCACAATCATTTAGTTTCACCGACTGGAACAATATGGATAAACAATGATTTTTATGTGTTTTCATTTCTTCATGCAAATTATCATAAGACTTCAGAAGTCAAGTTGTGTGAAAATACATTTATGACACTTAAATTCTTCTTGAAATAAATAAAGTCGTACAGGTTTGGAACGACGTGAGAGTGAGTAAAGGATGACAGAATGATCATTTTTAGCTGATCTTTTCCTGCTGCAATCCTTGATATTTACAACAGGAAATAAAATGACAAAATCAACCAGCATTTGATAGGCATTTTACTGAATAAAACACTTTCTCAGTTAAACAAACAGATGTTTGTATTTTTGTGTTTATTTACAGGCATTGACGTGGACTCAGTGTTCCTGGCTGCTGATTGGCTGAATTTAATACATATAAATGTAATGTTCTGATTGGCTCAAAAAAGAAGCAGGCATGTTCTACTGACCAACCAAAGAAGGCTTAGGGTAACCGGGGTAAGTTTTTGGTTTGGAAACCAAACAGAATTAATTTAATCATTATTTGGCAAAGCAATGCAATGCATCCCTTCATTTCCATGGTGTTTTCACTGCTAGCCATTATTGGGCTACATGCGAGCGTTCAGTCCGCTGGAAAACCTTCTGAGGAGAGCATCGAAAGAACTTTTGTATCGTTGCTGACTGTGTCCAATGGATTGGAGTGGGGTTTGTGGGGTCAAAGGGAATTTTGTCCAACTGGAACATACGCCACGGGGTTTAGTCTGATGGTAAGTTGACCATTGACTCATGAAAGTGGTTTTGATTTTCTAACTCAGTATTTTTATCTTGTTTTCCAGTACAAATATCTAAACATTTTTAAATCAAGATACATTTACTGGAGAAGAAGCAAAATGACTTGAAGTGAGTTTGAGCTTTAAACAAGAAAACGTATCTGGGTTAGAAAATATCAAGATTTATCATGATTCAATCAATTCCTGAAGTGTAAAAGCAAGTCCTGTCAACTTTTTTCCTTCACATGTCAGAGGTTTTATGTAGACTTTAACCCTCTGAGCCTCTTCATTTTGGGGTCAAACTTGTCTCCTTCGCTGTCAAAAGTGACGAAGCTTTAAAATGTAATTTTTTTCCCCCAGGAAAATCAATGTAATTTATTTTTGTTCAGTAATATTTTTTGATTATTATGTCAATTTTTTTAGGGGATTTTATGATACTGTGCAATATTTATAAACATTTTATGAGCAATTTTTTTCCACTAAAGTTAATGTATTTTCTTTCCCATTATTTTTTCAATAAATGCAATATTTCAGATTAAAATAGAGTGAAGGCCTTTGAAATCCATTTTTTTGAAGTGAGAATAGTATCATCTGGAGGTGTTAAAAAATAAAAACATGTGTAACCGCAAATAGATCCTTATTTAAATATATTGAGAGGCTTTTGGATTCCCAATAATTTATATTTTATAAACTGTGATTGGCCTGGAGGTTGTGTGTGTATGTGTGTATGTGTGTATTAGTTAATCTCCACCTGCCATGAACATTATCAAATAGAGGATTGTCTTAATGTTGTTGCTGTTTTTTCTTGTTTTTTAGGTGGAAGAACCTGTTTTTTGGGATAACACAGCACTCAACGGGATTCGTCTTTACTGTGTCAGTCGGACCAAAGACTTATCAGACTTAAATAAGGAAATCTTCGTTCAGTCTGACGTAGGAAGGTAATGGGCTCGGACTCTATGCAATGAAGTAAAACTAGTAACAGCATGTTTACTTTGGGTTTATAAAGAATTCTTACATTAAAGAGCCGTTTTTTCATAAGCTAGATAAACGAACTGTGGATTTAATCTTCATTGTCTTCAATAAACCTTCAAAAAAGCCATAAATTGTGTTTTTTCTTCAGCTGGGGTGAGTGGACTGATATCAAATGGTGTCCTTCGGGAGTCTTGACAGCTTTCCAGCTGAGAGTCGAATCTAACCAAGAAACTAATGATGAAACGGCCGCAAACAACATCAGGTGAGTGTGTAACAGAACAATCATTCTGAATTTGCCATTCAGGGTCTCAGTTTTCCCTCATCAAGCATATGAATGATATTCAGAGCAACAACACGACTCGTTATATCTCTTTTACACAAGTTCTATAAACAGTAAATCAATACTTCCGCTATTCATATATTTATTCTGTGCCATAAAAAAAAAAAAAACTTCAAAAAAAGTCAAACTTCACGTTTAAAGTGCCCCTATTATGCTATTTAAAAGGTTCAAAATTGTATTCTAGAGTCTCGGTTTAAGTGCATCCAAGGTCAAAAACGTGTGTTGCCAATTTAACGAGTTTATCACAGGATTAGCGACTTTTCATACCCCTATAGCGACTTATTTTTAGCGATAAATCTAGCGACTTTTTGGATTGCTGGTTTACATGTAGTCAGTCACTATATCACACTCATTCTGCTGTCTGACAGAAAATATGTAAATGAGAATAGCTTTATTGGACATTCAGCTATATTATATTAAAATTACAATATGTGAGCACGGATTAGGAAAGAAAACAGATGTAAACTGCCGACAGTTGGCGCAACATTTAATGACTTTTTGAGTAGGCTTTAGCTTCTTTCCATTGAAAATAGGTTGGTCAAAACACACTTTAATTTCCTCATAATCTCCACTGCAGCATCAGCTCTTTTCTCTCAGTGTCTGAAACGCTTCGTTCGTAGATTCAGTCTCTCTAAACCCCGCCTCTCTGAGAGCCACTCTGCTCTGATTGGTCAGACGGCCCAGTCTGCTGTGATTGTTTAGAAACCAAAAGCTCATTCTCATATCTGACTCTCAGCTCTTGATCACAGTGATACGAACAGTAACGATGGCGTGGGTTTTACCGTATCAATCTCATCAAAGTGGATTTGCTTTGTCAGCAGAAAACAGCGTCTTCTCCACACGGACAACACAAACTCTTCCAGTCTCAGATAATCTACAGTGTTTGAGGGCGGGGCAAAGAGACGCTGTTCAGCCAATCAAGACCAGAGACTGGCATTATGCAAATTCGTAACAAACCTACGAATGTTCAGTAGGAAGTGAGACTTGAATTACTGACGACTCGTTTCAGGCAGTTCAGAATCGCTTCTTTCTTTTGGGAGACAAAAACTCCATTTATCTGCACTTTGAGACTTTTACATTCACAAACAGCTCTATTATACACATTGCATGAAAAGTCATATCCGAAAAAGCATATGGGCTCTTTAACATAATACAGTCACATTTATTTCAGATTCAACTGCAGTGGAGGTTCTATCCTTCAAGGTGACGGCACAGACTGGGGCGATTGGGGAAACTGGAGTCCAGAATGTAAAGGAACAGGAATCTGTGGCATCGGGACACGGATAGAAGAGCCACAGGGAATCATAGGAGACGACACCGCTCTCAATGACGTGCGCATGTTCTGCTGTGATTAAGGTGACGTGATCGCAATCAAAAACTCAGACTGACACACTGCAGATCAGTGTGTTTATTCTTAGGTGTAAGAGGATGACAACAAGAACAGCAAGAAGATCAAATGTATTGTAATTATTGATCATCATACTGTGATAAACTAACATGAACCATGTCATACAACAGCTTTGTAAGGGATAATGCACAGTCATTATCACAAAATAAAGCCTAACTGGATGATCATGACATTTACATCCCGTCTATTATTGGAGTTGAAAGTATTTTATTCTTTCTTGTAGGTTAGTGATTCTTCTGAAGACTCCTGAACTTCTGCTGAAATGGTTGTCAAATATCAGCAATAAAGACTTTCTAAACAGAACCTTGTAGTTTCACATTGTTTTGCACAACACTTTACATCAGATCGTTCATTACATTAGTGCATGTGTCAGATGGTCTAAAGTGACTTATATTGCATTCAAAGTAATTGTCTTATCCGTTCATGCATTCCCTGAGAATGACCAGCCTAATCTCAATACACATGCACCCCACAATACTAATCCTACCCAAACGTATACCCACACCTCTATTAAACCTACCCATGCGTATCATATGCACGTAAAAACTCGTTTTAGTGTATAAATTGCACGATAAACATGCGTGCTATAGAGACGCATTTAGTGTGACCGAACACTAAGCTACATTAAATTAAAGTGTAATATTGTCAACCCTGTCACCCTAAACTTTTTGCCTTTCTAAAGGTATAATCATATCCCTATATATATAAATGTGTTTATTTGGCTAAAATTGCACATTGCAAATTCTGAAAATGATTTGATGCAAAACAAATTCAAACCTCATTTTAATACTTATTATAATATTTGGTTAAGTTGCATTTTTGGTTGAGTAGGACATCCATAACTAGAAGTAAACTAGTAACTAGAAGTAACTAGAAGTTTTTGTTATGTTTGGATGGGTGTTGTATTATGTTTCAGTTCTGTGCAGTTTTCTCTCGTTTCTCTGTGTTTCAGTTGGTTGATTAAGTTGTCATGGTTTTTCACATTTCTTTGATTGGTTTGTTCTGTTTGTTTTTTTTAGTTCAGTGTCAGTTATACTTCACGTTTTAAGTTAGTTGTCCTGTTTTTGAGTATCTTTTTGTTAATAAAACAAAGACTGCTGTAGTTAGAGCCTTTTCTCCTCATCATTGTAACCAACTCCTACTCACAGTGTTCTACTCCTAGAACCTTAAAAGGACATCAACCATATTGGTTGAGTTTACTGTGGAGTTCAAGAACATGAGGCATCCAGCTTGCACCTTCGAGGCCTTGAAGGATTTTGTAAACTTGAAACTTACGTTAATCAAGAAGATTAGAACCTAACTTCTGTGGTAAAAGACAGAAGACTTGATTGCCTCTTTGGATACTGATACGTCACTAAACCCTCGAAGCCTAGAGCTGACTACACCTTTGATTCAAAGCGTGATTATTGTTATTTATACTTTAATGAAGTTTTATTTTGCATTACATTTTTTTGTTTATTATAAAATGTAATGGTTCAGTATGGTAATTGTAAAGAAAGGTTGACTTGATTATATGTTGACCTTTAAGTGCCCTCTTGTGGCGCGGATTGTGTACGGTAACTTTATTTTTTAAAACTTTATAACTTGTTTTGAGATGAGTTCATTGTGAAGTGTCATGGCTGAAGAGCGGCTCGTGCGGTGAAGTCGTGGCCCGCATAAGGCTGTAAGTTGCTATTATTATTTGTTTAGTTGGTTTAAGATGTTTGTCAGAAACTTCATTAATCTAGAGGTGCAAATGTTGCTAAAAACGAAACGTAAAGTGACTGTGCAAGGCGTGAGCATTAGTTAGAGCTCCATACGCTAGCTGTCTTTTGTTATGATTATTAGGCTCATTTTGATTCCATGATTACAAGCCATTACCTAAAACAAGGAATATAATTAACAATTGCACATGACAATGTAACATTTAATGCTTAATGTGTTGATTTAATGTTTCATTTGAATGCTTTATTTAGGCAGTAAATACTGTTCAGTCAGCTATACACTTTGAATATGTACAATTCTAATTGCTGTATTTTCTATGTCTGTTTACAGTTTTACAATGCCCGGCAGGGATCACTGGTGATCCCAAATCATAGTTGTTCAAAATGCATTACTCTTTTAAAACATCACACTCTTACTTGATCTGGACAAAATCAGCATCATAAGGAAGGTTTAAGACTCCAGCTTCGATATTTGACCACTGTTTATGATTAAACTGGTTTGCAGTGACATTAATTTCTTAATTTATGACAGGAGTGCAAAATAATTCATCTGTAACGTTCGTTATTTTGAATAGAATTAATCACTCACACAACATCCATTCTCGTCTTCTCCGGTTTATTTGTGCTCAAATACATATAATAAACAGAATCCGCCAGGGCAATTATTACAATGGTGCGCATATTTGGAGAAATATTGATTAATTATCATATGTTAGTAAAATATTTCGCCAATGCAGAATACAATTTCTATTCATTGTCCACTAAAATATGCTATCTGAAGAGCTCACACAGCGCAGAGCCATAGAGAGAAAGAGTTGCGACACTCTTTGATGTCGCCGCTATGGCTGTCACGTGGTTCATGTAAGCCGCAATAGTTCCAAAACACACGCTGGCTGTCATGTTCTTCTATGGGACAGACAGCAGCGATTGCATTATTGAACGGTAAATATAAAATAAAACACACACCCAAGTACTTTTTCAGCTGTTATTGCATTATTGCATTTTGTTAATGTCAGTTTTGCATTTGGAGATAAGTTTTAGGCTATATTTTTGGAGGGAAAAGCATAGTGTTCATGTTCGCATGGGTAGTAGCACTGGCTTTAGCGGCTCTAACTTAACTTTTCCATATCATTCATCTGATGATGGACGTCTCATGATATTTATTTTAGCACAACTGGGCTGTATTAGGCTATTGATTCCCGTGATTTTGCTTATAAATTTTGATTCAGCCATTACACCTTCATGATCACGCAAAGAGGTCTGCCGTGGCCGTCCGTTCAGAGTTCGCTTAAATATTTTTTATTAAACAATGACAGACAACAAAAATGTGTGCTTGTGTGTGAACAAGAAAAACAAAAACCAGGGGCAGGTGATCCATGAAACAGACAGGACTGGTGATCCCATAACAATCCTAGAGGTCCAGCATTGTTCTCACAAGCCGCTTCACTCAAGACAATAAAACATAATGAAAAGTTAGTATATCCCAAAAAATTAAATTAAATAAAAGTTGCTATAAAGGTGGTAGCGATTCATTACCGAACTCTTACTGTCACAGTGACAGCTGACGAAGTCGCGCTAGCTAACTAGCTAGCGCAGTGCTTGAAAATTGGTTGAAACATCCAACATAAAATATAAATAATTACGCTGTGCATGTACAAATGAAGACCAGTATAAGCATCGCAAAGGGCCTCTGATACAATATAGACAGTTGACAATTCAAAAGAGGTCGATATTTCAGCAACTTAACTCTGGAACAACTCGACGCGCTGCAATGTAAGTGAATGGTGTCCAACGCCCAAATGACAGTGTTTGGAACTATTCCGATCTTCTAATCCCGGAAGTAGGCGGTTAAAATATGGAGTTTCTTTTGTGTCTTTTTTATTCAAACAAACATATTGTGTTTGAGAGTAAAACTAATTATTTTGTAATTAAAAAATATATATATTGCAAAAAAAATCTTCTTAAGGCTCAAAAATAAAGAAGTTGATAACAGAATTATTTGCAGTGCGTGTAAATCTTTGAAAACCTTTATTTTTCCTTGTGCACTTCAAGAACTTTTCATCACAAACCCACACATTTTGCTCTCTTCTCTGGTTTTTTTTTTGCGGGTCAAAATATTTTGCTTGCGAGTTGAAAAGTTTTGCGAGTTGAAAAGTTTTGCGAGTTGAAAAGTTTTGCTTGCACGTGAAGCTGTAGCTCAGTGGGCGGTCTCTACCAACCAGGATGAAAGGCATTTTTCTATTGGTCACCCTCGATTGAAGTGACCGGTTGGCCACGCCCACTACGTTTTCCCGCCGCTGCTGCTGCTGCCACCGAGAAGATAAGAGAAGCGAAGCAAAGCGAGAATGGCGAGCAACAGGTCGTTTACTGGGTAAGTAAGATAACTAATTTATTATCATAAACGCAGTGACAAGTGAACTGAATGATTCTCTCTTCTTATGCTGTCCCATTTAAATACGTAACGTTGGCTAGACCAGTCTGTAGTTAGTGTTACCGTTGACTAGATTTTATTAACGTTAGCCAACACCAGCAGCCAGAGCCACCATTAAGTTAGTAACGTTAACGTTTGCCGTGTGGTCGATGTCCAGTGTTGCTAGCTGAGCTGACATTCATAATCACATTGGATTTTCTCAGCGTAAAGGTTAAGAGGCACTATTTTCGATGTTCGTAGAGTTGGGCCTAGGTTCTGAGGTAAAAATAATGGCGTCGCGCCATTTGGAGCAGCCATCTTGGCGGAATAGAAAATGCTAAACCGCCGGCGATATATTCCTATCATGCCCGAGCGATGCTGTGCAGTTGGATGCGATCAGATACGTGATCATACAAAAGGAATATCTTTATACCGTAAGTGCGATGACATGACGTGAAGCGTGACGGCCGCTGCGCTAATAATAGATAGTGGTGGGGGGAAAAATCGATTCTGTTCAGTATCGAGATATTTTGCGCACGCAATTATATACTGTAGCGTAAAGTATTGCAATATTTAGGCTAATTATAAAATGATCTCTTTTACTTTTGGGTTATAGGGCTTTGACAGTGGCAGTTTTTTACCACTGTGGTGGTTGGGGGGTTGTTTTGAAAATTGAAATAAAAAAATGTAGCAGCTAGTGTTTATTTGAGCAATTCCGTCAAAAAAGCAACACATTAAAGCCTGTGTAAAGCATTGAAGATGTTCACAGATTTAATGTGACATTTGAAGTGAGTTGAGCAGTCTTATTTTCCTCATTTTTTTGTAATGCCTTGAATAATATGGGGGGCATGAATCGCAATATATCACAGAATCGAATCGCAATAGCCTACTTGTATTGCAATTATGTTGTTGACGGATGTATTCCGTCAAAATGGCTGACACGCGGCTAGGGGTCACGTGATTGGGAGATCTGTATTTACACGACTTTTTATTTATTATTTATTTTTTATGGCGGGTGCTAGTTTCGCGTGTGTTCGGCCAATCAGCGTGCACTAAAGTCACTGGTAGAGTGAGTGTGTGTGTGTGTGTGTAAATTGATCTAGCCACATGGATTGTTTTTTTGATTTTCATAGTGTATTGCATATAGTTATTGTATGTTTTACATTGAATTTGAGTTTTTTTTTTTTTTTAACTTAATGGCAGAATTGAAAACCAAACAGGCAGATCACAACCACAGGTAAGCTATTAGCTTATTTCTACAAATTAATCAGATGACAATTTGTTTTGCTCAGTATTGTAATATTAGTGTTTTGCACCTAAACCTTTTTTCCCCAGTATGACCAACGTGCTGTAACTGAAGCAGCACAACATTTAATTTCCTTGGTGGCCAGAGTAATCCCAGAGGAAAATGCAAGGCAGGGTCAGACTCAGAGCCAGATCCAGCAGTCAGGAAGACCTACTGTGGAACATGAAATGGCTAGGTAGATAGCAAGCATATTTAAAAGGGCCAGTTCAGGTGTTACACAGAATAGTCAAACATTCCTTTTTTATAACGATATAAGTTTGGCATAGGATGCAGCAGCTAAACATAGTGTTTCTTGCTACTCAAAAATAAACACCGAATACACGCACATTAATAGTTTTACCTGTTCTACAATTTGCAGATCTTTTCCTGGATTTTTTAAAAATGCTGGCAAAAATAAAAGACATCTTGCCAGATGTCACAGGCCAACTGTACCAGCAAAGGCGCATAAATATTTTGATTGTTCTGTGTCTTTGCTGGGCTCTAAATCCGATACGACCCCATCTATATCCGAAGAGCTGGAGCTCATGCAAGCAGGGCTAGGAAAGAGGACCCTGTCCTTAACATCAGATACAACACATGCCGAGGTGAGGAGTCCGATCTTAAGCAAACACATATTCTAATAGCATTATTTGTTGTGTCTGTGTTTTAAGGGTTTTTCTTTAACGTTAATGTAGTTATCAAGTTTGCTGCGGGAAGCATACTCAAAAATGAGTCATTTGGAAGACAGGTGGCTTCTTTTCAAAGCTGCAGGTGTGCTTTTTCACAACTTTTATCAACATTTGGTGTTAAAATTCATTAATATGAATAAGTCCATTGAGTACAGAAAACAATGCATTATACTGTAAAGTTATTCTCTTTATCAGTTGTTGTGTTACTTGATTATATAGGTGGGAATGGAAGGAGAAGAATATCTGTAATACCATTGGAGGCAGAGGGGTATACAGGATCAGTGATCAAAAGTGCTTCTAGTGGTGGGAAGAACTTGCTGTACGTCGTGCCATTGCAGGATGAACTTGATATGACACCACTGCCACCAGATGCACCTGAATTTGCCCGAATGCCAAAGGCAACTTGTAAAAAATGCAAGACTCTGATGCCACTTCAGACACTGGCTTTGCATGTTGACCAGTGTGACAGCATGCAAAACTCAGAAAACTCTGAAATTGAGGTAAAACTATGTTGTGTAGGCTTTAGGTTACTATCTTTAAGAACTGTCCACTGACAATACAAATTGTCTTTTTCTTTTCTCTTTGCAGGAAGAAGATTTGGTGTTTATAGAAGAGGCAACATCATCTAATGTTATACATCACCCTCAGGAGGTACACAAGCAAAAGCTAAATTTAACATTGGCTATGTTTACATGACGCCTTTTGTTTCAACTGGAACAAAGTCATTCTGATTGATTGAATCCGAACGTAGTTTACATGAGCGATACATAAAGTGATCAGGTTGATGTGTGTGTTAATATGCCACAAGCTTCAAATTATGATTATTTAAAATGCGCTCACTGCATGAATATTTAGTGTTTCCTGCTGTTTGCGCATACAATTCTCCTATATTGCTTCTTTTCTTTATTTTAAAGAGCAGACGTAATATTGATCGGGTTATGATTAGGAGACGATGAGCACATGAACTGTTATGTCGTGCTGCTTATATTTATCAAACATTAAAAACGCCCAAAATAAAGCGTCTGTGGATGAGTATGAAAGATGGACTGATGAAACAACGAAAAATCTAATTCAATCAGATTACTAATGGATTATTTGGTTGTATGTAAACGTAGCCATTGTAAATTATCAATTACTTCTAAAAAATTGGCCCTGCAAACATTTTGTCTTTAACTTTTAGGCACTTGAGACCCGGTGCCCAATATGCTTAGGAACCTTTCCAGTTTCTGACTTAGAATTGCATGCCAGCTTTTGTGGAGAAAGGTAATAGTAATAGACTTGCAAAGCTTAAAGGGATACTGCACCGTTTTTTCATATTAAACTATGTTATTCCCTTAACAAAGACGAGTTGATGCATATCTCTCTCGTCTCAGTGCGTGCACTCAATCGCTCTGGCGCGCGGCGCCACTTTGATAGCACTTAGCTTAGCCCAGTTCATTCATAGGGCCCTATAAAATCCGTTTTATTTTTTTCCCAAATTCCGTTTTTTCCGTTTTAATTTTTGCAAATTCCGTTTTTTCCGTTTTAATTTTTGGGAATTCAGGTTTTTTTTACCCTTTACTGTTATTTTAGTTGTAAAAAGAGTGTTTTTAATGTTAATGATTAAAATGTACACAAATAAAATAGGAATGACCCTTATTGAGGTAACAAACAAAATTCTCATTTTAAGAGGTGTTAAATGTGGTTTGGTTTGTTTACATTAGTGAATATTAGGCTAACTAACATGAACCACGAGCAATACATTTGTTACTGTATTTATTAATCTTTGTTAATCTTAGTTAACCCTAACCCTGTATTTTTATTATGTTACTTCACACAGTACATTAAGCTAACTAATGTTAACAAATACAACTTTTCATTTAAATAATGTAGGCTACTAAATGGTGAAATTAACATTAAAGATTAATAAATGCTGTAGAAGTGCAGTTTATTAATAGTTAATGTTAACTGATCTAGTTAACTAGAGTTTAATAAATTGAACCTTTATTGTAAAGTGTTACTGATTTTGTTATACACCGAACCGATTCAGTGTTGGACAGATCAGTTGTTTTAACCATTCATTATACCATGGTCTGGGTGAATACTCGATTCTGATTGGCTGCAGGGTGTCCATTAAAAAGTGATAATGTACACCTAGGAAAGGCGTCCCGTCAATTTGCCTGATGACAGTTCTAAATGATTGCGCTGGCTCAAACTCACTGATCAACTGCTGCGGTCGGGTCGCTGTGGCCACGTTGCTTGGCAACGCCTGTATACGGGAGATATTAAATAGTGCGCTCGACTTAATAAATAAAAACCCTCACGATTTTTACTCTAAAACACATTAATGTATTATTAATTGATTAAATATTTCTTTCTTTCGTAAGTGACCATGGTATAAGCGGGTTAATGCCCTTCGAGGTGTCCATTGTCAGGTATTAATGGACTTCGGTGGAGGCAACCGTCCTCCGCTGCGCGTCGGATGGTTCACGCCTCGCCGTCGTCCATTAATACCTGACAATGGATTCCTCGTCGGGCATTAACCCTTACTTAAAGTGAATCGGTTCAAAGGAGTCATTAGTTCGCGAATCGGACGTATCATTAGCAGACTTGTACGCGTTGTGTGATTATCCCGGCAGTTAGGACATCGCACAAGATTTGTCAACACAGAAAACATTTCATCATTGGATAGGTTTAGTTTATTGAAAGTGTTTATGTCAGCTGAATGGGCGGAACGCTTTTCAGAGAAGAAGGCAAGGTAAAAAGTTTTTTTTTTTGCTCGTTCTTTCAGTAATATGCGATTTTCCTCAGACATACGTTTTTCTCCCACACAAAAACAGAATTTTATTCCAAATATGTGAAATTCCGCGTTGACACTAGATTCCGCGTTAATTTGCCAATTCCGCGATTCCGTGATCGCGGAAATTATAGGGCCCTACATTAGGATCCAAACAGATGAAGTTAGAAGCAACCAAACACCTCCACGTTTTCCCTATTTAAATAGTTACACGATTAGTTACACGACCAAGTATGGTGACACAAAATATAACATGGTGCTTTTCTAAGCAGGTAAAAAGGATAACTATAATGTATGGCGGAATAGCACTTGAAGTTGGGAGCACTTCGACTCGGCGCAGTAAAAAGTCACGCTTGAAAAATCCTCTCCCCCTTCTGTCATTAGAACCAACGTGACTTTTTACTGCGCCGAGTCGAAGTGCTCCCAACTTCAAGTGCTATTCCGCCATACATTATAGTCATCCTTTTTACCTGCTTAGAAAATTTTAAATAAAAAAAAAAAAAAAAAAAAAAAAAACTTAAAATTTTGTGTCACCATACTTGGTTGTGTAACTACTCGTGTAACTGTATTTAAATAGGGAAAACGTGGAGGTGTTTGGTCGCTTCTAGCTTCAAATCTGTTTGTTCCCTAATGAATGAACTGGGCTAAGCTAAGTGCTAGCAAAGTGTCGCCACGTGCCAGAGCATTTGAGTGCACGCACTGAGACGAGAGAGGTATGTATCAAGTCGTCTTAGTTAAGGGAATAACATAGTTTAATATAAAAAAAACGTGGAGTATCCCTTTAAAATAACACCTAGTTATAACTTTTGTTCTCTGAATCCATATGATCACTGTATGATGAACAAGTCAAAATGTAATTATTTATTCACTCACAAATTAAACCATATTGATTAAATATGGTTTGAACCACTTATTAATTAAACTACTCACAATATAGACCAAATTAAATCTGGCCAGATATTCACAGATATGTAGATATTCATATAATATCCATATATTATTCTCCTTGGGGAAAAAAAAAATCTTTATAAAAAAAAATCATAAAATTCATTGTGTGTTTCTCTGGGCAAATGGCATGTTGAGTGATCATCTATGGGTATAATATTTCTTTAATCTTTGTTTACACTCTTGCTGAAGTGTTTGAAAATGTTTAAAAGTGATGAAATGTTTAAAACCTGAGTATATACATGAATTGTTATATATATATATATATATATATATATATATATATATATATATATATATATATATATATATATATATATATAATTTTTTTTTTTTTTTTTTTTACATTAGTCCAGATGGAGTGCCAGAAAAAATACCCTGCTCTGATTTGGATAAATCATATCTCATGGTAACCTATCTGACTATGTTCATTGCTTCTGTAAATTATCATTGATCTTAAAGGAGAAGTTCACTTTTAAAATGAAAATTCTGTCATCATATAATCACCCTCATGTTGTTTCAAACCTGTATGAATTTCTTTCTTCTGCTGAACAGAAAGGAAGATATTTAGAACAATGTCAGTAACCAGGCAGTTTTTGGGTCCCATTGACTTCCATAGTAGGAAAAACATATACTATGGAAGTCAATGGGACCCAAAAACTGTCTGGTTACTGACATTGTTCTAAATATCTTCCTTTCTGTTCAGCAGAAGAAAGAAATTCATACAGGTTTGAAACAACATGAGGGTGATTATATGATGACAATTTTCATTTTAAAAGTGAACTTCTCCTTTAAAGTAAATTGCAAATTTATATATATTTATTTCAGTGAGGAGGATGTGATTCGTCATGAACAGAGAACACCAAGATGCCAGAGAACACCAAGATTGGCAAATTCGCCACTGGCGCCCTGTGCTCTTCACAGATGAAAGCAGGTTCACACTGAGCACATGTGACAGACGTGACAGAGTCTGGAGACGCCATGGACAACGTTCTGCTGCCTGCTTTCATCTGTGAAGAGCACAGGGCGCCAGTGGCGAATTTGCCAATCTTGGTGTTCTCTGGCAAATGCCAAACGTCCTGCACGGTATTGGGCTGTAAGCACAACCCCCACCTGTGGACGTCGGGCCCTCATACCACCCTCATGGAGTCTGTTTCTGACCGTTTGAGCAGACACATGCACATTTGTGGCCTACTGGAGGTCATTTTGCAGGGCTCTGGCAGTGTTCCTCCTGCTCCTCCTTGCACAAAGGCGGAGGTAGCGGTCCTGCTGCTGGGTTGTTGCCCTCCTACGGCCTCCTCCACATCTCCTGATGTACTGGCCTGTCTCCTGGTAGCGCCTCCATGCTCTGGACACTATGCTGACAGACACAGCAAACCTTCTAGCCACAGCTCGCATTGATGTGCCATCCTGGATGAGCTGCACTACCTGAGCCACTTGTGTGGGTTGTAGACTCCGTCTCATGCTACCACTAGAGTGAAAGCACCGCCAGCATTCAAAAGTGACCAAAACATCAGCCAGAAAGCATAGGAACTGAGAAGTGGTCTGTGGTCACCACCTGCAGAACCACTCCTTTATTGGGGGTGTCTTGCTAATTGCCTATAATTTCCACTGGTCGTCTATTCCATTCGCACAACAGCATGTGAAATTGATTGTCAATCAGTGTTGCTTCCTAAGTGGACAGTTTGATTTCACAGAAGTGTGATTGACTTGGAGTTACATTGTGTTGTTTAAGTGTTCCCTTCATTTTTTTGAGCAGTATATATATATATATATATATATATATATATATATATATATATATATATATATATATATATATATATATATATAATATGTATATATGTGTTTAATATTATTTTAATATAGGGCTATTTTCTGTTCCTTTTTTTCCCCAGTGTTTCATTTAATTATGTGATTCTAAGTTTAATTATTGATGATTACAAGCTTGGAGGAATTGCAATTAATTACAGCAAATTGTGCAATTAAAGTTCATTTTTTTCCCAGTCTTAATTTTTAAATATGAGCAGGCCTACAAGCTGGGATTTGGTAATGCTGCACTGTAATCATAGTTATTTATTTATATTTTTCATTAAATTTATTATGTGATATTGGTTTGAGACTGAGGGTATTTTATTTAGTGGAGAACTTTGCAGCAGTATTTTATTTTATTTTATTTTTTTTATTTTAGATATATTTTATTATATTTTATTAAAAAGTGTTTAAAAAAGTGTAAACAAATTGTTAAAGTTTATAGTAATAAACAACCTGCAGTTTAATGTTTGCATTTCTTTCCCTTACTGTACCGAAAATAAACCGAACCGTGACTTTAAAACCGAGGTACGTACCGAACCGTGATTTTTTTTTTTTTTTTTTTGCGTACCGTTACACCCCTAATATATACAGACTCATACATTATAATTGTTCTTTAAACAAAAAGGAATTCATTTAAATTATGCAAATAAATTGTATAATTTGCTTTCTTGTTTTGAATGCCCTGTTTTTAAATTTGAAGCATTTTAATGTTTTATTTTTGTCTTTATTATTGTTTTGCCAGAGCTCTTGCTCTACATATTACTACAAAACGCATCCCAATGCTGCAACAGCTGCGTGTGGGCCTTGAGATATACGATCTAATCAAAGTCATGCAGAAAAAGCCACAGGAGTGTCATGATCTCTTTGTCATAGGATATGATGACAAAGTATGTAGAAATTCTGTTTTGAGCATTTTAGGTTTTTTTTTTTTTTTTGTATTGTCACAAATTACAAATGTTAAAATACATTTTTATGCTTTTCTTTTTGGTGTTTAGGTTGACTCCCATTACATTTTATCCCACCTGGCCCCAGAGATGAGCCCAATTGGTTCGATTAAACAAATGAAAGAGTCAAAAATCATGGATTTCTTTCAAGATTTCCTACTTGAACTTGAAGGTATGGACTTAAAATGTTTTTATAATGTGCTATGTTATTTGATAACCAGGTGTAAATATCCTTCTGTAGTTCCCAATGTAAAAGAGTATAAATAAACTAAAACATTAATTCTCATTACATCTCTTTATTTCTTCTGAAGACACCCAACCAGAAGACGCAGCAGCAGCAGGAGAAAACTTGTCTGTGCCAAAGCTAATGCAGTGGATGACTGGGCAAGCTCACAGGCATCTGCTTGTGTCAGAAAGGGAGAAGTTTAATATAGTGTTTAAATTTGACCATTGCTGTCTACAGCACATGCCAAACCACACTGTGTGTTACCCAATTGTCAGTGCTTGCACCAATACCATAACATTTCCTGTGGTGCATATGGTAGATTACGAGTCTTTCAAAACACTCATGCAAACTGCTGTTACATATGGGGCAAGCTTTGACAGAGTGTAATGTATATCAAAGCATTCTCTTTAATTGCGTTATTCTTTAAGTTTTTAAAGGGGTAGTTCATGCAAACTGCTGTTACATATGGGGCAAGCTATGACAGTGTAATGTATATCAAAGCATTCTCTTTAATTGCGTTATTCTTTGTAAAGTTTTTAAAGGGGTAGTTCATCCAAAGATGTAAATTCTGTCATTGATTACTCAACTTCATGTTTTTTCAAACCTGCAAGACTTTCGTTCATCTTCGTAACACAAATTAATGTTTTTATTGAAATCGGAGAGATTTCTGTCCCTCCATTGACAGCAACACAACTACCACTTTGAACGCTTCAAAAAGTTAATAAAGAGATAAAAGCTAATCCATATGAATTTGGAGTAAACTACTTAATTGGGGATATGAAATTTCGGATATTTATTTTGAATATGGATATTTTGCAGTCTTTCTGAAACGTCAAAGTGGTAGTTGTGTTGCTGTCAATGGAGGGACAGAAATGTCTCAAGATTTCAATAAAAACATATTCATTTGTGTTCTGAAGATGAACAAAAGTCTTACAGGTTTGGAACAACAAGAAGGTGAGTAATCAACAACAGAATTGACATTTTTGGGTGAACTAACCCTTTAAATGCATGTAAGGGGAAATAAAATAAATTTGTATTTGGTGTACATTTAAAAAAAAATATATAAGCCAATTTCTTGTGGGAGCCACAAACAAGTTCTAATAAAAAAAAATCCTTATTGCATAATTTATTTGTCGTTTTTTTTTCTCATTAAGGCAAAATACTTAAAATAAAATCAACTTAATAAATTACATTTAAGACAAACCATACAGCAGGAGCCCTTTTTTTCATACATACACTGTTACGAACTTTAAAAGTAGGGAATGTACTGTAACATTTATATATTAATATGCTGCTGGATGTGAAGTGAGGTGGAAGAACATGACAAACAATATTTGAAAGAGAAATTACTGGATTTTTATTCACATAAAAGCCAAAGCCACTAGATCCAGTAAAATAAGAATAATATGCGCTATGTACAATGTGATAAATGTAAACAAACAATAAATGGGAAAAGAACAAAAGCAGCACCAAAGAAAAGAACAGAATATAACAAAACAATCTGCAGGCAGAGACATACACAAACTCGATTCACTACAGAAAACTCATTGCGCTACAAAGAGCTCAGTCCGCTACAGAAAACTCATTGCGCTACAAAGAGCTCAGTCCGCTACAGAAAACTCGTTCCACTACAAAGAGCTCAGTCCGCTACAGAGTTCAAATCGCGATCGAGAGAAAGCATGAACGATCACGCCTAGGCTTTATATATTTATAACATTAAATTTAAAGTTAATTGACATGCTTGTACGTAGATGTCATAGCCAAAACAAGTGGACTCAACACTGGGGTTCACTTGATTCTGTAAAGTAGCAAAATCTTCAGGTGACAAGGGGCAAGGTATCTCTGGGACAATGACTCCATGTTCAGAGTCAACACTCTGTGGATTCTGGAAGAATAATTCCTCTGCTTGCAAAATCTGGGTGGGAGGGAGTGACAGGCACTGATTACAAGAACAATCACCTTACAAAGTACCATAAGGCAGTATGTTTTATCTTAAGTCATGCATACCTCTGCAAAATCAGGCTCTGACACAGGTGCTTGCAACATCCCAATATTCCAAAGCTGATTCGGGGACAAATTTCCCTCCGTTCGCAAGGGATGACAGTTCCACATCTCTATGAAATGCTGCAAATCTGTGTGTATTCTGGGGATGAAAACATATCTCACACAGAATAGGTGAACAGCATTAGACAGGTCAATTAATCCCTCCTCTTCCAGGCTGTGGAGAACATTGTAGTAACTTGATGTTACAGCAGTCCAAACATCTCTCCATAGCCGTTCCACTCTAAGGCAGAAAAGTGTAAGGTGTTGATTTAACGTCAAAGCATTTTAAAAGTTTACATAAAAAATAAAAATAAGTGCAAAAAAGTGTATAAGAAAAATACATTAACCATGCTCTCCTATTTAATTACCTCTGGTTATGCACGCTTTTGCCAGCAATAAAGCTGCCACGGCCAGTTCCTCACACAGTAAACATGCACCGAGCAATGTCTACATTCTCAACCCCTTGGTCTGCTCGTACTCTAAAACAGTCAGAAAGAGCCGTTTTTGATTATTAGAAGTATTATGTGTGTTGGTTCCAAGTCAAGAGCCTTAGATCTACAACCTAGGGCTGCCCGATGTATTGTTTTAACATCGATATTGCGATGTGCACATCCACGATAGTCACATCACCAAGCTCGGCTCAAACAATCTTTATAGCACGGGCAGTTCCAGTACCTGATTATGACTGGGTACTATGAGTAATCTGTAAAAAGAGTATCTTACAAAAAAAACTTTTTCTTCACAATATTTATGCTCACAGTAAATCTGTAAAAAGGGTAAAAACAAAGTTTTTATATGGAAAAGGATCTTATACAGATCTTTTATTAACAATGTTCCTTTGAAAGAAAAGGTTTGTAACATAATGTGGCTCTTTTTCTGTATACCTTATGAAATGTTTAAAACTGTAGTCATAAGATCCCTAATTATCAGTGGGACCATTTTTGTAAAGAATTTGTGAGAAATCAATCTGTATAATGTGCATATACCTTGATGGCCATCCATTTTTTTCTACTCCATCCATGAAAAACCCAAAAGCTGTTTTGGCTCTGTTATTCCCAGCAACATCCAGGTAAAAGATTTGTTCAGGAGTTGGACACAACAGCATAATATTGATATGCAAGATATACAAGAGAAATGATGAAGGGTTGATTAATAGATATGTACCTTCCTTGAAAAGCCATCAACAGCCCCAAAAATCACTATGTTGTACCTATAAAAAAAAGCCAGTATTCACACATTTAAAAAAAAAAGAAAAGAATTTGATGATCAGTCTCTTCTGCATTTCTTTGATCCAAAATATAGCAAAACCAGTAATATTGTGAAATACTTCGACAATTTAAAATATAAATATTTTTAACATTATAAATGTCTTTACTGTCACTTTTGATAAATTTTATGCATCATTGCCGTGTATTAATATTAAGTATTCTTATTCAATTCTTTTTTTGAACAGTAGTGTGTAATGTTACAAAAGATTTTATTTCAAATTAACGGTTCTTTTGAACTTTCTATTCATCAAAGAATACTGAAACAAATTTGTACATAAAAGTTTTCAACATTAATAATGATAGGAAATTTTTCTTGAGCATCAACTCATATTAGAATGATTTCTGAAGGGTCATGTGACACTGAAGACTGAATACATATACATACACAGGGTGGGCCATTTATATGGATACACCGTAATAACATGGGAATGGTTGGTGATATTAAAGTCCTGTTTGTGGCACATTAGTATATGTGAGGGGGGAAAACTCCTCAAGATGGGTGGTGACCATGACATATACTAATGTGCCACAAACAGGACTTTAATATCACCAACCATTCCCATGTTATTACGGTGTATCCATATAAATGGCCCACCCTGTGTGTGTGTGTGTGTATGTATGTATATATATATATATATATATATATAGAAAAAAGTTATTTTACATTGTAATAATATTTCACAATAATATTGTTTTTACTGTATTTTGGATCAAATAAATTCAGCTTTGATGAGGCCAAGAGACTTTTTTCTAAAATATATATTTTTTAAAATCTACAGATCCCAAACTTTTGGTATGTATAATGAGATTTAGCGATATAAAATCAACATCACAAATTACACAAGACAAACGTATGGTAAAGCTATGATTAATATGTAATTAAAAATAAAAGTATTAAAAATTACCTTATCAACTTATGATTCGTGTCTATATGGACAAGAGACAAAGGAGCAGGAACAGAGTATGTACGTCTTGCGACGCATGACAGCTGGATCATCCTTGAAAGTACTCCTGCACCATCCACACGTTGCAAAGACATTTTCACTCTTCTCCATGTAACTCGATGTCCCATTGCTTGTAGAGACCCTTTCACCAGCCTGTATCCCGCATGAGGTGTTCTTCCCTTTATAGATCTAACCTTCTGATCAAGTTCATGATCAGAAAGATCAGAATAGTTGCTCCTAACAGACAGACTTTCCTCTTTCATTCGCCTGTATAAGGTTGATCTTGAAATGCCATGCACTTCAGCCAAAGAGGCCAGAGGTAAGTGCATGCTGAGCAAATCTTGGAGAGTTTCTTTTTGTATGTTTAGTCTGGGACGCCCCACACTTCCACTCCATTCAGGTACAGCTACATTGTCCAACAATGGAGGGACAACACTCTTTGAAAGATAATTGGCAATAACTTCATTTAACTGTTCTAGAGCATCCACCACACCCTGGGGTATGTCTATATATGATGCTCCAGCTCGAACAAACTGCAACTCCTGACAGCAAACAAAATGGAGATATTCAAAGTCAATTGGATGCCTATTAACAATGCAACCAAGTCTATCCACAGACCTATGCAAAATCTGCCATTGTGTAGTCCTGCAAAGAGAAACAACATTTAAAAACAAAATTAGCTGATGTAACAGATACATAAAATTCAGAAGCATATATATTTTAACTGTGCACTTAGTTTTTGACTAAATCAAAATTCAGTTAATTGATCACAAATTACAATCACTGTTATTTCTTTACTTAAAGGTACTAACGTTACGTAACTTTTGGAGTTCTAGAGACATGCAGTTTCGTTAACAGACTCAATGCACTTGTGCTAAATAATCTATCAACTCAATGTTTGATCCAGAGTTTTCAGAATTATGCAGAATTGCAGATTGTGTCGTCTGGAAATACATGAAGAAACAGAAGCGTCTTGGAGACGTAGCCGCAGTTCTTCTGGATTTAGTCTGTCTCCGTTTTTTCTGCTTCTTCATGTAATCACAGACAGACTCGATGATGGTGAGATCAGATCATACTCGACTGTTGTCAGACTCCTTGTGCATAAATAAATCTCACTGAATTATTACAATTAATGGCAAAATGAATGTTTGGAAAAGTAAACTGATATTTCCTTCTGACACACTATAGCAAAATATAAAAATAACTGGCTTAAAACTATTTTTTGGGGTGAAAATACTAACGTGCCTATGACTTTAATGGACTGGTGCACCGGAGGAACCTTTTCATAGTTTCTTGAACTAATGGCAGAAGAGTAACTGTTAGGGTCTAAACCAGCATTATTATGAACTAACAGTGACTTTAGTGTACGCTGATTGGCCGAACACACGCGAAACTCTAGCACCCGCTATAAAGATATTCTTTTGTATGATCACGTATCTGATCGCATCCAACTGCACAGCATCGCTCGGGCATGATAGGAATATATCGCCGGCGGTTTAGCATTTTCTATTCCGCCAAGATGGCTGCTCCAAATGGCGCGACGCCATTATTTTTACCTCAGAACCTAGGCCCAACTCTACGAACATCGAAAATAGTGCCTCTTAACCTTTACGCTGAGAAAATCCAATGTGATTATGAATGTCAGCTCAGCTAGCAACACTGGACATCGACCACACGGCAAACGTTAACGTTACTAACTTAATGGTGGCTCTGGCTGCTGGTGTTGGCTAACGTTAATAAAATCTAGTCAACGGTAACACTAACTACAGACTGGTCTAGCCAACGTTACGTATTTAAATGGGACAGCATAAGAAGAGAGAATCATTCAGTTCACTTGTCACTGCGTTTATGATAATAAATTAGTTATCTTACTTACCCAGTAAACGACCTGTTGCTCGCCATTCTCGCTTTGCTTCGCTTCTCTTATCTTCTCGGTGGCAGCAGCAGCAGCGGCGGGAAAACGTAGTGGGCGTGGCCAACCGGTCACTTCAATCGAGGGTGACCAATAGAAAAATGCCTTTCATCCTGGTTGGTAGAGACCGCCCACTGAGCTACAGCTTCACGTGCAAGCAAAACTTTTCAACTCGCAAAACTTTTCAACTCGCAAGCAAAATATTTTGACCCGCAAAAAAAAAACCAGAGAAGAGAGCAAAATGTGTGGGTTTGTGATGAAAAGTTCTTGAAGTGCACAAGGAAAAATAAAGGTTTTCAAAGATTTACACGCACTGCAAATAATTCTGTTATCAACTTCTTTATTTTTGAGCCTTAAGAAGATTTTTTTTGCAATATATATATTTTTTAATTACAAAATAATTAGTTTTACTCTCAAACACAATATGTTTGTTTGAATAAAAAAGACACAAAAGAAACTCCATATTAAAAGCGCCGCCATTGTTTACAACGGAGGTCTATGGGAGTGTCGCAACTCTTTCTCTCTATGGCTCTGACACAGCGCACGGAGCTTGTTCTGTGTCTCCCCTTCCATATATCACAATAAGAAACAAATCATTGTATAAAAAAGAGTGGATGGAGAAAGGTATATGGTCGGTGTTTCATTTAATCGATAGCAGAGGATATTTTATATCACATGAGAGTTTCTGTCTCAAATATGATATAACCTGTAGTCAGAACACATTTAACTCTATGATTAAAGCTATCCCTAATGCTTTCATGTGTTTGGTTCAAGGATACCTTTCAACAACGAATCCTCCCATTTTTTGTCTCCCATTACTTTTAGTTGAAGGTGTCGATTTTAAAGAAATTAAACTTACAAACAAAATTATTAGAAATATGTTTGATAACATCTTATTCCCCATAGTATCCTATAGAAACTTGATTTCACAGTTTTTTTCAAAAAAAAATATTCACAGATTACGAACAATTTACTTAAAATTTCCTTTAACTCCCAAAGCTAAGGAAATCCATTTTAAAATTATAAATGGTGTATATCCATCCAGTGAATTTGTACAGCGAAGATTTGGATTTGAAACTAGTAATTGTATTTTTTGTGATAATGTTGAAACTACTGATCATCTATTTTTTCATTGTATGTATGTAGAGGCTTTATGGCTTGATATTCATGACTGGCTATATCCAAAGGTTCCTCATCTCGAAGTCTTCTCTCACAAGGACATTATTTATGGACTCGTTATGGAAAGCAACAAAGACGATTTTTTGGTTAATAGCATCCTTATTCTAGTGAAATTCTATATACACAAATCTAAATACCTGAAAGTGTATCCTAAATTCTGTGTATTTCACAATGAGTTTCTTTCTTATACAAATTCCCTTAAAATGATGAAAAGTAAAAATGCTAAAAAACTTTTTGCTATAATAGAAGAATATGACTTGAAAAGTAAACTCTAGCCCTTTTTTTTTTTTTTTTTTTTTTACTTTTATTATTATTATTTTTTTTTTTTTTGGTAATACAATTTTGCACCTGATTCTACTGTCATTATGTAATTGTATATATATTTTTTGCCATGTTGTTTGTACATGACATTGTTTAATAAAAAAAAAAAAAAAAAAAAAAAAAAAAAAGTGTCTCCCCTTCCTAGTTTGCGTCAGAGCTGACCTCGGAGAAATATGATTCGGCTGTCCAGCTGTCAATAATCTCACGTGGTTCAACGTGACCCCTTCTGCATGACGCGTCCTGTGTATACTTCCTGATTCTGCACATTCATGATAAACAAAGCGAACGTGACATTTCTTCACCAAAACAAGTTCTAATAAATGCACGATTTAAGTATGTGTGTTTTGTGTGTTATTTTCGTGCGATTTGGGGTATTTTTATATGAATAAAAAATAAAGGTAAGGATAAGCATAGCCCATAGCTTCATATAAAATGCTAAAAATAACATATTTCAAAGTCGTTTTCTGACTTGAAACCATTGTAAACCGCGACCGGAATATGATACAAACACTCGATGGTGTTTTAAAGTGAGCTTTAAATAAAAGTGTAATATTAATAAATTAAATTGTGTCATGTAGCTTGAGGCTAACTGTTGTGCTAATGCACCTGCTGCAGGAGCTGTCTATTCCATACAATCATTTTTAAAAAATAATTCGCAATTAAAAGTTCCAAGAATATTTTTTAGTTGTTTGTTTTCTAACAAGGTGGATTAATAGGTGGATTATCCGTCTATGGGGGTTACACATTATGTGTCAATGGCTAGGCATTATGCCAGAAGAAAGGCTATAATGGCTGCATTCAAACAAAAGAATAAGGATAAAAGAATGATGAAGACCATCACAGGTGTGAAAGCTTGGTCGATTTAAATGAAAAGAACATGAATGGGGCCAGTTCTCATTGCCAGACATAGTCAGAGACAGTAAATGTGTGTTTAGAGGGCAATAAACTATTTGGTGAGAAACTTGTTTGCCTTCTCTGAGAATTCTCCAAATTCTCACCTGACATGGTCTCACAATAGGCTTCATAAAATGCATAATTTTAGAGATATCATCCTCAGAATTGAAATGAAGCATGACCACAGTTGTGGCTACACTTTAGTTGTGGTTATAAGTTGCTATCCTAAATTCACATAATATTTTTATACACTTAATAAATATATTCTTAATATTTGTTGTTTTTGTTTTTATGTTTGAGCTTATATATCTCAATATTAATAACAGTCTGGTTAATTTTGAGTCTTGAACTGTAAACTCTCAAGGGTTGGCTTTCTAAATATATGTTGGTTATGTGTCTATTCAGAATGTCTTATGAGCAGCAACCTTTTTATTTTGGGTATGTCATGTATGCAGCCCTTGCCAAAATTGTGGGTGACGGGTAAGGGGTTTTAAACTCAATAAAATACTGTGTTATTGGAAGTCTTGTTGTCTGTCGTCCTTGCCTGGCCTCTGTCCGACTCCCCAAGGGTGGTACGGGTCTTAGGGGTGAGTGCAGCCTGATTTGGCCCGCCCCGACCTGTGACAATACCATTATCTATTGTTCTGTAAAATCACCTGCTGAGACAATTTTAAACATCTGACCTCTCTTCCTTGTTATTGTATTTCTTAATATTTACACTTATGCATTTGGCAGACGCTTTTATCCAAAGCGATTCAAGGTACACATTTTACATTTTGTCAGTTCTTGCTTTCCCTGGGAATCGAACCCATGACCTTGGCGTTGCAAGTGCCAATGCTCTACTGTTTGAGCTACAGGAAAGCCTTATGCCAAATATGGTAGGGGTTGATCTTTGACTATGATTTGATGGAATGGACATCGTGGATGATTTTGCTTAATCTTGTGTATAAATATGAGCCTTTTTCCTTAATAAACTTGAGAATGTTATGGTACTACACAGTCTCTGTGTCTGCTTGATCATTCTCACATCACAAGGGTTGAGGCGTCTGTTTCCACCTGATCACTGATAGCTGAGGCTGCAGATAGTCTACCTGAAAATTAATCTAACAATCAGTATTTATCAATCAGGCCAGTGCTGTAGCAATGCATCACTTCTTTTCCATATTTTCACTGCTGGCCATTATTGGGCATGTGAGCGTTCAGTCCACAGAAGGTCGTTCTGAGCGGAGCATCAACCGAGATTACGGATCTGAGCTGACCGTGTCGAACGGATCGTGGGGGCTTAAGAGCTTGGTCCAAGTGGTATGTACGCCGCAGGGTTTAGTCTGAAGGTAAGTTTGGCCTTGACATCGGCTATATGGGTTTGTCTTATTGCTTCAAAGGTTCAAACCCCAGAGAGAAAATTGATGTTTGTCATTTAATTCCAGGTTTCTCCAGGGAACTGCACCTGCTTAAGATTTTAAAAGTGTCTGTGTAATACTAAAGAGCATGAAGATAAATGTTACTATGGGTTGGGTTAGAGTTAACTCTCTTTTTTAAATGGAAGATTGTCTCAATGTTGTTGTTGTTGTTGTTGTTTTAAGGTGGAAAGACCAGGGGCCTCATGTATAAAACTTTGCGTAGATTTCATCCTTAAAGTGTGCGTACGCACATAAGGCAGAATTTGCGTACGCACAAAAGTTTTCAGATTTATAAAACCGTTCGTACGCCAGAACCTGCGCAGAATTCACTTTATAAATCCCAGTCAGCGGAAGATTGTGCGCACATGCGTCTCCACCCCGAAATAACCATATATGGAGTTTACAACGCCTAGTTTTACTATGCAGATCCTCATCTGCATATCATTTGCATATGATTATTCATCCACGTGATAATGTTTAACGTACAAGACACATTACATTAATAAAAATCACATAGATATCTTGCCTTGTTTTTGAATACATAAATCAAATAGTGTAAAAAACATTTCGGAGAAAGTTTTTCTCAATCTTTTCCACTGGCCGAATTGTATTTTTAATTGATTTATATTTTTAATGGAAACAGATAGGCCTTGGGCATTATTTGCACGAAACTATTTTCTCAGACAATCTGGTATTATCATGATAAATTATCTCTGTGGTTAAAACATTAAAACACAGCACGCCACAGGAAAAGTGTTTGAAAACATCGCATCCACAACAAATATTTATATTGAGTGAATATAATTTTTTTTTTTTGTTACTTCTCAGTAATGATTTCATGTTTAAGTGTTTAACTCCATTAATTTGAATGGCATATTTAATCTAAATGTTTATATCAGAAGTAAAACATAGTTTAAATCATTATTTTATTTATTTAAAGTGTTATTTGCGTCAGTTTCACTAAACGGCCCAACGCGCTCGCTGGCGCGGACATTTAAGAAGGGATGTATATTTGCTTCAAGTGATAGACTTGGGTGAGTAAAATTATATTTTGTATTATCTTTCTGTATATGTCTTAGATGTTCTGTCTAAAAGTGACCAAAAAGACATTTAACTCCAGCTCACCATCGGTGTCGCCAATTCCCTTTGTCTCCAGAATGTGCGTACGCACGGTCAAGAGCATCCTTACGGTGCGCACTTATTTACGCCAAGTTTATTTTTTATAAATCCCGATATGTGCGTGGAAAAATGCGTACGCATATTTCTATGCCCATTTTGTGCGTACGCAACGTTTATACATCAGGCCCCAGGGGCCTGTTTCAATAAGGAGGTTCAACCAACTCTGAGTTAAAACTTGAACTCTGAGTTGACTTACCCTGAGAATGGAAACTCTGAGTTTTCGGTTACAGAACAGCTGAAATGAGTTAGTTCAATCAACTCTGAGTTGACCTACTCTGAGTTAAGCGCGTGCACCACAACTATAAAAAGCCATTATCAATGGAGCGCAGATATTACGAGTCACCATGGCAACAGCGCCAAACAAAGAGAGGAATTACTGTTATACAGTGTTGGGTGTAATTAATTACCAAGTAATCTAAATATTGTGATTTAATTAAAGGGATAACTCTTAATTCTTATGTAATTAAAAATAAAATCTGATGTAATTACATTAAATAGGCTACTGCATAGACTATAGAGAACAATTCTGAATAAAACAATAGTGGATTTAACATACATTTTTAAAAGGTATATTTTTAATGTAACCTTCTCCCTCTACACACTTTGGTCAAATCAAGAATAGTTCATGCAATTGTATACTGTTTATTTGAAAGCATTAAAAGTGCAGTTTCTTGTCTCTCCTTGTATTGTTCAAGTGGTTGAGGTTGATATGGGATTTAGTAATTAGTAATAAGTAGACCAATACTTTCTAAAGATAGTAATTATTACATTAATCTAATTACACTGTTGAAGATAACATTGATAACTATTTTAGAGTAACTTGCCCAACTGTTATAATATCAGAGGTGAAACTGGAAGAACAGTAGGCCTATGTTATTCAACCTAATTTTAATTTTCATGTGGAGCAATCCTGCAGGCATTAAAAGAACATGGCAGCAGCTGAAAATTAAATATAAAAACATAATTCAATCAGGTAAGGCTTGAGCATATCATGGGTGAAGGCTACCTGACTTTTCAAACATTTGACATATTAAATAACTAAATAGCATCCAGTGTCTAGCAGTGCAGCAGCATTTACAGCTGAGGGAATTCCAGGACGGACTTCAGAGCCAGTCCCAAAGATCCAAGGGCCTTCATAAAATGTAAGAGGTTTACATATGTGTTATTTTTTTAGATAGGCTATTTTTGATATTTCCATTTATTTTACTTTGAGGTTGGGTTTTTTGTTGGTCCTAACAGATTCTGATGGTAATATCTGTCTTTTGTAAGTAAGTAAGTAAGCTTTATTTCTATAGCACTTTTCACAGACAATGGAGTCACAAAGTGCTTCACAGAGTTATATGTTTACATATAACATAAATGCACATACAATACAAAATTACACATATACAATATATGTGCCACAATAAAAAAAAATAAAAATAAAAAAAAAATAGTTAAAAGCTTGTCTAAAAAGATGTGTCTTTAGGCGCTTTTTAAAAATTTCTACAGAGTCCAAAGCTCTCAAGTCTAATGGAAGAGCGTTCCAGAGCCTTGGAGCCACCACGCAAAAAGCGCGGTCACCTCTCGTTTTTAAACGTGTTCTAGGAACAGTTAAAAGATCTTGACCCGAAGACCTCAAAGAACGGCCTGAAGTGTAGGCATGAAGTATATCCTGGATATACGCCGGAGCTTGATTATGCAAGGCTCTAAAAGTAATGGTTAAAATTTTAAATTGCACTCTAAAACTAACTGGAAGCCAGTGAAGAGCCTTGAGTATAGGTTTAATGTGAGATCTTCTTTTGGTCTTTGTTAAAAGTCTAGCAGCAGCATTCTGAACTACTTGCAATTTGTCCATGGAGGAATTGTTTAAACAAGTGTACAGTACATTGCAGTAGTCAAGACGAGACGAAATAAAAGCATGAACAAGCATCTCCATCTCATTATTAGAAACTACAGATCTGATTTTAGCGATATTCCTGAGATGGAAAAAACAGGAACGAACCACAGATTTAACATGACTGTTAAAACACATAGATCTATCAAAAATGACACCTAGGTTTCGCACAGCATTACATTCTGAGGGTGATAGAGCCCCAATGGCCAGTTTAATCTTGGGAAAAATGTTGTCAGGAGCAAAAATCAGCACCTCAGTTTTATCTTGGTTTAGCTGCAAAAAATTGTCTGCCATCCAATTGTTGATGGAGGCTAGGCAGTTATGCAACAAGGACAGTTTGTCTAGCCTATCAGAGTTAAAAGAAAAATATAATTGAATATCATCTGCATAGCAGTGATATGATATTTCTCCAAAGCTACTAATAATCTTCCCAAGAGGAAGCATATACAGGCTGAACAACAGAGGGCCAAGCACAGACCCTTGGGGCACACCACAGGACAAAGGAGCAGAATCTGACATATATTTCCCTACGGACACCGAAAAACTCCTGTCGGAGAGATAGGAGGAAAACCAATTCAGAGCTGACCCAGTAATTCCCACAGTTTTTTTCAGTCTATCTATCAGAGTGCAGTGATCGACAGTGTCAAACGCTGCACTGAGGTCTAAGAGAACCAGCACAGAGCATTTACCCCCATCAGCAGCCATCAAAATATCATTTGAGACCCTAAGGAGGGCTGTTTCAGTTGAGTGTTTTTTTTCGAAACCCAGACTGAAATTTGTCAAAGATATTGTGCGCATTTAAAACATTATTCAGCTGGTTCGCCACAACCTTTTCTAAAATTTTAGAAATAAATGGCAATTTGGAAATAGGCCTATAATTTTTAAAAGTAGCTGCATCAAGATTGTTCTTTTTCAAGGTAGGCTGAACAACAGCATGTTTAAAACAATTAGGTACCTTGCCCAATTGAAGAGACAAATTTAAAATTGAGACCAAACATGGGCCAAGATGATTCATGGATTTTAAAAACAGAGATGCGGGTAAGATATCTACCGGGCTTTGTGAAGGTCTCATCGTGCCCACTAATTTAATTATTTCTTTCAGCGTAATGGGGCAGAAAGAGTCCAGTATTGAAGGTCTTTGATAATCAGTTAGACCTATATGATGGTTTGCTGATGGAACCAAGCTTGCTCTGACAGCTCTAACCTTATCCACAAAGTGAGACAAAAAGTGGTTACAGTCACCATTTGAAAACACAGGGACAATACATAAGCCAGGAGAAACAATATTATTAATAGTTTCAAAGAGAGCCTTAGGTTTTTTCTTACATGCAGATATCAAATTAGTAAAATAAGAGGCTCTAGCCTCTTTAATCATTTCATGCAAGTTAATAAAAAGATCTTTAAGATACACGCGATGGACTTGTAGCTGAGTCGCTTTCCATAAGCGCTCGGTTTTCCGGCAAACACGTCTTAAACTATGAATGGCTTCATTCATCCACGGTGATGTATTAACGGCTGCTATTTCTCTAGTTTTAAAAGGTGCCACTTTGTCCAACAGCAGGGTACAGTGATCATTAAAAGCCTGTGCACAGGTGTCTACATCGGTTGAAATAAGAACAGAGCTTGAATCAAAAGCGGCAGAAAATTTCTCAATAGTACGCTGAGTGATCAATCGTGAGCAGGTCTCTCGTTTAACAGGGAGAGGATCCTCATCACAAACAAGTTCAAATAAAATGCATTTGTGGTCACTAACAAGTACATCTTCAATACTGATGTTATTAATATTAACACCATGAGAAAAGACAAGATCGAGCGTATGCCCTTTGCTGTGCGTAGGGCCAGAGACATGCTGAATGAAATTAAACGATTCAGTAATATTTACAAATTCAGACGCAGTTTTACACAAAGGATCATCTACATGTATATTAAAATCGCCAGCAATAATCACTCTGTCAAGCTTAATAACAGATGATAGGAAGTCAGAAAACTCAGTAAGAAAAGTAGACACTGGTCCAGGTGGCCGGTAAACCACGATGCAGTAAACTGAATTAGAGCGACCAACCTTAGTCATCTGTAGTTCAAATGAAGAGTACGCGTCAGCTCTCATTGACTGGCAGATAAAACGCTTTTTAAAAACCACAGCAAGGCCTCCACCCCGACCAGTGAGTCTTGGCGAGCTAATAAATTCACAGCCCATCGGGCAAAGCTCATTCAGGTGATAATATTCCATATCCCGTTGCCAAGTCTCCGTAAGCAACAAGAAGTCCATGGCTTTGGACGTAAATAAATCGCTGAGTAGGAGAGATTAGTTTGCAATTGAACGCGCATTTATAAGGCCCATCCTAAGCGGTGCAGGAACAACCGAAGCAGTGCAACAGGCTCGTGTCAGCGACCTCAGATGTTCCGAGCACACACCGCGTCCAGATGTGACGTCGAAACTTCTCCGGTACCCTGGAACCAGAACCATAGGGACATCAGGGAAAACCGAAAGAAGGCATGAAGGTCTGGAGTCATAGTTGAAAATCCTCAATTTGAAAAGTTTTTTCAAATGAGTCTGTCTCCCTGCCCTTTTTCCTCGCTTTCTCCTCCGTTTAATTGTAGATCGTATTAGGCCCTCTCCATGTCGCGTGCAGTCAAATCCAGTCGGACGCACGAATGGGGCTGCGTCAATACCATTCCAGATAACGTTATATCCATTATATCCGTTGCTGCGCTCCACCAAGGAAGATCGGATTAGCAGCAGTGTTTGGCGATCATACACCCATGCAGTAGACACAACTTTTGTTGACAAACTTAGTAGTAGTATGGCACAAAAGACAAACAAAATAACTCGGGACAAACATCCAGCCGCGGAGGCAAAGCCAAACACAGGCGCCATCGAACCGGAAGTCGATATAATTTTGGAGCCTCCTGTCCCAACAGAACCCCAGGTAGTTGTAAGTCGCCTACTCAATACACCAGAAATGAAATAGTGTTATAAAGTGTACTCGACCAAATGCTCATCTTCATAGGACGATGAGGATAAATAGTTTCTGCTGCCACAGAGAGGCCTACAGAGGTAATGTTAATATTATGTGTCTACACATCAAACAATCTACCCATTCAGATTTTTTCAAATTTTTATGTGGATAATCTAAGTTTAAATCTAAGTATAAACGGGTATTCTTATCTCTCCCTCCGCCCTCAGAGTGTGGAAGAACAGCAGGAGAACGGTCCATCAACTTCTGTTGCACAGATCAACACATTTCAGTGATTTCCAGTAAATGCCACAGTTTAATTCTGTAGAATTTGTTTAGAACTACATTATGTAACTCTAATCTACTACTGTATTTTCAGTTGCCAGTTGAGTTATATAGACTTCATCTTATTAAAAAAAAAAAAAGAAAAAAACTGCAGTAAAAATAGCAATATTTTATTAATTAATAAAATATAAATTTTATTAATAAAAATTTACTGAAAGAATGAATGAGGTGTTTAAACACCGCTTCCCCTTTAAAAAAGGGGAGGAGACCGATAGAAACTCTGGGTTTACCGAAGAAAACCTGCTCCGGACCAGGTTAGGTTCACAGAGTAAGTTACCATGGTAACTGACTCTGAGTATAAGTTACCTCTCTTTCAGAAACGGGCTTGACTTACTCTGCTTTCTCAGGTTTAACATACCTCCCATTCTGAAACAGAAAACTCAGAGTTTCCCTCATTTCAGGGTTAACATACTCAGAGTTTTCACTTAACCTCCTTTCTGAAACAGGCCCCAGTTGGTGCTGGTGATGATACAGCGCTCAATGGGATTCGTCTTCACTGTGTCGATCGGTCCAAAGGATCATCAGGCTCACATAAGCGCTACGCCTCTATTGAGTCCGACGTAGGACAGTAATGGACTCAGATTATTACGAATTCTTACATTAAGTGTTTCAGCTAGATATGTGAATTGAGGATTTTCTTGAAAATAATAATTGATTTGATCAGGAAACCTTTTTGTGTCTTCTTTAGCTGGGGTGAGTGGACAGATGTCAAATGGTATCATTCTGGATTCTTGAAAGCTTTCCAGCTGAGAGTCGAATCTTCCCAAGGATTTGCATTTGATGATACGGCCGCAAACAACATCAGGCGAGTGTGTGCTGCTATAAGTCATCCTGGGTTTTGTTTTGCTATTAAAGGACTCCGTTTTTCCTCATCAAGCAGTTCAATTAATATCACACTCGCAGTCGTGCTGCTGTTCATATTAGGCCGTCAGCTGCAGGTGATCATGTGACTGACATTCAATCCAACAGCACACATTAATAACATATTTTATCATAATATTATTACATTCGATTTTTCTCCAGGTTCACCTGCAGTGATGGTTTTTTGCTGCAGGGTGACGGTACAGACTGGGGCGATTGGGGAAAATGTAAGTCCAAAATGTAAAGGAACAGGAATCTGCGGCAACAAGACCCGGATAGAAGGGTCACAGGGAAGTGGAGACGACACCGCTCTCAATGACGTGCGCATGTTCTGCTGTGATTAAGGTGATGTGATCACAATCAAAAACTCAGACTGACACACACTGCAGATCAACTAAATCTGTTTATTCTTTCAGGTGTAAGAGGATGACAACAAGAACAGCAAGAAGATCGAATGGATGATCATCATACTATGATAAACTAACATGAACCTGTCAGGATTCAGATAGGGGAGTCCCAGACGCAGAATGAGCAGGGGAGTGATAGTTATTAACAGAAGACAGTACAAGACAGGGTGAGGCAGGAACAGTCCAAACAGAAGGGTCAACCGGAAACAGCTACAGGACAGATGAGGGTGACTGCTGGATCCAACTCCAGAGGACAACAGGCTGAAGAACTGCTGAGGACGTGACCAGGCTGGACAGATGGTTAAAGACAGGGCAAGGAAGCATGAAGCAGAGATCTGACACTTACTGCACACAGACCTCAAACCAGTCTAACTGCCAGACAGAAGGAACCAGCAGGCAGGGAACCTCGGGGAGCGGACAGGAACCAACACAAGAGAACACACACACAAAACAACAAAAACAAGAGCAAAAATAAAAACTGGCGAAAACTAGAACACCAGAAAACAATAAGAAACTAAATATAACTGGAGCTATAGCAAAGGAAAAATAAAACAATTTCTATGAATGAATAACTGGAACTAGTAAACAAAGAAATAAAACAAGACTGCCACCTTGAGGACAAGCTAAAGAGAAAATAAATAAAAGATCAGTTAACAAAAGGAAAAACAAGAGATGAACCAAAAATAAAGCTTGGGAGAACTAGAGCAAAATAAAGACTAGGACTTCACTAAAAATCAGGAACAAAAAAAAGACTGAAAAAAAGAAAGTAAATAAATACAAAGCTAGAACTGACAGAACCACTAACTCTAGCACTGACTGACAAGCTGAGAGATAACACAAACACACACACACACACACACACACACACACACACACACACACACACGCCAACACAAACTAAGACAGAGCCATGTGTCTGGTCAGACACAAGACAAACAAAGAAACATCAAACAAAACAAGACCGACAAGGGACCCTGACAGAACCATGTCATACAACAATTTTGTAAAGAATATTGCAAAGTCGGCTGGTCATTATGCCAAAATAAAGCTTAACCGGATGATCGGGACATTTTCATCCCGTCTATTATTGGAGTTTATTTTATTTTAAATTATTTTATTCTTTCTTGTAGGTTAGTGATTCTTCTGAAGACTCCTGAACTTCTGCTGAAACGGTTGTCAAATATCAGCAATAAAGACTTTCTAAACAGAACCTTGTAGTTTCACATTCTTTTGCTCTACACTTATCTGTTCATGCTTTCCCTGAGAATGACTAACATTCTCTACAGGAACAATACATTAAATTAAAGTGTAATAATGTTTATCCTTTTACCCTAAACTTTTTTAGGAGGGCCGAAAGCCGGGCGCTAAAGGTCGGTAACCGGAATCAGTCCAGGAAACATCAACAAATCCAGAGGCACTAAATGAATGACACAACAAACAAATGACACTAAATAGCAGACAAATCAAAAGGAAAAACTAAACAGGTTTGAGAGCGGTTAAGAATTTTTTTTTTATCTGTGCATTTCCAAAATAGGGAAGAAAAAAACACATTAACGTGCAACAAGTAGCTGTGCGCTGAAGTCGCTGTCTGTTCAAAGAGTGCAGAAATGTCAATTACTCATCATTAAAGTAATTTTGGATAGGCCTACTATGATATTAGAATTACATAAAAAAGTCCAGTAATTGCAACTGATAAGGTGAACATATTGTATTCTGTATGCACTGCGAATATATAATATTTTACTGAATATTGAATAGTAGGCCTATTGAATGTCTGTATATTCAGCACTTGTCACAAATCTCTTAGCATTTTTAAATCTTACCTTAAAACTCATTTTTTAGGGTAGCTTTTAATTGAATATTTGCATAAATCTTTCATTGTGCATTATTTTATATGGTGTATTTTGTTGCTTTAATTTTAATTTTATATTGTGGATTATTTTATATGGTGTATATTTGTTGTTTTATTTGTTTCTGTAAAGCGCTTTGAGATGTACAGTTGAAGGCACTATAGAAAATAAAGGTTATTATTATTATTACTTGCATACTGTAAAAATACTGCAGTTCAACTGCAAAAGCCTAAAAGGTCGAATAAAACTCTAAATGAAAAGCAATACTGTAAGTTGTGCAACTGCAAAATCAAGGACAATGAGAGATTATTCTGCTTCAACATCATGTCTTCTTGCTGGCTCTGGCCTGAGGACTTTGTCCACATCACAGACAATGTTGTCTCCAGCCAGACGAAGAGAAAAACCGTCTGTCTGACACATCCAGCCTTGACAACACGGTCCACACCTTGCCCTTCCTCCTCTCCCTCTCAGATTATTTCCATATATTGTTCATATCATCAGTGCACTTGTGTCACCTGTAGGCCTACACTCTGAACTGGCTCATATTATACAGTTGGTTTGATCACATCATTAGAAATCAGTGTGAACAATTTTGAATCGTTGTGTGTGAAGTTTTGCCTCTTGTGTTTAGTGTTTTGCGACACAAATGTGTGTTTTAATAAGTGAGAATGTGTTTAGACTTTAGAGTTTTGAAAAAGGAGTGCAGGAGATTTGCAAACCGTGTCTAATTGCCTGAACTTGTTTAAAGTTTTGCAGAAATAGTGATTTATTCGACAGATTGGTTTAGGCTATTGATAATTTGGTTAAGAGAATGGAGTTTAGTGTTTTAGCAATTCAGAAAAACTGTAAAAGGCTTATTCAAGTAGGCTAGGCTACAGTTGGCTACAGCGGGATGCAGTTAATATTTTAGTGTTGTTTTAGGTGTACAATATCTCTATGTATTGCCTTTAATGTCCATGTATAGTCTTTACACATCAGCTTGGATACTTGCATGGTTAAAAAACTGCTAATTTCAAGACGCTGACGTCACGTCAGGTCGTCACATGGGTCACCCATTCAGAAGTAGCTTACAAGACGTTCGGATAGACGTTCGTATTGACGTTCGATCGGTCGGTCGTTCGGATATTTAATTGTGGCTCGGGTCGCGTGCCATAATTGCATCATGAAGCACTTGTAAAATCAGTCCAATGGCGTATAGGCGGTTGACGTCATGGCAGGAAGCTATAAAGCGCACCCAGACCAAACATTGTCAACTTTTGTGTCTTCAGCAAGCGCTCTCTGTGAAATCTGTCTCTGTCTATTTATTGTTGTTTGTCCACAAGCATATTATATATCTAGACAGGAATAGAATGGCGAGCAAACAGCATTTTGGATTGTGTGTTCCTCCCCGCTCTCGCTTAGACATTACGAGTTTACACGCGATTTATGTGTTGTTTCATTTGGGAGTAGAGCATGCACGGTCAGCTCTAGTAAAGGGTGGCTGACAGTGTTCATTCATAAATTCCCGACATGTAACATATGCACTATCGAGAGTTTTAGCTCTGCTCCTGTTGGCTATCTTCTCGAGGGAAGAAAGTCGATAAAGATTCTTTATTTGGCTCGGATCTCGCGTTTGCCGAGGCTGTCAGAATGAGAGTCGTAGATCCAAATGCAAGCAAGCAGTTTATTGAAGACAGGTTGAAACAGGGATAATACTCAAAACACCACGTATAGCAGGCGGGCGACCAGGATACAAATTCACAGGAGAGGATGAGTGATATGAATAAACCCAGCGGGGATGCCAAACTGGAACTGGATTAAGAGAACTCCAAACGATCTCCAGAAGTCTGGAAACACAGACGAGATCTAGGAAATAACTCAGGAAACTCAGGCACCGGAACTGGGTAAGAGAGCACAAACAAGAGTGACGAACCGACACCCAGCAATAATCACTCCCGCTAGATATAGGCAGCTAACAACAGAAGTAACTAGCTGCAGCTGCGGGCTGATTAAGTGATCAGCTGGTTACTAAGCAACAAACAATCACTACACACACAGACCCCACACCCACAACAACCAACAGATACACAAAATGAACACATGGATCGATGAACTGTGACAGTACCCCCTCCCAGGAGAGCCTACCTGGCGATTGTAATCATCGATAAGGGAGTGATCCAGTATGTCCCTAGCAGGAACCCAACTTCTCTCCTCCGGACCTTAACCCTCCCAGTCTACCAAGTACTGAAATCCTGAAATCCCCTCCTTCTCGAGTCCAGAATACGATTGACCGAATAGGTGGGTTCCCCATCTACGAGTCGCGGCGGAGGGTGAACCGGGGCTGGCGGATTAATGTGTGAATGAAACACGGGCTTTACAGTTTTTACCAACTGCTTACACACAAAATCTTTTCATGTCACACGATTTTTGAAACCTCTCACTCAAAGTGCAAAACTACATGCCAAATCTCCAAAACCATAAGCTATTTCTCAGCCTTTGACTCAGTTTTCAATTGCATAAAACACTTTTTGCAAAACACTACACACAATTCTCTACCTAAAACACAAAGATCTATCAGGAAGTGACTTGCTTTCCTTTTCCAAACACAACCAATCAAAATGCTAGACTTATTCACCAGGTCACACAGACACACTCCTCACATGTGCAAACACTAATTGCTTAACTGATCACTAACCAATCACTGCTTTACTGTAGTATAGGCCTAAATAGGTCAAAGGTCAGATGATCTGTTCTGAACAATGGATTCCTGGGACCCCTTTTTTTTTTTTTTTGCATTTTGTGTGTGCAGTTTTGTAACTGTAATTTGGAGACATGAAAAACGGGATGAATTCTCCTGTACGCGGGAGGGAGTTTGAGGCAGACTGCCACTGGACTGAGAATCTTGGCGACAGTGAACGGGCCAATGAATTTGGGAGCTAATTTGTTACAAACGGAGCGGAGAGGAATGTTCTTGGAGGAAAGCCACACTTTTTGATCCACGATGTAAACGGGAGGCTTTGACCGGTGGTGATCGGCCTGAGCCTTCGTGCGCGCTCCCACTTGGAGGAGAGTCTCGCGGGCTCTACTCCAAGTGTGGCGGCACCTCTGGATGAACGCGTGAGCGGAGGGGACCGTGACTTCGGATTCCAGACTGTGAAAAATAGGTGGCTGGTACCCTACGCTATACACTCACATGGAGATAGGCCCGTGGATGACACTGGTAAGGAGTTATGTGCGTACTCAACCCATGAGAGTTTCTGGCACCAAGAGGAAGGATTCTGAGAAACCAAAAATCGCAACACTCTCTCTAAGTCTTGGTTGGCACGCTCGGTCTGGCCGTTGCTCTGAGGATGAAAACCAGAAGAAAGACTGACACTATTTCTGTGAGACGAGACTCATTATCATAAGAACCAATAACAACCATTCAACGACTCTGGAACCAATCAGGACTAGTCACGTGTGTTATGCAATTGTTTGAATTTAAACAAGTACAAACTTTTTTAAACATCTTTGGAAAACGTATCTATGATGCAAATAATATGATGTTGAAATCCTTGTGGGAATTTCAGTAGTACAAACGTATCATGTAATGGACAACAGCCTTTTAAGAAGCCTTTTACAAGCAGCCTACAAATAAGTAAAAGTGAACAACATTAATTTTAGTTATACTTATTGCAATGCTAAATAGTTGACAAATGTTTCTAATACATTATAAGTTGGTACATTGTAAACGTAAATTTTTTCACAATATTAAAATGATAAATACATAAACATTTCAAATATATCGTAGTAAGCATAAGTGTTTATAAAGTATATATATTTTAAACACACTACAAGCTTAATCATTTTGCTATGTTCTTACACAAAGTACTCATAGAAGTATGTTTTCTTTAAATACACCAAAACTTCACTAAAAGTATGCAAGCGTTTAGAATATTTCTTAATTTTCTTAAAAATGTAATTAAGCATATATTTATTACCCATGTACTTATAGTGCACTTTTCAGAAATATGTTAAAAGTATGCTTATTTTTAAATATATTTTTAGAAAATATACTAAAGTACAATTATTTTACAGTGTGTTAAAAGTTGTATTGTAAAAATAGGTAAAAGCATGATGCTATATACTTTTAATATATTTAAAGATAGTACAATTTTTGTTAGCACATTTGCAATGTACTATTAAAAAGGGGAATATATTTCAAATACAATAAAGTGTACTTTTTTCCCACTAGGGAAACCTCCTACTTAACATTAATCTTGCACAAAAACAGAGCATTTTAGCATTTAGCTTTTAAGCAATTTAGCAATTACTCTCTCTTTCGAGTGCTATCGGCAAAGCATGCTGGGAAATAGACATCCCAGCCGTTTCAGTTCAAATTAAGTTTGTCTAAATTAAAAGAAATAATTTTAATAAAAAAAACAAACAAAAAAAAAACATTGAAACAGTTCAGTTTACTTAAAATATATCAGTTCTGTGAACTTGAAAGAAAAAGTGCTAAATACTCATAAAAGTTAATTTGACTAAACTAATTAGTTTAATTTAAGTTTGTCCTACTCAAACCAATTAATTATTTTGAGTGTAAGGGTTTCCTGTGAGAATGATCAAGCAGACACAGAGAATGTGTACCATAACATTTTCAAGTTTAATAAGGAAAAAAGCTCATTATTATACACAAGATTAAGCAAAATCATCCAGCCCCTTCTTTGGTTGGTCAGTAGAACATGCCTGCTTCTTTTTTGAGCAAATCAGAACATTACATTTAGATTCCTCTTCCCATACAGGTTAGGCTCCAGTCGCCCCAGTTCCATGATAAGTTCAGTATGGCGTACCACAAGGCTCAGTACTAGGACTGTTGCTGTTCACCCTGTACATGCTACCCTTGGGAGATATCATTATATCATTTATTGCATGGCATTAGTTTTCACTGTTATGCTGATGATACTCAGCTTTATATTTCTTCACGCCCGACGAAACTTACAAATTCAGAAAATTAACGAAATGCAAAGCTGATTTAAAAAACTGGATGACTAAAATTCTGTATTATAAATTTTAATGCCGGACAAGTAGTTGGTTGAGGGTAGGCTACACGCCTGCACACATATATATTCAAACACGCACACACCTATAGACTAAACAAGTAATACGCATGTGCACGCCATCAGCGTTCTCACAGGTTCGCGTTTTTAAAGTTTGCACAAGGAGAACTTAAGGGTTTTCTGTTAGAACGGTGTCATGTCAGCGGCCCCTAAGTTAATAACTAATGATCGTTGCGACGGAAGTGAATAAATCAAAACTAACTTTAGTTGGACAATAACTTTATTCTAGATCTGCTGTAAAGCCAAAACAATCTCTGTTACTGTAATTTCCTATTGCCACTGTAAAGCTGCTTCGAAACAATCTATATTGTTAAAAGTGCTGTATAAATAAAGGTGCTAATGCTTTTACTGGCAATTCAACTGGATCAGTGTTTGTCTAAAGTGTGTTTACGTGACTTGCAACAATCATTTAGTTTCATTTAGTTTGTGTGAAAATACATGACACTTAAATTCTGCTTGAAATAAAGAAAGTCATACAGGTTTGGAACGACGAGAGAGTGAGTAAATGATGACAGAATGATCATTTTTAGCTGATCTTTTCCTGCTGCTTTGCAAGCCTTGATATTTACAACAGGAAATAAAATGACAAAATCAACCAGCATTTGATAGGCATTTCCGTGAGTAAAACACTTTCCAAGGACACTCAGTTAAACAAACAGATGTTTGTATTTTTGTGTGTTTATTTACAAGAGCCGGGACTCGAACTCTGTAGCACATGTCGGTGTACTTGCCCATGATGCTGTCGTGTGAAACATTTGACTAAAAACTATAGGCTGATTAATACCTTTGACTTATTCCAAATACTACAAATTGCATACTTTGTCTTCAATAAAAAATATTAGATAAATTAAACTTAGCTATACACTGATATAAAAATATTTAGTGGTTAAGTAAATACTACAGAAATAAACAATGTAATTTACTTGAAAAAGTTAGTTCAGGCAATAATTTAAAAAACTTAAGTAAATTCTATATTAGTACTCAATTCAAGTGTGTCGAAATGAAAGCGTAAATATCAATGTTATAAAATTAAGTCAAATTACTCAGCTTTTCTGATACTGGTGTTCCCATCATGCACTGGGCCTCAAATAATAATTTCACTGTTTTCCAGCTGTATTTACACTGTTTTATCATTGCTTTTGATGTTGATTAGTAACTTGCCATTTTATGACATTTGGAGTTCATTTTCTATCAAAAATGACACATTCAAACACAAAAACGGGTCATTGTGTATTGCCTACAAATATTGAGGTCTCTGCGTTCACAACACTCTTTCGACATGTAGATATGGTGTCTCACACTATATCTATTAATTACTTAGATGTTTCTAAGTAAAGCATACACTGTAAAAAAAATCCTAATTTTACAGAAAATAACTGTGATTTTTTGATGATCATTTTCTTTAATTTTAAATTGTACTCAAAACACTGTAAAATTACAAATAATAAAAATTCAGCTGTTATTTTAGGTATTGTGACATTAATGACAAATTACAGTAATTCACATTTTTTATACAGAAAATTGATTGTATTTGTCATACAGTATTTTTCTGTTTTCTTAAATTACATAAAAATGTATGTAAAATTACAAATATAATCTGTCATTTAACAGAAACAAAACAGTTAAATGATAAAATGGTCAAATGACTGTCAGCTCCCCAAAAAACTGTAAAACATCCTAAATTAAATAAACTGAAAAACACTGTTATTTTACAGGTATTTCCTGAATAATCACGATCATATACCTTCATTGTAAAAAAAAATCGTAAAAAAAGGGTCAAATGACTGGCAGCTGCGGCTGCCAAACAAAAACCTTAAAATTAAAGTAAAATATGCTAATTTAAATAAACCGAAAAAACACTGTTATTTAACAGGTATTTCCTGTTCGGCCCAGGCGTTATCAGGAGTGCCGTCAACTCTGACGTGAAGGCCCTCCATTCGCGCATGGAAACTTGCCACGTATTGTTCCCGCATCAGTTCAATGTTTAGCTTTGGAGTGACACTTTGAAACTTTTTTGGGTGAGTTTTAGAGTGCAGCGGACAAGGGCATGGTCGGTGTCACAGTCTGTAGAGTGCATACTCCTGTACCTCTTGACAGCATTGAGTTGGTGCATCCAGGTAACCTTGGATCTGATAGTTCCAGATGAGAAGGAACCCGGTAAGCACAGGCCATGAGCAGCGCACAACTCGAGGAGACGTTGACCGTTGTCATTGATGCTACCAATCCCAAAATGACTCAAGTTTGGCCTCCAGGCAGTGACATCCCCTCCAACTCTGGCGTTGAAGTCAAATCAAGTCATCCTCATTTATATAGCGCTTTTAACAATGTAGATTGTTTCAAAGCAGCTTTACAGAGATAAACATATAATTTAAGGTAACAGAGATAGTTTTGGCTTTATAGCGGTTCTCTTAAATTTCCAGCTAAAGTTTGTTTTGATTGATTCGCTTCCGTCGCAACGATCATTTGTTATTAAATTAGGGGCCGCTAAGACGACACCATTCTCTCTACTCAGATTTTAAACGTGATCCTGTGAGAAACGCTGATGGCCTTCACATGCGCATTAACAATTGGTTCTATAGTTATGTGTGTTTGAATATATGTGCGCAGGTTTGTAATTCCCTACAAACCAAGTCTAAACAAAGTACTGGTCTTTCCTTATAAATTTTGATACAGAATTTTAGTTTGTCACTACGCAAAACAAATTTCCCGACAATGCTTTATCGGTTGAGTGAACTGGGCTAATATGGTCATTATTCCTGCTTCTGGTAAGAACTCGAGCTGCTGCGTTTTGGACCAGCTGTAGTTTGTTTATTAAGCGTGCAGGGCAACCACCCAGTAAAGCATTACAATAATCTAGCCTTGAGGTCATGAATGCATGAACTAATTGTTCCACATTTGTCAATGAGAGCATATGACGTAATTTAGATATATTTTTAAGATGGAAAAATGCAGTTTTACAGATACTAGAGACATGACTTTCAAATGAAAGATTGGTATCAAAGAGCACACCCAGGTGCTCGTGCGAGTAAACAAGCTAGGAGACCAATAAAGTCAAATCACTTGACTAACAAATATAGTCACCTTGAAAAAATACAGCAAATCACACTTACATATTTTCAATGACTCACGAAAGGAAATGTCCACTTTATGGAAAATGGTCACTATTGTTCAGCCTCAGAAAACTTAATGCTCATCTCTCTTCAGTGGGCACACACTGGCTGACGTCACAGTGAAGAGCGCGCTTATTGGCTGTGCCTTAATATCAGCCATCCAAACATAACAAAAAACTCAGATTATTACAGTCTTACTTTGAATACAGATTTATAACTGCTTGATTCTGGCACTGTTTGTGATATTTACTGCAGGAGTGAGTTTACGGTTTTCTCAAATATTAAAGTATTAAAATGAGGTTTGAATTTGTTTTGCATCAAAGAATTCTGAATGTGCATTGTGCCATTTTAGCTAAATAAACATTTATATCTTTGGAAAGGCAAAGAGTTAATGGTAACTTGACAATATTACACTTTAATGTAGTGTTCCTGTAGATTACACAAGTCATTCTCAGGGAATGCATGAATGGATAAGACAATTTATTTTAATGCAATAAGTCACTTAAGACTATCTGCCACATGCACCAATGTAGTGAACGATCTGATGTAAAGTGTTGTGCAAAACAATGTGAAACTACAAGGTTCGGTTTAGAAAGTCTTTATTGCTGATATTTGACAACCGTTTCAGCAGAAGTTCAGGAGTCTTCAGAAGAGTCACTAACCTACAAGAATGAATAAGATAATTTCAACTTCAAAACCGGTCTAACCCGATCATCCGGTTAGGCTTTATTTTTTGTGATAATGACCGGCTGAATTTACAGATTTACACTACAAAACTGTTGTATGACATGGTTTGTTAGTTGATCATAGTATGATGAATAATTATAATACATTTGATCTTCTTGCTGTTCTTGTGGTCACCCTCTTAAACCTGAAAGAAAAAACAGATTTAGTTGATCTGCAGTGTGTCAGTCTGAGTTTTTGATAGCGATCACATCACCTTAATCACAGCAGAACATGCGCACGTCATTGAGAGCGGTGTCGTCTCCTTCGCTTCCCTGTGACGGTTCTACCCGGGTCTGTATGCCGCAGATTCCTGTTCCTTCACACGTTGGACTCCAGTTGCCCCAGTCGCCCCAGCTTGTGCCTTGACCCTCCAGCACCTGACCTCCATTGCATTTGAACCTGGAAAAAAATTCAGATGTGACAATATTATGATAAAATATGTAATTGTGCTGTTGGATTGAATGTCAGTCACATGATCCCCTGCAGCCGACGGCCTAATCACTGCAATCACGAACAGCAGCACGACTGCGAGTGTGAAATTAACTAAACTATTGATGGGGGAAAACTGAGTCCTTAAAATGTCAAAATAAAACCAGGATGGGTAAGAGGTATACACTGGGTAAAAGATGTTATAACTTATAGCACCACACACTCACTTGATGTTGTTTGCGGCCGTATCATCTCCAGATCCTTGGGAAGATTCAACTCTCAGCTGGAAAGCTGTCACGTATCCAGAAGGACACACTTTTTCAACGCCCCACTCACCCCAGCTGAAGAAAACACAAAGAGGTTGCCTGATCAAATCAATTATCATTCAAGAAAATCCTCAATTTACTTAAATAGCTTAAACACTTAATGCAAGAATTGTTAATAATCCATTACCCTCCTACGGTGGACTCAATTGAGCTGTAGTCACGTACTACGAACTTAGCGACGCAGTAAAGACGAATCCCATTGAGCGCTGTATCATCACCACCAAAAATAAGAGGAGATTCCACCTTAAAAGAACAAAACAATCTTCCATTTGAAAGAATTAACCCAACCCATAGTAACATTTATCTTCATGTTCTTTAGTATTACACACACACTTTAGAAACCTGGAATTAAACGACAAACAGCAACTCCACAGTTTTGAACCTTTGAAGCGCTCATCCACCCCCATATTAGCAAAATAGAGTCAACGCCCAACTTACCTTCAGACTAAACCCTGCGGCGTACATTCCACTTGGACACATGTCCACAGGCCCCCACGATCCCCAACTCATCCCGTTCGACACCGTCAGCTCAGATCTGTAAGATCTGTCGACGCTCCGCTCAGAACGACCTTCTGTGGACCGACTACTCACATGCCCAATAATGGCTAGCAGTGAAAACATCATGGAAAAGAAGTGATGCATTTCTACAGCACTGGCCTGAATACTGAGTTATATTAATTTTTAGATAGACTATCTGCAGAAAATGATAAAGCAGAAACAGTATAATAACATGAGGAAGAAGCCTCATATTTATACACAAGAATCATTAACCATGATGTCCATGCCATCCAATCATAATACTCAAAGATCAACCCCTACCATATTTGGCATATTAAGAAATTATGTTTTATTAACAAAGTTCGAGAGGAGCACGTTCAGATAATTAAACCTAATTAAACACGTGTGGAGCACATTCAGATAATCAACCCAATCAACGAGTTAAGAGGTGTATATATATTCACCTTATTCCGGAAGTAGCACTGGGTGGCGCCATCCGCGTAATCTCACTTCCTGGTTTAGCTACTTAGCGCTTTGTTTGCCCTGGTCCAATCTGTTATCTGTCTTGATATAAATCGATAGACTATAATATTATAGCCAAATGCGTTGGCCTATGGTTATTAACAACTGCTGCAACGTACTAAAGTACATTTTACTTGAAGCTTTTGAAACAATGCCACAATCAAATTATTTAATAGCTGTGTCTTTCTAATAGCTATTATTTAGTTATGAAGATGTGCACAAACACTACTACATGTAAAGTTTGAAACATTATTACACCACAGTTTGTTTGCTTAATCACCAGATACATTTGCATTTTCCAACAGATGAGAAAAAAATAGCCACGAACTGGTGTAGAAAGAAAGTAGAGCCTCAACTAGATGAACAAGAGGGTAACGTTAGCTTAGCTAACTGCTAGCTGCAATTTCTTATGGTTTGATCTCTAACACAAGTAATGGCTGTAAAATAAATCCAGCGACTGAATTCTAGAGGACCATAGCTTTCAAACAAGGTATAGCATGTGTATGTGTCCTGTAGTGAGACCATTACAACATTAGATGTTTGTGGCTAATGTAGGCTAAACACTACACATCGGCCGGGCTGCGATCAGACAGGCAGACGGGTCATATAAACACCTAAAAGTCGTTTAAAAATTACCCCGAGAAACAGTGCATTGCTGTGCTGTTGGTACACACGTACATAGCACATTTGGCACAAATTAGCTTATCTTATGTGACATTTTATCAGTGAGACTTCTCTGCAGTTCTCCTCGAAATTGAATGAGGGTCCGCTAAACCGGAAGTTGGTTTACAACGGAAGTACTGGACAGAAGTAAAAGTGGGCGGGGCGGAATAAGGTGAATACAGCACATAATCACACTTTGGGTCAAAGGAATCGTCAACTCTGGGCTTGTTGTCTTTCACTTGAGGTTTCTTTTCCTCAGCTCTGGGCATCTGGGTTTAATGTAGTGGTGGGTAGATCGAGGCTTCGTGAAGCAATGAAACAGTTGAACCAAATGTGTCATATTGTGTCGAGGCTTCGAATCAATCCGACACCCGTCTCAACGGTGACACCTAGTGGTCACTTGCAGGTGTTGATCTGAAACAACCTTGACGAGCCATTAAAAAAAATGTGTTTTTTAATGATTGTATTTGTCTAATATGTGATGCTTGTAACCTATAGGCTCCTCACTGTGCATAATGTTATTTTGGTCCTGCAAAATGAATATTAATAAAAGAAATCAAGCCACAGTGTCTCACTTGTTTTGAGATTTTTATTCAAAAATTTTAATTTCTCTGCTGTGGAAAGACTTAGCCTACTTGTTTTTTTACATATAATTTCTCCAGCCTTTGAAAAAATCCTCTCACAAGGGACACTTGTTGCTGCCTGGCATGCAAATATATTTTTTAGCTAGGACATACAAATGAGGAAAGATTACTGCTCTCTCTTTCCAGTAAGTTAGTGGATCATGAGTTCTGGGCAAATACGCATCGTTGATGTATTTTTTCACTTCCACTGTGGCATCAGCTGTAGCATTGTGTCTCATATGTAGACCTATAAAATGTATATTCACACAATATTATATTATATTCACATTGAAGCTATTTTTAACATGATTGGCAGTTGTGATTGGGACATTAGGTTGTAGGGCATAGGGCTATGGACTTTCTAAACAGTGTCCCAAAAGTTTGTAATTATATTTCAATTATAATCATATTTCAAACAATGCATACCTTGCTGAGATGGCCCAGCAGTGTCAGTAGCAGGTACAGGGGGAATGCCATCCTCTGCACTCTGCAAAATGGCAGGATGAGTGCTCCTCAAATGGCACATCATGATGTATTGTTGCAGTAGGCTAGCTGCCGATCACAATACACACATCTCACTTTATTTGGGGTTTCTAAACGGAAATGCTCCCACACCACAGATCTACGGCATCTCTTCTGGGGAGCCTCCATTTTATCTATCTATCCAAATCTATCTATCTATGTATCTATGTCACGGTGTGACAAATGAGAGGGCGGAACTAAAGTTCGCCGCAATTGTGTCCCCTCCGGTACAATAACAAGGACACACCACCCCCCGTGTAAATGTGTATCTGTTGCCTTGCCAACCGGGATGAGGAAATCGACATCAGGTGTGGGGAATTAATCTAGAGCCATGACGAAGCCATGTGGGCATTGAGAAGGATATAAAAAGCCAGTGAAGAGAGACTGTTGTGTGGTTCTCCCCCGTGAGAAGTCGTTCCATTTGAGTGTTGCAGAGAAGAATTGTGGTGTGCAAGGGAAAGTGTTGTTGGAGGGGACTTGAGGAGCGTGGAAGAGTTGTGAAAACACACCGTTGCCTGGAAGGGAGAGAGATAAGTAATCGACCATTGGATCTCTTACCTGCATGTTTCAACACTGAATTTAAGGTGGATTGGAGTGCTTTGATTGTGCTATCTAAACGTCACTGAGTGAATTACACTGATTCATGTTCGATCTCTTACCCTCTTCCCCCGTGTTGGAACGGTGATGTGAATCCTGTCTATGTCTGTGGAGGAAAACCCCGAAACATCCTTTCCCAACATTGAAGCTCGTTGCTTGTGGCACGGAGACCTCTGGGTGAGTGCTGGCCTTATCTGCACTTATTGAAGTGGATTGCAGTGCCTAAATTGACGTTTCCCCCCTCACGTTGCATGTTTGGAGTGAAATTGCCGTGTGTGTGTGTGGAAGATTTATTCTCTCTTGCCGTGCACTCCCCACATGCCATGCTGGTCTACTGTCAGTAACTGGAGCTTAATAATGTCGATCGGCCCCACCTGTTGAGGACTAGAAGGAACAGCATCCGTGAGTCAAACTAACCTCTGTTTTGAAGTAGTGATTCTGACTGTCTTAGAAGAAGCTCTGCCCAGCCTGTTGACTTAAGTTCGCTACCTGCCTGTCAACCCACCTGTATGGTGAGAAGTGTTCGCCCCCTTGCAACACACGTGAGACTGCACACTCTATCTGCAATCTTGATTCTGTTTGTTTTAGCAGGAGCTCCGCTCAGCCTGTTGACTTGAGTCTGCTGCAGCCCTAAGCCCACCTGCACGGTGTGAAGTTATCTGTCCCCGGCAACACACGTGAGAACTATATACTGCTGTTGAAGTTGATTCTGTCTGTCCTAGAGAAGCTCCGCTCAGCTTGCGACTTTGAGTCTGCTCCAGCCCCTAGCCCATCTGCACGGTGTGAAGTATCTGTCCCCTGCAACACGCGTGAGAACTGTGTACCGCTGTTGAAGTTGATTCTGTCTGTCTTAGAAAAAGCCTTGCTCAGCCTGTTGACTTTGAGTCTGCTGCAGCCCCATAGCCCACCTGTCTGATGCAAAGTGTTCATCTCCCGGTAACACACGTGAAACCTGTATCCTCTGCTCCCAGTGTCGATACTGCCTGTTCAGAAGAAGGCCCGCTTAGCCTGTGGACTTCGAGTCTGCTGCAGCTCCAGAGCCCACCTGTCTAGTGTGAAGTGTCCATCTTCCTGCAACACACGTGAGAATTGCACACTCTACCTGCAGTGTTGATTCTGCTATCCTTCGCCAAAGCCCCGTCCACCGGTTTGACCTGAGCTCACTGTGCACCTGTCAGTCTGCCCGCATAGTGAAAAGTGGACATCTCAAGAGAGTGAATGTGAGAACTGTGCACGCTGCTTGAAGTCGCCATTCTGTTCGTCCCCGAGGAAGCTTGTCCAGGCTGTCGGGGTGAGACAACCGCATCCTGTTTGACCACCGACCCACCTGTGAAGACTCACCTGTCCCTCACAGGCCACTGCGAACCTTGCACCGGTGTGAGAAGAGGAAGAGCCCTGACCATCTATTCACTTGTGGAAACTCACCTGTCCATCGCATACCATTGTGAACCCTACATCGGCGTGAGAAGAGGAAGAGCCCTGACCATCTACTCACTCGTGGAAACTCACCTGTCCATCGCATACCATTGTGAACCCTACATCGGCGTGGGAAGAGGAAAGGCCCCGACCGTCTACTCACCTGTGGAAATTCACCTGTCCGTCGTAGGTCCCTGTGAACCCTGCATCAGTGTGGAAAGAGGAACAGCCCCGACTGCATACTCACCTGTGGAAACCCACCGGTCCATCACAGGCCACCGTGAACCTTGCACCGGCCTGGGAGTGGGCCCCGGAGACTACTGCATTGCCTCGATTCCTGGGAAGAAGAAAGGAAGATTTTAGTTTAGGTTATTCAAATTACTTTTAACTTAAATAAAAAAAACTGTTATTCCTTTAAATTCTGTCTCGTCTCTGACACGCTCTGACAGGGTGGTCCTGGTTCAGGGGTGGGCGCAGTCCGGCTTGGCCCATCCCGACCTGTGACATCTATCTATATGAATCTATCTATGTATCTAGATATGTATCTACATGAATCTATCTATGTACCTAGATATTTATCTAGATATGTACCTAGATATGTATCTAGATATAATCTATGTATTTATATATATATATATATATATATATCTATAATCTATCTATATATGTATCTATCTATTAATCTAGCTGTCTATATATATTTATATCTCTGTATCTATTAATGTGTCACTATGTATACTCTGTCTGTCTCTAGCCTATCAGTCAATGTGTTGTGTAAATTTAAATGTAAGCCTAAATAGCCTATAACTAATCAAATCGCACTGTCACTATATCATCAAAAATCTGCTATCTCAAAATCAAAACCTTTTCACAGTTCCTAGAACTATTGGCTAAAGTACCCGGATGTCGGCGTGTTCGCACCGCAGGAACTAGGAACGATTTTAGTTCGAGGAACTCCATTTGGAGGAACTAATTTAGGTCCTACTTCAGAGTCGGGTCTAAACCAGCACTATAGGAACTACCCGTGACGTTAGTGTACGCTGATGACTGAACGCACGCAAAACACCAGCACCCGCCATTTTTAAAAACAGCTATAATGTAAACACACAAATTATAGCCTATATATTTACTCCAGAAACTAACTATACAAACATGGAAAACAGTGATAGATGGGTCTCTAAACCTTTATGCTGAAGAGAAAATCCAACGCAACTTTGAGTGGACCAAGCCAAACATGATTATAGGTTTGGGTAAGTTTGGCCTGGACATTGGTTATATGGGGTTGGCTTAGTGCTTCAAAGGTTCAAACCCCATGCAGAGAGAGAACTGTGGAGTTGCTGCTAGTCATTTCTGATACTACTTTTGAATGTTTAATAAACTTTGTTATATTTGCAGAGAAACACACTGTTGGTTGCACTCTTTGAGTTCTCATCTCTTCAGGTTCAGGTTTCTTTATTTATAATGTGTATTTAAAATAGGTCATTTATGTAGTAGAAATGTGAAATTATTTTTGAATTTGCAGCTTTCTAGACTGAGAAAAGCCAGAAAATGTATTTTTGGCTTATGTGGATGAAAGACAACAACTCCCAGAATGCACTTGCTTCGCTGCCCTACGAGGCCACTCCCAAGCCACGCCTACCGGTAAGAGAGCGCAGTTGAAAACAACAAGGCTAGGCTACGAGTGAGTCTCCGTGACGAGTTTGCCCGTGATTTCGAGATCGAAAATGTCCGGGATTCGGCTTTTGCGTTCTACAGTCGCCATTCATCATGTTTACTGTGGCGAGCAGGACAAGGCCGAGGGCCGCGGGAGAACGACACGAGGCCGGTGGCGGGATTACTGATGAGCGAGACCTGCGAGACGCACCGGTCTTGCATATCACGGAGGTGCGTGAATTTTCTTAGCAATGTTAAAACGCACATCAACCGATCACTTGTATAGCGTTCATGTAAACACTACGTTCAGATTCACCAATCGGAATGAATTCAGTTAGATTGAAACAAAAGGTGAGCATGTAAACAATGAATGGCGACCGCAGAAAGCAAAAGCTGAATCCCGGACATTTTGGACGATCTCGGCGGCCGGACATGTCCGGGAAAAAGTGTATGGTAACCCCTACTACTCAGCTTTCTTCTTCCATGTTTTCTGCAGGTTTCTGCCGGTGAAATCAAACGTACTCGCACTGATCTGTGATAGATAGGTCTGTTAGCGCATTAGGTCCAACCCCCTATGGGCGGGTTTGAAAGGGTTGGAACTAGTGCTTGTAGTCTTAACAGAAATCCCCCCTCTTACACTTCCTCCTACAATGACGCAAAATGACGATTTTTGTGTCATTGTAGGAGGAAGTGTAAAGAGGTAAATACAGATTTCTCTCGTCTCAGGGGAAAATGAGAAAATGTTGCACGACCATTCAATAGTATGAGGAGTGTTCCTTTAAGGTAAGATTGTTTTGGCTTTATAGCGGTTCTTTAATAAAGTTATTTTCCAGCTAAAGTTAGTTTTGACTGATTCGCTTCCGTCGCAACGATCATTTGTTATTAAATTAGGGGCCGCTAAGACGACACCATTCTCTCTACACAGACTTTAAACGCGAACCTGTGAGAAACGCTGATGGCGTTCACATGCGCATTGGTTCTATAGTTATGTGTGTTTGAATATATGTGCGCAGGTTTGTAATTCCCTACAAACCAAGTCTAAACAAAGTACTGGTCTTTCCTTATAAATTTTGATACAGAATTTTAGTTTGTCACTACGCAAAACAAATTTCCCGACAATGCTTTATCGGTTGAGTGAACTGGGCTAATATGGTCATTATTCCTGCTTCTGGTAAGAACTCGAGCTGCTGCGTTTTGGACCAGCTGTAGTTTGTTTATTAAGCGTGCAGGGCAACCACCCAGTAAAGCATTACAATAATCTAGCCTTGAGGTCATGAATGCATGAACTAATTGTTCCGCATTTGTCAATGAGAGCATATGACGTAATTTAGATATATTTTTAAGATGGAAAAATGCAGTTTTACAGATACTAGAGACATGACTTTCAAATGAAAGATTGGTATCAAAGAGCACACCCAGGTGCTCGTGCGAGTAAACAAGCTAGGAGACCAATAAAGTCAAATCACTTGACTAACAAATATAGAGTCACCTTGAAAAAATACAGCAAATCACACTTGCATATTTTCAATGACTCACGAAAGGAAATGTCCACTTTATGGAAAATGGTCACTATTGTTCAGCCTCAGAAAACTTAATGCTCATCTCTCTTCAGTGGGCACACACTGGCTGACGTCACAGTGAAGAGCGCGCTTATTGGCTGTGCCTTAATATCAGCCATCCAAACATAACAAAAAACTCAGATTATTACAGTCTTACTTTGAATACAGATTTATAACTGCTTGATTCTGGCACTGTTTGTGATATTTACTGCAGGAGTGAGTTTACGGTTTTCTCAAATATTAAAGTATTAAAATGAGGTTTGAATTTGTTTTGCATCAAAGAATTCTGAATGTGCATTGTGCCATTTTAGCTAAATAAACATTTATATCTTTGGAAAGGCAAAGAGTTAATGGTAACTTGACAATATTACACTTTAATGTAGTGTTCCTGTAGATTACACAAGTCATTCTCAGGGAATGCATGAATGGATAAGACAATTTATTTTAATGCAATAAGTCACTTAAGACTATCTGCCACATGCACCAATGTAGTGAACGATCTGATGTAAAGTGTTGTGCAAAACAATGTGAAACTACAAGGTTCGGTTTAGAAAGTCTTTATTGCTGATATTTGACAACCGTTTCAGCAGAAGTTCAGGAGTCTTCAGAAGAGTCACTAACCTACAAGAATGAATAAGATAATTTCAACTTCAAAACCGGTCTAACCCGATCATCCGGTTAGGCTTTATTTTTTGTGATAATGACCGGCTGAATTTACAGATTTACACTACAAAACTGTTGTATGACATGGTTTGTTAGTTGATCATAGTATGATGAATAATTATAATACATTTGATCTTCTTGCTGTTCTTGTGGTCACCCTCTTAAACCTGAAAGAAAAAACAGATTTAGTTGATCTGCAGTGTGTCAGTCTGAGTTTTTGATAGCGATCACATCACCTTAATCACAGCAGAACATGCGCACGTCATTGAGAGCGGTGTCGTCTCCTTCGCTTCCCTGTGACGGTTCTACCCGGGTCTGTATGCCGCAGATTCCTGTTCCTTCACACGTTGGACTCCAGTTGCCCCAGTCGCCCCAGCTTGTGCCTTGACCCTCCAGCACCTGACCTCCATTGCATTTGAACCTGGAAAAAAATTCAGATGTGACAATATTATGATAAAATATGTAATTGTGCTGTTGGATTGAATGTCAGTCACATGATCCCCTGCAGCCGACGGCCTAATCACTGCAATCACGAACAGCAGCACGACTGCGAGTGTGAAATTAACTAAACTATTGATGGGGGAAAACTGAGTCCTTAAAATGTCAAAATAAAACCAGGATGGGTAAGAGGTATACACTGGGTAAAAGATGTTATAACTTATAGCACCACACACTCACTTGATGTTGTTTGCGGCCGTATCATCTCCAGATCCTTGGGAAGATTCAACTCTCAGCTGGAAAGCTGTCACGTATCCAGAAGGACACACTTTTTCAACGCCCCACTCACCCCAGCTGAAGAAAACACAAAGAGGTTGCCTGATCAAATCAATTATCATTCAAGAAAATCCTCAATTTACTTAAATAGCTTAAACACTTAATGCAAGAATTGTTAATAATCCATTACCCTCCTACGGTGGACTCAATTGAGCTGTAGTCACGTACTACGAACTTAGCGACGCAGTAAAGACGAATCCCATTGAGCGCTGTATCATCACCACCAAAAATAAGAGGAGATTCCACCTTAAAAGAACAAAACAATCTTCCATTTGAAAGAATTAACCCAACCCATAGTAACATTTATCTTCATGTTCTTTAGTATTACACACACACTTTAGAAACCTGGAATTAAACGACAAACAGCAACTCCACAGTTTTGAACCTTTGAAGCGCTCATCCACCCCCATATTAGCAAAATAGAGTCAACGCCCAACTTACCTTCAGACTAAACCCTGCGGCGTACATTCCACTTGGACACATGTCCACAGGCCCCCACGATCCCCAACTCATCCCGTTCGACACCGTCAGCTCAGATCTGTAAGATCTGTCGACGCTCCGCTCAGAACGACCTTCTGTGGACCGACTGCTCACATGCCCAATAATGGCTAGCAGTGAAAACATCATGGAAAAGAAGTGATGCATTTCTACAGCACTGGCCTGAATACTGAGTTATATTAATTTTTAGATAGACTATCTGCAGAAAATGATAAAGCAGAAACAGTATAATAACATGAGGAAGAAGCCTCATATTTATACACAAGAATCATTAACCATGATGTCCATGCCATCCAATCATAATACTCAAAGATCAACCCCTACCATATTTGGCATATTAAGAAATTATGTTTTATTAACAAAGTTCGAGAGGAGCACGTTCAGATAATTAAACCTAATTAAACACGTGTGGAGCACATTCAGATAATCAACCCAATCAACGAGTTAAGAGGTGTATATATATTCACCTTATTCCGGAAGTAGCACTGGGTGGCGCCATCCGCGTAATCTCACTTCCTGGTTTAGCTACTTAGCGCTTTGTTTGCCCTGGTCCAATCTGTTATCTGTCTTGATATAAATCGATAGACTATAATATTATAGCCAAATGCGTTGGCCTATGGTTATTAACAACTGCTGCAACGTACTAAAGTACATTTCACTTGAAGCTTTTGAAACAATGCCACAATCAAATTATTTAATAGCTGTGTCTTTCTAATAGCTATTATTTAGTTATGAAGATGTGCACAAACACTACTACATGTAAAGTTTGAAACATTATTACACCACAGTTTGTTTGCTTAATCACCAGATACATTTGCATTTTCCAACAGATGAGAAAAAAATAGCCACGAACTGGTGTAGAAAGAAAGTAGAGCCTCAACTAGATGAACAAGAGGGTAACGTTAGCTTAGCTAACTGCTAGCTGCAATTTCTTATGGTTTGATCTCTAACACAAGTAATGGCTGTAAAATAAATCCAGCGACTGAATTCTAGAGGACCATAGCTTTCAAACAAGGTATAGCATGTGTATGTGTCCTGTAGTGAGACCATTACAACATTAGATGTTTGTGGCTAATGTAGGCTAAACACTACACATCGGCCGGGCTGCGATCAGACAGGCAGACGGGTCATATAAACACCTAAAAGTCGTTTAAAAATTACCCCGAGAAACAGTGCATTGTTGTGCTGTTGGTACACACGTACATAGCACATTTGGCACAAATTAGCTTATCTTATGTGACATTTTATCAGTGAGACTTCTCTGCAGTTCTCCTCGAAATTGAATGAGGGTCCGCTAAACCGGAAGTTGGTTTACAACGGAAGTACTGGACAGAAGTAAAAGTGGGCGGGGCGGAATAAGGTGAATACAGCACATAATCACACTTTGGGTCAAAGGAATCGTCAACTCTGGGCTTGTTGTCTTTCACTTGAGGTTTCTTTTCCTCAGCTCTGGGCATCTGGGTTTAATGTAGTGGTGGGTAGATCGAGGCTTCGTGAAGCAATGAAACAGTTGAACCAAATGTGTCATATTGTGTCGAGGCTTCGAATCAATCCGACACCCGTCTCAACGGTGACACCTAGTGGTCACTTGCAGGTGTTGATCTGAAACAACCTTGACGAGCCATTAAAAAAAATGTGTTTTTTAATGATTGTATTTGTCTAATATGTGATGCTTGTAACCTATAGGCTCCTCACTGTGCATAATGTTATTTTGGTCCTGCAAAATGAATATTAATAAAAGAAATCAAGCCACAGTGTCTCACTTGTTTTGAGATTTTTATTCAAAAATTTTAATTTCTCTGCTGTGGAAAGACTTAGCCTACTTGTTTTTTTACATATAATTTCTCCAGCCTTTGAAAAAATCCTCTCACAAGGGACACTTGTTGCTGCCTGGCATGCAAATATATTTTTTAGCTAGGACATACAAATGAGGAAAGATTACTGCTCTCTCTTTCCAGTAAGTTAGTGGATCATGAGTTCTGGGCAAATACGCATCGTTGATGTATTTTTTCACTTCCACTGTGGCATCAGCTGTAGCATTGTGTCTCATATGTAGACCTATAAAATGTATATTCACACAATATTATATTATATTCACATTGAAGCTATTTTTAACATGATTGGCAGTTGTGATTGGGACATTAGGTTGTAGGGCATAGGGCTATGGACTTTCTAAACAGTGTCCCAAAAGTTTGTAATTATATTTCAATTATAATCATATTTCAAACAATGCATACCTTGCTGAGATGGCCCAGCAGTGTCAGTAGCAGGTACAGGGGGAATGCCATCCTCTGCACTCTGCAAAATGGCAGGATGAGTGCTCCTCAAATGGCACATCATGATGTATTGTTGCAGTAGGCTAGCTGCCGATCACAATACACACATCTCACTTTATTTGGGGTTTCTAAACGGAAATGCTCCCACACCACAGATCTACGGCATCTCTTCTGGGGAGCCTCCATTTTATCTATCTATCCAAATCTATCTATCTATGTATCTATGTCACGGTGTGACAAATGAGAGGGCGGAACTAAAGTTCGCCGCAATTGTGTCCCCTCCGGTACAATAACAAGGACACACCACCCCCCGTGTAAATGTGTATCTGTTGCCTTGCCAACCGGGATGAGGAAATCGACATCAGGTGTGGGGAATTAATCTAGAGCCATGACGAAGCCATGTGGGCATTGAGAAGGATATAAAAAGCCAGTGAAGAGAGACTGTTGTGTGGTTCTCCCCCGTGAGAAGTCGTTCCATTTGAGTGTTGCAGAGAAGAATTGTGGTGTGCAAGGGAAAGTGTTGTTGGAGGGGACTTGAGGAGCGTGGAAGAGTTGTGAAAACACACCGTTGCCTGGAAGGGAGAGAGATAAGTAATCGACCATTGGATCTCTTACCTGCATGTTTCAACACTGAATTTAAGGTGGATTGGAGTGCTTTGATTGTGCTATCTAAACGTCACTGAGTGAATTACACTGATTCATGTTCGATCTCTTACCCTCTTCCCCCGTGTTGGAACGGTGATGTGAATCCTGTCTATGTCTGTGGAGGAAAACCCCGAAACATCCTTTCCCAACATTGAAGCTCGTTGCTTGTGGCACGGAGACCTCTGGGTGAGTGCTGGCCTTATCTGCACTTATTGAAGTGGATTGCAGTGCCTAAATTGACGTTTCCCCCCTCACGTTGCATGTTTGGAGTGAAATTGCCGTGTGTGTGTGTGGAAGATTTATTCTCTCTTGCCGTGCACTCCCCACATGCCATGCTGGTCTACTGTCAGTAACTGGAGCTTAATAATGTCGATCGGCCCCACCTGTTGAGGACTAGAAGGAACAGCATCCGTGAGTCAAACTAACCTCTGTTTTGAAGTAGTGATTCTGACTGTCTTAGAAGAAGCTCTGCCCAGCCTGTTGACTTAAGTTCGCTACCTGCCTGTCAACCCACCTGTATGGTGAGAAGTGTTCGCCCCCTTGCAACACACGTGAGACTGCACACTCTATCTGCAATCTTGATTCTGTTTGTTTTAGCAGGAGCTCCGCTCAGCCTGTTGACTTGAGTCTGCTGCAGCCCTAAGCCCACCTGCACGGTGTGAAGTTATCTGTCCCCGGCAACACACGTGAGAACTATATACTGCTGTTGAAGTTGATTCTGTCTGTCCTAGAGAAGCTCCGCTCAGCTTGCGACTTTGAGTCTGCTCCAGCCCCTAGCCCATCTGCACGGTGTGAAGTATCTGTCCCCTGCAACACGCGTGAGAACTGTGTACCGCTGTTGAAGTTGATTCTGTCTGTCTTAGAAAAAGCCTTGCTCAGCCTGTTGACTTTGAGTCTGCTGCAGCCCCATAGCCCACCTGTCTGATGCAAAGTGTTCATCTCCCGGTAACACACGTGAAACCTGTATCCTCTGCTCCCAGTGTCGATACTGCCTGTTCAGAAGAAGGCCCGCTTAGCCTGTGGACTTCGAGTCTGCTGCAGCTCCAGAGCCCACCTGTCTAGTGTGAAGTGTCCATCTTCCTGCAACACACGTGAGAATTGCACACTCTACCTGCAGTGTTGATTCTGCTATCCTTCGCCAAAGCCCCGTCCACCGGTTTGACCTGAGCTCACTGTGCACCTGTCAGTCTGCCCGCATAGTGAAAAGTGGACATCTCAAGAGAGTGAATGTGAGAACTGTGCACGCTGCTTGAAGTCGCCATTCTGTTCGTCCCCGAGGAAGCTTGTCCAGGCTGTCGGGGTGAGACAACCGCATCCCGTTTGACCACCGACCCACCTGTGAAGACTCACCTGTCCCTCACAGGCCACTGCGAACCTTGCACCGGTGTGAGAAGAGGAAGAGCCCTGACCATCTATTCACTTGTGGAAACTCACCTGTCCATCGCATACCATTGTGAACCCTACATCGGCGTGGGAAGAGGAAAGGCCCCGACCGTCTACTCACCTGTGGAAATTCACCTGTCCGTCGTAGGTCCCTGTGAACCCTGCATCAGTGTGGAAAGAGGAACAGCCCCGACCGCATACTCACCTGTGGAAACCCACCGGTCCATCACAGGCCACCGTGAACCTTGCACCGGCGTGGGAGTGGGCCCCGGAGACTACTGCATTGCCTCGATTCCTGGGAAGAAGAAAGGAAGGTTTTAGTTTAGGTTATTCAAATTACTTTTAACTTAAATAAAAAAAACTGTTATTCCTTTAAATTCTGTCTCGTCTCTGACACGCTCTGACAGGGTGGTCCTGGTTCAGGGGTGGGCGCAGTCCGGCTTGGCCCATCCCGACCTGTGACATCTATCTATATGAATCTATCTATGTATCTAGATATGTATCTACATGAATCTATCTATGTACCTAGATATTTATCTAGATATGTACCTAGATATGTATCTAGATATAATCTATGTATTTATATATATATATATATATATCTATAATCTATCTATATATGTATCTATCTATTAATCTAGCTGTCTATATATATTTATATCTCTGTATCTATTAATGTGTCACTATGTATACTCTGTCTGTCTCTAGCCTATCAGTCAATGTGTTGTGTAAATTTAAATGTAAGCCTAAATAGCCTATAACTAATCAAATCGCACTGTCACTATATCATAAAAAATCTGCTATCTCAAAATCAAAACCTTTTCACAGTTCCTAGAACTATTGGCTAAAGTACCCGGATGTCGGCGTGTTCGCACCGCAGGAACTAGGAACGATTTTAGTTCGAGGAACTCCATTTGGAGGAACTAATTTAGGTCCTACTTCAGAGTCGGGTCTAAACCAGCACTATAGGAACTACCCGTGACGTTAGTGTACGCTGATGACCGAACGCACGCAAAACACCAGCACCCGCCATTTTTAAAAACAGCTATAATGTAAACACACAAATTATAGCCTATATATTTACTCCAGAAACTAACTATACAAACATGGAAAACAGTGATAGATGGGTCTCTAAACCTTTATGCTGAAGAGAAAATCCAACGCAACTTTGAGTGGACCAAGCCAAACATGATTATAGGTTTGGGTAAGTTTGGCCTGGACATCGGTTATATGGGGTTGGCTTAGTGCTTCAAAGGTTCAAACCCCATGCAGAGAGAGAACTGTGGAGTTGCTGCTAGTCATTTCTGATACTACTTTTGAATGTTTAATAAACTTTGTTATATTTGCAGAGAAACACACTGTTGGTTGCACTCTTTGAGTTCTCATCTCTTCAGGTTCAGGTTTCTTTATTTATAATGTGTATTTAAAATAGGTCATTTATGTAGTAGAAATGTGAAATTATTTTTGAATTTGCAGCTTTCTAGACTGAGAAAAGCCAGAAAATGTATTTTTGGCTTATGTGGATGAAAGACAACAACTCCCAGAATGCACTTGCTTCGCTGCCCTAAGAGGCCACTCCCAAGCCACGCCTACCGGTAAGAGAGCGCAGTTGAAAACAACAAGGCTAGGCTACGAGTGAGTCTCCGTGACGAGTTTGCCCGTGATTTCGAGATCGAAAATGTCCGGGATTCGGCTTTTGCGTTCTACAGTCGCCATTCATCATGTTTACTGTGGCGAGCAGGACAAGGCCGAGGGCCGCGGGAGAACGACACGAGGCCGGTGGCGGGATTACTGATGAGCGAGACCTGCGAGACGCACCGGTCTTGCATATCACGGAGGTGCGTGAATTTTCTTAGCAATGTTAAAACGCACATCAACCGATCACTTGTATAGCGTTCATGTAAACACTACGTTCAGATTCACCAATCGGAATGAATTCAGTTAGATTGAAACAAAAGGTGAGCATGTAAACAATGAATGGCGACCGCAGAAAGCAAAAGCTGAATCCCGGACATTTTGGACGATCTCGGCGGCCGGACATGTCCGGGAAAAAGTGTATGGTAACCCCTACTACTCAGCTTTCTTCTTCCATGTTTTCTGCAGGTTTCTGCCGGTGAAATCAAACGTACTCGCACTGATCTGTGATAGATAGGTCTGTTAGCGCATTAGGTCCAACCCCCTATGGGCGGGTTTGAAAGGGTGGGAACTAGTGCTTGTAGTCTTAACAGAAATCCCCCCTCTTACACTTCCTCCTACAATGACGCAAAATGACGATTTTTGTGTCATTGTAGGAGGAAGTGTAAAGAGGTAAATACAGATTTCTCTCGTCTCAGGGGAAAATGAGAAAATGTTGCACGACCATTCAATAGTATGAGGAGTGTTCCTTTAAGGTAAGATTGTTTTGGCTTTATAGCGGTTCTTTAATAAAGTTATTTTCCAGCTAAAGTTAGTTTTGACTGATTCGCTTCCGTCGCAACGATCATTTGTTATTAAATTAGGGGCCGCTAAGACGACACCATTCTCTCTACACAGACTTTAAACGCGAACCTGTGAGAAACGCTGATGGCGTTCACATGCGCATTGGTTCTATAGTTATGTGTGTTTGAATATATGTGCGCAGGTTTGTAATTCCCTACAAACCAAGTCTAAACAAAATACTGGTCTTTCCTTATAAATTTTGATACAGAATTTTAGTTTGTCACTACGCAAAACAAATTTCCCGACAATGCTTTATCGGTTGAGTGAACTGGGCTAATATGGTCATTATTCCTGCTTCTGGTAAGAACTCGAGCTGCTGCGTTTTGGACCAGCTGTAGTTTGTTTATTAAGCGTGCAGGGCAACCACCCAGTAAAGCATTACAATAATCTAGCCTTGAGGTCATGAATGCATGAACTAATTGTTCCGCATTTGTCAATGAGAGCATATGACGTAATTTAGATATATTTTTAAGATGGAAAAATGCAGTTCTCTTACGAGAGGTTCTCTCGTATTGCGTAAGCTCTGCTTACGCAGCGGGAAAAGCCTTCTTTTCTCGAGATACTGAAACCAAAAATTATCCTTAATTTCATATATTGTCAACGCAGTGCAGCTGCAGGCAGCTGAGCTAGAGCGGCATACTGCGCGCTCATTGGCTGCCGCGCGGCAACTGCTTAAGCCTACCAGTGAGCCTGGCGTGACGTCACGCCCAATGAGGGCGCGCGCGACCTCGCGCGTCACAGCCCGCCAGAATGGGCGGCGTCAGAGCGTATATAAGGAAGGCTCGTAGGCTATATTCTCTGATTTCTGTCTTTTCAGCGAAGCACTCGCATCGCTGGTCTCTGAGAGGAAACCGTCGCCGTGGCCTTCTTGGATCAAGCTAACGAGCCAGCTTAGGACAGCCTGAGGAAGCCGGACGATCTCTTCGCCGCCTTCAGCCTGCCGTGCCAGCTCAGCTATCCGGCGATACATATCCTTTCCGTGTTAAGCTCTTTTCTGCGTGTATTGCCTTTTCTCCGCAGCACTCTAAAAGAGCACGAGGCGTTGTTGCAAATGCCTCGCACCACGTGCGGCTCATGCCGCTCAGCGACGGAGACCGCCATCTTCTCTGCGCTCTCTGCCTGGGATGGGATCATGCAGCCGTCGCGTTTTCCTCGGGCGGCTGCGAATTCTGCGAAGAGCTGCAGATGTCGACCCTGCGGGCTCGACTCGCCCTCTTTTCAGACACCGCTCCTGCCGTTGCTGGGCCGCGTAAGAAAAAACGCCGCTCACAACGCCCACCGGAGCCTGAGACACGAGCCAGGGCCTCGCCGGAGCCTCTCCCGCGAGCCTCGCTCTCTCCCTCTCCGCCCCCGCTCCCCGACGCGCAGCCGACGGCTTTCGCCCTCGATGCCGTCGACACAGCGGATGAAGCGGACGACAACGATCGGCTGGACACGTGCTCTTTGTTGGCGTCGGACAGCGAGGTGTGGTCCGGCTCTGCCCGATCCACCTCCTCCACCAGAGCTTCCAGCAGGGCTCCCGCCGGGGTGGAGGCCGAGCTTCTCCGCCTCCTCACTATGGCGGTCGAGCGTCTGGGCCTCGAGTGGTCTACGCCGGAGGTACCCCCGCCTAACAGGCTTGATGGATGCTTCCTGACCACCAGTCGCCAGGCTCCAGCGTCTAGACCAGCGCCGTTTCTGCCTGAGCTTCACGACGAGCTCTCTAAATCATGGAACGCTCCAGTTTCGGCCAGACTCCGTTCTCCAGCCTCATCGACTCTCTCCCGCGTGGACGGAGCCACGGAGAAGGGGTATGACCGGATTCCACCGGTCGAACAGGCGGTTGCAGCGCATCTTTGCCCCCCATCCGCGAGATGGCGCTCAAAGACTGCCCTCCCGTCCAAAGCCTGCAGGACTACTTCGTCGTTCGCCAGCCGCGCTTTCTCCGCCGCTGGGCAAGCCGCTTCAGCCCTGCACACAATGGCGGTCCTTCAAGTTCTCCAGGTGGACCTCCTCCGCCAGCTCGACGAGGGAGAACTGGACAGATCGGCCCTAACCAACCTGCGCAGTGCGACGGACCTTTCCCTTCGCACGACCAAGACAGCGGCCCAAGCGATCGGACGATCCATGGCTTCGCTGACCGTCATTGAGCGCCACCTTTGGTTAACTCTCGCCGATATGGGGGAACAAGAGCGATCCGTCTTCCTGAACGCCCCGCTCTCGCCTACTGGTCTCTTCGGCCCGGCAGTGAGCGGCCTCGTGGACCGTTTTTCTGAGGTACAGAAAGCGTCACAGGCCATGAACCTCTTCCTGCCCCGCCGCTCGAGCTCCGCTGCAGGCCGCTCTAACCAGCCTCCTGCACGCAGCTCCGCACAGCGGCCGTCTCGACCCCCAGACTCTAAGCAGCGCCAGGGCGGCCGCCCCAGGTCCCGCTCCACCAGCCAGCACAGGCCGCCGCCCCCGCGTGGGCCTCGGCCTAAGGTAACGCTGAAGCCCGAGCCTGCTAAGTCCTCCTAGCACCCGTCGGGAGGAAAAGACGGGCGGGTCCCGCCGCGGCCGGACCGCCGTCAAAACTAAGATATATCCCTCTGCCAGTCCCCTTGTCAAAGGCTACTGCAGTAGTGCCCACAGCAGCCAACGAGCCAGTTTTTCAACTCTCTCGCCTGCACACAAACACCGTTTTTACGGCGACCCAGATAAATCGAATAAAGAGTGTAATATCTGGTCAGACGGCTCACGCCGTCAGTGTTATGAGTGTAGTAAGCTTGCCCACTTCCCAGTGCTCATCACTACACACAAGCACAAATCCCCCTGTGTACCCCACAGAGTGCACTCACATAAAGCGCGCTACGGCCGCTCGAGTGATAACTGTAGGTCACGTGCCCACACTTCAGTGCTCACACCTACACAGTGCTCGCTCTGTCTCACACGCTTGGGTACCGGAACATTCTGCCACTGGCCGCGTGTTAATAAAGAGCCCTGTGCCCGCTACACAGCACGCACACTCTCAGGTAAACATGCACGAGCCAGCCACCGGCTGTGTGTTAATAAAGAGCCCTGTGCCCGCTACACAGCGCGCACACTCTCATGTAAACATGTACAAGTCAGCCACCGGCTGTGTGATAATAAAGAGCTCTGTGCCCGCTTTACAGCACGCACACTCTCCGATAAACATGCACGAGCCCGCCCCGCTTCTGCGCCGCGAGCCGTCTCACAAAACGCTCTCTCACAGCGCTGTTCAGCCGGCTGCCGCCATCTGCGAACCCCCGTTCCCCCTCACTGCCACTGCGCGATTCGCGCTTACACCGCCACAGATTCCCCGTCCCGCGCTGTGCGGCGGGCGAGAGTCAGAGGCGATTCGACCCCTAGCTATGAGTGCGAATGCATGGAAAGCTATCCAGGGTGTGTCGAAGTGGGTACTGAACACAGTGATAAAGGGCTATTCGCTTCAATTCGCTCGCTGCCCTCCGCGCTATCGCGCTCGGGCCGAGACTACAGTGAAAGCGGATGCAGCGCATCTGCTTCACACAGAAATAGCGAATTTGCTGCGCAAAGGGGCGATAGAACGGGTTCTCCCTCCGGGTTCCGAGGCAGGCGTATACAGCCGCTATTTCCTCGTACCCAAGAAGGGCGGAGCACTCAGACCTATATTGGATCTGAGATATTTGAACAAAACGCTTATGAAACGGCCGTTCAAAATACTCACAACCAGTCAAATCCTCGCGCAGATTCGCCCGGGGGACTGGTTCATATCTCTCGACCTGAAAGACGCGTACTTTCAGATTCAGATTATACCCCGTCACAGGCCATTCTTGAGATTCGCCTTCGACGGCCAGGTATATCAGTACACCGTCCTGCCGTTCGGCCTATCCCTGGCACCCCGTACATTTACGAAGTGCATGGATGCGGCTCTCGCACCCCTGAGATCGAGGGGAATGCGAATCCTGAACTATCTGGACGATTGGCTCATTATAGCGCACTCGGCGGAGGAACTAGTTTCCCACAGAGAAGCGCTTCTCGGTCACCTGCAAAGCTTGGGTCTTTCCGTGAACTGGGACAAGAGCTCTTTAGCCCCCAGCCAGTCTATCACTTTTCTGGGTATAGATCTGGACTCGGCGGCAATGACGGCCAGACTGTCCGCACAGCGCGCGCGCTGTGTTCGACACCTCGCCGCCTCCTTTCAGGAGGGAAAAGTTTTTCCATTGAAAACTTTTCAGAGGTTGCTGGGCCACATGGCATCAGCAGCAGCTGTCCTGCAGCTGGGTTTACTCCGAATGCATCCGCTTCAACGCTGGCTAAAAACGGAAATGCCCCGCAAAGCATGGATTTCGGGCCGTGCTCCAATCAGAGTGACTCAGCGCTGTGTTACAGCCCTGCAGCCCTGGCTGGCGGCCGAATGGTATCAGCGGGGAGTGTCGATGGGAACCATCGCACACCGCAAAGTGATCTCGACAGACGCGTCCAACATGGGTTGGGGAGCGACTCACGAAGGCAGTCCGATTTGCGGCCCGTGGTCGAATACGGAGAAAGACCTTCACATAAACTGTCTAGAGATGCTGGCTGTCGAGAAAGCGTTGAAGCACTTTCTACCGCTTATACGGGGACACCATGTGCTAGTTCACTCGGACAACATGTCAGTGGTGTCGTACGTGAACCGCCAGGGCGGAATCAAATCCAGAACCCTGTGCGCGCTCGCAGAGCGCCTCCTATCCTGGGCTCAAGGCCCGTTGCGCTCCCTAAGGGCAGCTCATGTACCCGGTCGTTTGAACGACGGCCCGGACAGACTGTCCAGGGACAACGTTCCCCCAGGGGAATGGTCTCTACACCGCCAGACGATACAGACGCTTTGGCGTCGTTTCGGCAAAGCAAAGATCGACCTCTTCGCCACGAGCGAGAACGCTCAGTGCCAGAGGTTCTTCTCGAAACGGGAGGACGCGCTGGCCCAGACCTGGCCCAGCGCCCCGCTGTACGCGTTCCCACCGATCTCGATGCTACCTCAAGTGCTAGCGAGGATCAGGAGTTTGAACTGCGCAGTGCTCCTCATAGCCCCGCGCTGGGAAAACCAACCATGGTTCCCCGAGCTAATGAGACTGGCAGACACAGCCCCATGGCCGATTCCGGTGAGGAGAGATCTCCTCTCTCAAGCCCGAGGCTCGATTCTGCATCCCCATCCAGAGCACTGGTCTCTGCATGCGTGGATAATCAACGATTACTCGTTGGCCTGCCAGAAGGGGTAATTAACACGATCACGCAGTCCAGAGCCCCCTCGACGAGGCGGCTCTATGCGTCTAAATGGTCAGTGTTTAACAAGTGGTGTGTGAATACGGGTTCTAATGCTCGAACCTGTGGAGTTCCACAGGTACTGAAATTTCTCCAAGAGATGTTGGACGCGGGCAGGTCCCCCTCCACGCTCAAGGTTTATGTCGCGGCCATAGCAGCGTTCGCTGAGTCGGCGCGCGGCCGGGCACTGGGCAGAAATGAACTCATTACCCGCTTTCTACGCGGGGCCAGGAGAATGAACCCTCCACGGCCCCCGACGGTTCCTATTTGGGACCTGTCCCTGGTCCTGGAGTCCTTAAAAGCGCATCCCTTTGAGCCTTTGGACTCCGTGGAGTTGAAATACTTAACGCTTAAGACCGTTTTTCTGCTAGCTCTGGCTTCAGTTAAACGTGTGGGAGATTTACACGCGCTGTCCATCAGCGCGTCGTGCCTCGAGTTTGGACCTAACGACTCGTTAGCCATTCTCAAACCGAAGCACGGCTATGTCCCCAAAGTGTTAGGCACTCCCTTCAGGACTCAGGTCGTTACCCTATCGGCTCTGCCGTCCTCCAGCAGTGAGGAAGGGGTTAACTGCCTTTGCCCGGTCAGGGCGTTAAGGTGTTATGTGACGCGCTCTGCAGCCTTCAGGGTCTCAGAGCAGCTTTTCGTTTCGTTTGGCGGGCGCACCAAGGGTCGCGCCGCTTCGAAACAGACACTGTCCAGATGGATAGTAGACGCAATTGCAGCAGCTTATGCGTCAAAAGACCTGCAATGTCCGTTAGGCATACGGGCTCATTCCACCAGAGGCATGGCCTCATCGTGGGCATGGTCCAGTGGGATTTCCATTGACGACATTTGTAGGGCGGCGGGCTGGGCGTCCCCCTCCACATTTGTTAGGTTTTATAACCTGGAAGTTCCCGCTATGCAGGCTAAACTTCTGTCAGTCTAGTCGTGGTTCGTGTCCTGCCCAAGGGTCAGGCTGTATTACCGATTAGCTTGTCTGTTGAGCTGCACGCTCAGGGTATCAGTTAACATGAACCGGCAGTGCCGTTCTGTGTTTTTCCCTATGTGTGCTTATGAACATGTGTTGGCCCGCACCGCTGGCCACCTGTTTAATCACCTCTATGTTCTTCTATGAGTCATATGTGATTGTTAGGCTCGCACGGCGTGGACAAAGGGTTCCCGCTGCGTAAGCAGAGCTTACGCAATACGAGAGAACCTCTCGTAAGAGAACGATACTTGGTTACTCACGTAACCTCGGTTCTCTCTAGAGAGGGAACGAGTATTGCGTTCCCTGACCGTGCTGAGCCTATCGCTCGTGTCGCTTCAGTCGACAGAAAACAGAGAATATAGCCTACGAGCCTTCCTTATATACGCTCTGACGCCGCCCATTCTGGCGGGCTGTGACGCGCGAGGTCGCGCGTGCCCTCATTGGGCGTGACGTCACGCCAGGCTCACTGGTAGGCTTAAGCAGTTGCCGCGCGGCAGCCAATGAGCGCGCAGTATGCCGCTCTAGCTCAGCTGCCTGCAGCTGCACTGCGTTGACAATATATGAAATTAAGGATAATTTTTGGTTTCAGTATCTCGAGAAAAGAAGGCTTTTCCCGCTGCGTAAGCAGAGCTTACGCAATACTCGTTCCCTCTCTAGAGAGAACCGAGGTTACGTGAGTAACCAAGTATCGTTTTACAGATACTAGAGACATGACTTTCAAATGAAAGATTGGTATCAAAGAGCACACCCAGGTGCTCGTGCAAGTAAACAAGCTAGGAGACCAATAAAGTCAAATCACTTGACTAACAAATATAGAGTCACCTTGAAAAAATACAGCAAATCACACTTACATATTTTCAAAGACTCACGAAAGGAAATGTCCACTTTATGGAAAATGGTCACTATTGTTCAGCCTCAGAAAACTTAATGCTCATCTCTCTTCAGTGGGCACACACTGGCTGACGTCACAGTGAAGAGCGCGCTTATTGGCTGTGCCTTCTTAACATCAGCCATCCAAACATAACAAAAAACTCAGATTATTACAGTCTTACTTTGAATACAGATTTATAACTGCTTGATTCTGGCACTGTTTGTGATATTTACTGCAGGAGTGAGTTTACGGTTTTCTCAAATATTAAAGTATTAAAATGAGGTTTGAATTTGTTTTGCATCAAAGAATTTTCTGAATGTGCATTGTGCCATTTTAGCTAAATAAACATTTATATCTTTGGAAAGGCAAAGAGTTAATGGTAACTTGACAATATTACACTTTAATGTAGTGTTCCTGTAGATTACACAAGTCATTCTCAGGGAATGCATGAATGGATAAGACAATTTATTTTAATGCAATAAGTCACTTAAGACTATCTGCCACATGCACCAATGTAGTGAACGATCTGATGTAAAGTGTTGTGCAAAACAATGTGAAACTACAAGGTTCGGTTTAGAAAGTCTTTATTGCTGATATTTGACAACCGTTTCAGCAGAAGTTCAGGAGTCTTCAGAAGAGTCACTAACCTACAAGAATGAATAAGATAATTTCAACTTCAAAACCGGTCTAACCCGATCATCCGGTTAGGCTTTATTTTTTGTGATAATGACCGGCTGAATTTACAGATTTACATTACAAAACTGTTGTATGACATGGTTTGTTAGTTGATCATAGTATGATGAATAATTACAATACATTTGATCTTCTTGCTGTTCTTGCGGTCATCCTCTTAAACCTGAAAGAATAAACAGATTTAGTTGATCTGCAGTGTGTCAGTCTGAGTTTGATTGCGATCACATCACCTTAATCACAGCAGAACATGCGCACGTCATTGAGAGCGGTGTCGTCTCCACTTCCCTGTGACGGTTCTACCCGGGTCTGTATGCCGCAGATTCCGGTTCCTTCACACGTTGGACTCCAGTTGCCCCAGTCGCCCCAGCCTGTGCCGTCATCCTCCAGCACCTGACCTCCATTGCATTTGAACCTGGAAAAAAATTCAGATGTGACAATATTATGATAAAATATGTAACTGTGCTTTTGGATTGAATGTCAGTCACATGATCCCCTGCAGCCGACGGCCTAATCACTGCAATCTTGAACAGCAGCACGACTGCGAGTGTGATATTAAAGGTCCCATGACATGAAATTTTCACTTTCTGAGGTTTTTTAACATTAATATGAGTTCCCCTAGCCTGTATATGGTCCCCAAGTTTCTAGAAATTTCAATCGGTGTAAATCGAGCTTTTGCTATCTTTCTCTGCCTTTGAGAAAATGGAGGCTCATACGCGCTGATCTTGAATCTCCTCTTTATGACGTCATAAGGAGGAAATGTTACCTCCACTGTCTCTGCTTTGCCCGCCCAGAGAATATTTTCCGCCCATGAGAAAATGCGATAGGAAGTAGGAACGCGCGCGATTTTAATTTGTCCACGAGAGATATCATGGCTTTTGAGCGAGCGAAGCATAACAATTGCTCAATAATTGGATGTACAAATGAACACTTAAGGGTCAATACAGAGCTGGGCTTGCTGAACGTCTGAAACTAAAGTCTGGATCACTCTCTTTGGCTCAGCTACACACCTCGGACAAGTAAGTCAACAAATTATAAGTGTGTTGCTTTACTGTTTATGGTTACCTAGATTGTTACACGTAGAATGTGGCTGTAACATTAGCTATGCAGCTATGCAGTTTATGTGTGTGAATACACACACTGTAACGCGAGTGTTGTACACTTCTTTGTTATGGATAACCGTTTTCCTGTTGGTTATATGGCGCACGCGATATCCGCATTTCAAGATCGCAGAGCTTGATGTAATTTTAATAAGATAAATACAGACGTTACAGATCTCTCATGAAAAGGCAACAGTAGGTTAGCGTTAGCTACATGATAATAACTGTAAACCATCCGAATAAAGTACCGTATCCAGACATAATATTTTAAACTAACTATTCGGAAACGTCCTGCTGGAGCCGCTGAGTTGCAACTTCTTCATCCGTTGCTTCTCCATCCGGATCAGATTCTGGGTCAAACTGAAATGCTTGAAAGACTGCGTGTCTTCTTGTCATTGCTATATCCAACGTAAACATGCACGCCACGGTACCGTTGCGCAAGATTGTCAAGGCCACACCCACCCTCCACCTTGCGCCGCCTTTCTCCTCCTTATTAGTATTTAAAGCTACAGACACCGAAACGGCCTGTCTGAAGGAAGCTCATTCTGGGACTGGCTTGTAGTGGCTATAATTCTGCACCTAGGCTGAATTTTTGGAAAGAGATTTCAGATACAGTACTAGGGACCACTAAGGCCTATATTAAAGCCTACAAAAAGTAGCATGTCATGGGACCTTTAACTAAACTATTAATGGGGGAAAACTGAGTCCTTAAAAATGTCAAAATAAAACGTACTCGGTTACTAACGTCTCTCTAGAAGAGGGAACGAGTACTGCGTTTGAAAAACGCTGCGGGAAAAGTCTCTTTTCACGAAACACTGAAGCAAAAATTATCCTTTAATTTTTCATATATGTAAAACGCGTTGCGGCAGCAGCAGACAGCTGAAGCAAGACGGCTTGTCTGCTCATTGGCTGCTCTGCGGCAACTGCATAAGCCTATCGAGCGCAGGCTGATGCAACATCAGACCAATGAGGGCGCTTCGCGCCCTCCTCGCCACTTCCCGCCGAGACGGGCGTGGCTTACCTCTATAAAAGGAGCTCGAGAAGGCTGACTCACTTGATTTTGATCGCCGAAGCGAACCAGAGTGAACCAAACGCACGGCAAGGGAACGCAGTACTCGTTCCCTCTTCTAGAGAGAACCGAGGTTACGTTAGTAACCGAGTACGTTCTCTTACGAGAGTTCTCTCGTACTGCGTTTGAAAAACGCTGCGGGAACCCCTTGCAAAACGCCGTGCGTGCTGGGATAAAAACACTGATCACCGGAAGCCATTTCAGGCATACAGTGCATAATCACCAGATAGACTCACACAGAGTCGGGGAATAAGGGGGGGAAGCCTTAATTCCCTATACTGTAGCGTCTGCAGGCTTAACATGACCTCACAGGGAGAGTCTAAAGACAGGAGGGGATTCCTCCGTCCTTATATAGACATGTCCACAGACGCGAATATGACATCACATAGCCAGGGTAGGGAGCCTGCACTAATGTGGGAAAACGTGGGTCTTACACAGTTCAGCCCAGCATAGTCGGCATAGTATTACACCGACAAAAGCTTAGCCTGTAAGGCGGGAACCTCTAGGTTATAAAACCTGATAAATGTAGACGGAGAGGCCCAGCCTGCCGCCGTACATATATCCTGTAAGGAAATCCCGCTGGACCAAGCCCACGAGGAGGCAACGCCTCTCGTAGAGTGCGCTCTGACTCCCAACGGGCATTGAATGCCCTTGGCAGTATAAGCCAGCGCTATTGCGTCAACTATCCATCTGGATAGGCTTTGTTTCGAAACAGCCGTTCCTTTGGAACGTCCGCTGAACGAGACAAAGAGCTGCTCTGTCTGTCTAAAGGCAGCAGAGCGGGACATATAAGTTCTTAAAGCCCTAACAGGGCAAAGAAAACTCGAGTCCCCTTCCTCACTCGACGCCGGCAGGGCAGCCAGGGAAATGACCTGAGCCCGAAAAGGCGTGTTGAGGGATTTCGGCACATAGCCGTGCTTAGGTTTGAGTATGACTTTAGAGTCATTAGGACCAAACTCCAAGCACGTCGGGCTCACGGAGAGCGCGTGCAGATCGCCTATGCGCTTCACTGAAGCGAGAGCCATCAAAAACACTGTTTTGAAAGACAAATGTTTGAGGCTGATTGACTGGATAGGCTCGAAAGGGGCACCTTTCATGGCCGCCAGGACCGTAGAAAGGTCCCACATAGGGACTGACGGAGGCCTGGGTGGATTCAGTCTCCTAGCTCCCCTGAGGAAGCGGATGACTAAATCATTCCTTCCTAGTGACTGACCCAGCGTTGAACCTGAGAACGCTGAAATAGCCGCCACATACACATGAGCGTGGAAGGGGATCTGCCCTTATCCAACAGCTCTTGTAGGAAGGAGAGAACCTCCGTTACCTCACATTCGAGGGGTGAAAGGCTCCGAGCTGTACACCAGCCGGAGAAAACCGACCACTTTGAAGCGTAGAGTCGCCTGGTCGACGGCGCTCTAGCCTCCGTGATGGTATTCATGACTCCCTCTGCGAGACCAACGGGTATCCGTTGAGCGCCCACACATGAAGGGACCATAGCTCCGGGTGTGGGTGCCAAATCGAGCCCCTGGCCTGCGAGAGGAGATCTCTCCTCAACGGCACTGGCCATGGAGCAATGTCTGCTATCTGCATCAGAACTGGGAACCATGCCTGGTTCTTCCAGAACGGTGCTACAAGCAGCACTGGGCATTTCGTTTTCCTGACCCGTTCCAGCACCTGAGGCAGGAGGGAGACGGGGGGAAAAGCGTATAGCGGGCAGCGCGGCCACCTTTGGGACAGCGCGCTGTCGGTCTTTGAAAAGAATGCGGGGCAGTGAGCGTTTTCGTGGGACGCGAATAGGTCCACCTCCGCTTTGCCGAATCTCTCCCACAACAGCCGGACTGTTTGTGGGTGTAGAGACCATTCGCCCGTAGGAACGTTGTTCCTGGACAGTCTGTCCGGGCCCACATTTAGCAGCCCGGGCACATGTACTGCTCTCAGCGAGCGTAGGTTGTGCTGAGCCCATAGCAGGAGGCGTTTCGCCAGCCTGTACAGGGGTTTGGAATTCAGACCGCCCTGGCGATTTATGTAGGACACCACTGCCATGTTGTCCGAACGGACTAAGACGTGTTGGTCCTTGATGTGGGGACAAAAACGCGTCAGCGCGTTGTGCACTGCCAGCATTTCTAGGCAGTTTATGTGTTGGAGCTTTTCCCGTTCCGACCATAGGCCGAAGGACGGTCTGCCGTCGAGCAGCGCTCCCCATCCCGAGGTGGATGCGTCCGTAGACACCATCTTCACCCTCGAGGAAGTCCCCAGGCTTACACCTGATTGGTACCAGTCGTTCGCCATCCAAGGTACCAGGGCTGTGACGCAGTCCTGATCGACCTTGAGGCGTAAATGACCGGACACCCACGCTCTGCGTGGAACCCGCGCTTTCAACCAGAACTGCAGCGGGCGCATGCGGAGCAAGCCCAGCCGGAGAACTGACGATGCTGTGGCCATGAGACCCAGCATCCTTTGAAATTTTCTGAGCGGGGTGAAAGCGCCGCGGCGGAAAGACATCGCCGCGCGCTGAATGTTCAGCACGCGCTGTGGCGACAGCCGCGCTGTCATAGACTGTGAGTCCAGAACTATACCCAGAAACGGAATCGTTTGGCTGGGGTTCAGTGAACTCTTCGCCCAATTGACCGTGATACCAAGATTCTCGAGGTGATCGAGTAAAATGGCTCTGTGCTCTATGAGCTGAGATCGTGATTGGGCTAGGATCAACCAGTCGTCCAAATAGTTCAGCACTCGCATGCCTCTGAGTCTGAGAGGAGCGAGCGCTGCGTCCATGCATTTCGTAAAAGTACGAGGTGCCAGGGACAAGCCGAAAGGCAGGACTGTATACTGGTATGTCTGACCCTCGAAGGCGAATCTCAAGAATCGCCTGTGATGTGACGCTATCTGTATTTGAAAATACGCGTCCTTCAGATCTATCGACATGAACCAGTCTTCTCGGCGAACATGCGCGAGAATTTGCTGGTTGTGAGCATTTTGAAACGGCGTTTCACTAATACTCTGTTCAGTCGTCTTAGATCCAGAATGGGTCTGATACCGCCGTCCTTTTTGGGGACTAGAAAGTATCTGCTGTATATTCCCTGTTCGCTTTGAACTCGGGGAACAAGCTCTATCGCCCCTTTGCTTATCAGTTTTGATATTTCGGCGCGAAGTAGGTGTGCTACATTCAGCGGTACCGAAGTTTCGACGCGCGCTGTGAAGCGCGGAGGGCGTCGATAAAACTGTAGCGAGAAGCCTCTCTTTATAATGCCTAAGACCCAGTCCGAAACCCCTGGAAGCGCTGCCCATGCATCTGCATGGTTGGCTAAGGGCCGGATACAGAGCGCGCTCTGTTCGCCGTGCGACAGAGGTGCTACGGGGCTCACAAACATAGGCGTTATGCCTGCGGCATTTGAGGCGGGGGGCGCGCTTAATACAGCGGGCGGAGCGCTCGCCCTCGACCTTACAACAGTGTTTGACTGAGTGAGGGAGGGCTGCGCGAGCCCCGTGGGACTCATGTGTGCGAGTAGATGTGGGCTGTGAGCGGGCACATTTACTGCTTGGGGCGCGCTGCTTGTGTAAGCAGCGCGCGCGCTCACAGGTCTCGTTTTTACAGAGAGCCTGTGATCTGATAGACATAGTGTTCGTGGGCACTGAGTAGTGGGCACTTTTACTATGTGGGGGGCGCAATCGACCTGAGTCGATTTTATTTGCGCGAGCCCTGGGTGCAGGGCTGTGCTTATGTGTATGGATGGGCACAGAGGAGTGGGCATCGACACTACACTTATAGCACCATCGGCCGTGGCCGGGACACCAGAAAACACACTCTTTTCGAGACATATCTGGGTAGCCGTAAAAACGGCTTTTGAGTGCAGGCAAGCGGGCACTTGTACAGGCTTGCGCTTTGCAGAGAACGCTGGGACAGCCGCGAAGCTTGGGGCTGAGACAGCGAGGCGCTTGGGTGGGAGGCCGGCCGCAACGGGACTCACACACCTGCGCTTTCCTAGGTGGGCTAGGACTTCTTCGGGACCTCTGGCTTCACTACAATCCTCGGTCGCGGCGCGCGCGCGGGGCGCCGGGCGCTCGATCGAGAGCGGGGTCTCGAGCTGCCCTGTTGAGGCTGCTGCGAAGAGGGGGCCGAAGGCGGCGGCTGAGGCTGTGCGGTTCGCGGGGTCCGTTTGTCTCGACCCGCCGCGGAACCAGAGCGCTTCGGGAGGAAGTGCTTGAAGGCTTGAGACGCTTTCTGGGCTTCGGTAAATCTCTCCACGAACTCGGAGAGAGAAGAACCAAAGAGGCCAGCGGAAGACAGCGGGGCGTCGAGAAACGCGATGCGCTCGGAATCGGCCATCTCCGTGAGCGTCAGCCATAAGTGCCTCTCAGCGACAGTGGCGGAAGCCATACAGCGTCCCATGGCTTGTGCGGCAGCTTTGGTGGCTCGGAGCGTGAGGTCCGAAGCACTCCTCAAATCCGCAATGCAGACAGCATCAGGTCCAGCCTCGTCCCATTTACGGAGGAGATCACCCTGGAAAATCTGCAATGTAGCCATGGTGTGTAGCGCTGACGCGGCTTGCCCAGCGGCGGAGAATATTCGCGTGAGCAGCGTCGACGTCATGCGGCAGGCTTTTGAAGGCAACACCGGTTTAGTCCGCCGTCCGGCAGAGGGCGGGCACAGATGGGTCGCTATAGCCTGTTCCACCGGCGGCAGAGAGAGGTAGCCTCGTTCATTCGCCTTGTCCAGTGAGGAGAATGCAGGCGACACAGATGAGCGTGTACGCGCAGAGTAGGGCGCGTTCCAGGCCTTCGCAACTTCTTCATGTAACTCAGGAAGAAAAGGAGCGGGCTTAGATTCCGGAGAATTGCGCTCACCTGGGAGGAAGCTACCATCGAGCCGGGTGCGAGAGGGGGGCTCCGGTGCAGACCACTCGAGGCCGAGGTTCGCCGCGGCCAACGCGAGCACTCGCATGAGCTCCGTCTCGATGCTGGCTCTCACTGAGGGCTTTCGGGCAGGAGGCGCGAGGTCCTCAGAGCTCGCCCAATCCTCGCTGCCTGAAGCGAGGAGAGAACAGGAAATCTTTTCCCCCGACGCGGCCTCCGAAACAACTTCCTCTGATGACGCGGCGGCGGGCTGCGGACGCTGAGCATCAGGAAGTGATTCGGGGGAGGTCGGTGAAGCTGGCGGGCGAACCGGCGAGCTTGGTCGGGGTGGAGAGGGTTCCGGTACCCGCTGCGAGCGGCGCTTCTTACGGCGCGGCATCGCGGCGGAGAATGCAGGCTTCGAGAAGGATGCCAGGCGGGTCCTCAGAGCCACCATAGGCAAACGCTCGCAGTGAGGGCAGCCGCCGTCAGCGAGCGCGAGCGCTGCATGGTCCTCACCGAGGCAGGAAACACAGATGACGTGGTCGTCTCCCCCGGCGAGTGGGGCTCTGCACGAGCCGCAGGATTTAGGCATCTTGAAAAAGACGCCGCTCTTTTAGGGGGTGAGTGCTACGAGAACACTCACACACACACACAAACAGAGCACAATAAAGGATATGGGCGTCGGAAAGCGCAGCAGGTACGGCTGTAGAAGGCGGCGTAGGCCAGCGGCTTCGAGGGCTCGTCCCGCTGAAGTGCTTGCTTCTGACGACGCTGCTTCCGTGATCCAGCGATGCGTGCGCTTCGCTGAAGAGATTAAAATCAAGTGAGTCAGCCTTCTCGAGCTCCTTTTATAGAGGTAAGCCACGCCCGTCTCGGCGGGAAGTGGCGAGGAGGGCGCGAAGCGCCCTCATTGGTCTGATGTTGCATCAGCCTGCGCTCGATAGGCTTATGCAGTTGCCGCAGAGCAGCCAATGAGCAGACAAGCCGTCTTGCTTCAGCTGTCTGCTGCTGCCGCAACGCGTTTTACATATATGAAAAATTAAAGGATAATTTTTGCTTCAGTGTTTCGTGAAAAGAGACTTTTCCCGCAGCGTTTTTCAAACGCAGTACGAGAGAACTCTCGTAAGAGAACCAGGATGGGTCAGAGGTATACACTGGGTAAAAGATGTTATAACTTATAGCACCACACACTCACCTGATGTTGTTTGCGGCCGTATCATCTCCAGATCCTTGGGAAGATTCAACTCTCAGCTGGAAAGCTGTCACGTATCCAGAAGGACACACTTCTTTGATTTGAATTGATTCGCTTCCGTCGCAACGATCATTTGTTATTAAATTAGGGGCCGCTAAGACGACACCATTCTCTCTACACAGACTTTAAACGCGAACCTGTGAGAAACGCTGATGGCGTTCACATGCGCATTAACAATTGGTTCTATAGTTATGTGCGTTTGAATATATGTGTGCAGGTTTGTAATTCCCTACAAACCAAGCCTAAACAAATTACTGGTGTTTCCTTATAGTTTTGATTAAGAATTTTATTTTATTTTATTTTATTTTATTTGATCAATTCGGGGTAGATACGCAAATTGAGTTTTCCCGACGACGCCTTATCTGTAGAGTGGGAAAGGGATCCTCCATAGGGAGAGACTAGTTGGCACTTCAGCACTGCGCTGTCATCGGGTCCAGGCGGAGGTCCTTCGTCAGATCTGGATACGGCCTGGATCCGGCAGGCTGCGGGAAGACCTCGGGATAAACAAAGACACTAAAATTAGAGTAGATGCCATTCTTCTTATGATGTAACGAGTACATCATGGGAAGTGTTCCCGGTTCCAGCTGACCTAATCTATGCAGCCTAACATTGAATTATAGAAGTCTATAATGTATTATGTGAATGCTAGGTCAAAGAGATGTGTCTTTAATCTAGCTTTGAACTGACAGAGTGTGTCTGCTTCCCGGACAATGTTAGGAAGACTGTTCCAAAGTTTAGGTGCTAAATAGGAAAAGGATCTACCGCCAGCAGTCGATTTTGATATTCAGTTGATTTTATCAACTGGCCGGAATTTTGAGATCGCAATAGAAGTGAAGGACTATAATGCGTTAAGAGCTCGCTCAAGTACTGCGGAGCTAAACCATTTAGTGCTTTGTAAGTAATCAGCAATATTTTAAAATTGATGCGATGTTTAATAGGGAGCCAGTGCAGTTTTGACAGAACTGGGCTAATATGGTCATACTTCCTGGTTCTGGTAAGAACTCGAGCTGCTGCGTTTTGAACCAGCTGTAGTTTGTTTATTAAGCGTGCAGGGCAACCACCCAGTAGAGCATTACAATAATCTAGCCTTGAGGTCATGAACGCATGAACTAATTGTTCCGCGTTTGTCAATGAGAGCATATGACGTAATTTAGATATATTTTTAAGATGGAAAATGCAGTTTTACAGATACTAGACACGTGACTTTCAAATGAAAGATTGGTATCAAAGAGCACACCCAGGTGCTCGTGCGAGTAAACAAGCTAGGAGACCAATAAAGTCAAATCACTTGACTAACAAATATAGAGTCACCTTGAAAAATACAGCAAATCACACTTACATATTTTCAATGACTCACGAAAGGAAATGTCCACTTTATGGAAAATGGTCACTATTGTTCATCCTCAGAAAACTTAATGCTCATCTCTCTTCAGTGGGCACACACTTGCTGATGTCACGCAGTGAAGAGCGCGCTTATTGGCTGTGCCTTAATATCAGCCATCCAAACATAACAAAAAACTCAGATTATTACAGTCTTTGAATACAGATTTATAACTGCTTGATTCTGGCACTGCAGGAGTGAGTTTACAGTCTTCTCAAATATTAAAATGAGGTTTGAATTTGTTTTACATCAAATCATTTTCTGAATGTGCATTGTGCCATTTTAGCTAAATAACATTTCTAGCTTTAGAAAGGCAAAACGTTTACGGTAACTTGACAATATAACACTTTAATGTAGTGTTCCTTTAGATTAGTCATTCTCAGGGAATGCATGAACGGATAAGACAATTACTTTGAATGCAATATAAGTCACTTTAGACCCTCTGCCACATGCACTAATGTAATGGACGATCTGATGTAAAGTGTTCTGCAAAACAATGCGAAACTACAAGGTTCGGTTTAGAAAGTCGTAATTGTTGATATTTGACAACCGTTTCAGCAGAAGTTCAGGAGTCTTCAGAAGAATCACTAACATACAAGAAAGAATAAGATAATTTCAACTTCAAAAGCGGTCTAACCCGATCATCCAGTTTGGCTTTATTTTGTGATAATGACTGGCTGACTTTACAGATTTACATTACAAAACTGTTGTATGACATGATTTGTTAGTTTATCATAGTATGATGATCAATAGGATAGGACAAACTGATTAATCCAGGTGTGTCTGATTATTGTTACTGAGGTCAGGCACACCTGGATTAATCAGTTTGTCCAATAATGGCAGACAGGAAACAAAGGAGCTGGCTGAAGTTCAGGAAGTAGTGGAGCTGGGCATAAAGCCTATTACAATACATTTGATCTAGTTGATCTGCAGTGTGTCAGTCTGAGTTTGATTACATCACCTTAATCACAGCAGAACATGCGCACGTCATTGAGAGCGGTGTCGTCTCCTTCGCTTCCCTGTGGCTCTTCTACCCGGGTCTGTATGCCGCAGATTCCCGTACCTTCACACGTTGGACTCCAGTTGCCCCAGTCACCCCAGTCTGTGCTGAAACCCTCCAGCACATCACCTCCACTGCATTTGAACCTGGAAAAAATTCAGATGTGACAATATTATGATAAAATATGTAATTGTGCTGTTGAATTGAATGTCAGTCACATGATCCCCTGCACCCGACGGCCTAATCACTGCAATCTTGAACAGCAGCACGACTGCGAGTGTGATATTAACTAAACCAGTGGTTCCCAACCCTGTCCTGAAGGACCCCCAACACTGCACGTTTTCTTTGTCTCCCTCATCAAACACACCTGATTCAACTCATCAGCTCATTATCACATGGGTTAATGAGCTGATGAGTTGAATCAGGTGTGTTTGAAGAGGGAGACAAAGAAAATGTGCAGTGTTGGGGGTCCTTCAGGACAGGGTTGGGAACCACTGAACTAAACTATTGATGAGGGAAAACTGAGTCCTTAAATAACTAAAAACCAGGATGGGAAAGAGATGGTGTAAGACAGGGGTGCCCAATCCTGCTCCTGGTGATCGACTGTCCTGCACAGTTCATCTCCAACCCTAATCAAACACACCTGAAGCAACCAATTAGCCTGAGGTCTTCAGAGCACGTCAGGATCACTTGAAAATTAAAGGCAGGTGTGTTTGATTAGGGCTGAAGATGAACGGTGCAGGACAGTCGATCACCAGGAGCAGGATTGGGCACCCCTGGTGTAAGAGGTTTACACTGGGTAAGAGATGTTATAACTTATAGCACCACACACTCACTTGATGTTGTTTGTGGCCGTATCATCTCCGTCTCCTTGGGGAGATTCAACTCTCAGCTGAAAAGCTGTCATGAATCCAGAAACGCACACTAGCTTATCTCTCCACTCACCCCACCTGAAAAAAAAAAAACACACAGAGGTTGCCTGATCAAATCAATTATCATTCAAGAAAATACTCAGTTTACTTGGATAGCTTAAACACTTATTGCAAGAATTGTTAATCTGAGTCCATTACCCTCCTACGTTGGACTCAATTGAGGTGTATCCATGCGAGTCTTTGGACCGATTGACACAGTAAAGACGAATCCCATTGAGCGATGTATCATCACCACCAAAAAAATTATAGAATTCCACCTTAAAAGAACAAAACAATCTTCCATTTGAAAGTTAACTTTAACCCAACCCATAGTAACATTTAGCTTCATTTTCTTTAGTATTACACATACACTTTAAAGACCTGGAATTAAATGACAAACAGCAACTCCACAGTTTTGAACCTTTGAAGCGCTCTTCCACCCCCATATTAGCAAAATAGAGTCAATACTCAACTTACCTTCAGACTAAACCCTGCGGCGAACTTTTCACTTGGACACATGTCCACAGGCCCCCACAATCCCCAACTCATCCCGTTCGACACCGTCAGCTCAGATCTGTAAGATCTGTCGACGCTCCGCTCAGAACGACCTTCTGTGGACCGACCGTTCGCATGCCCAATAATGGCTAGCAGTGAAAACATCATGGAAAAGAAGTGATGCATTGCTACAGCACTGGCCTGAATACTGAGTTATATTAATTTTTAAATAGACTATCTGCAGAAAATGATAAAGCAGAGACAGTATAATAGAAGAATAGAAGAAGCCTCATATTTATACACAAGAATCATTAACCACAATGTCCATTCCATCCAATCATAATACTCAAAGATCAACCCCTACCATATTTGGCATATTAAGAAATTATGTTTTATTAACAAAGTTCGGGAGCACCTTAATATAATTAAGATAATCAAACCTAATTAAACACATGTGGAGTACATTCAGATAATCAACCCAATCAACGAGTTAAGAGGTGTATATATATTCAGCAGATAATCACGCTTTGGGTCAAAGGAATCAACGATGATACCTAGTGGTCACTTGCAGGTGTTGATCTGAAACAAGATCAATATTTTTTTATTATTGGATTTTTTATTTTTTTTTTGTATTTACCCTTTAGGTTTCTCACTGTGCATAATGTTACTTTGGTCATGAAAACTGATTATTAATAAAATAAATCAAGCCACAATGTCTCACTTTTTTATAGATTTTTATTCAAAAAAAAAAATGCTGTGGAAGGACTTAGCCTACTTCTTTTTTTTACAAAAAAAAATCCTCTCACAAGGGACACTTGTTGCTGACATGCAAAGATATTTTATTTAGCAAGGACATACAAATGAGGAAAGATTACTGCTCTCTCTTTCCAGTAAGTTATGGGGATCATGAGTTCTCGGATCGTTGGTATTTTTTTCACTTCCATTGTGGCATCAGCTGTAGCATTGTGTATCATCTGGGTTTCACGGATACGATTATCAAAAAGTTCCTATATAAACTGTCCTGTGTTTCAACTGGTGTTGATGATGATGATGATGATGATGATGATGGGCCTGATGTTGACATTTGTGGCTCTGAATGAAAATAGCAATTAGTAACAAATCCTAACCTGACGTCATATATGATCTCATATATATCTATCTAACTACCTGTATCTATCTATTAATCTATTAATCTATCTGTCTATATATATTTCTATCTATGCATCTATTAATGTGTCACTATACAGGTCCTTCTCAAAAAATTAGCATATTGTGATAAAGTTCATTATTTTCCATAATGTAATGATAAAAATTAAACTTTCATATATTTTAGATTCATTGCACACCAACTGAAATATTTCAGGTCTTTTATTGTTTTAATACTGATGATTTTGGCATACAGCTCATGAAAACCCCAAATTCCTGTCTCAAAAAATTAGCATATCATGAAAAGGTTCTCTAAACGAGCTATTAACCTAATCATCTGAATCAACTAATTAACTCTAAACACCCACAAAAGATTCCTGAGGCTTTTAAAAACTCCCAGCCTGGTTCATTACTCAAAACCAGGGTCGTAGAATGTCAAACAATATACCTGTCACGTTAACTAAAGAAAACTAAGAGAGGACTCAAGTGCAAAGGAAAATAATATTTATTGGAAAAAGAAACACTTAAACACAAAACAAAACCCACGAGGGGGAAAACATTACTAAATACCAAAACAACAACAACTTCAAAAGTGAACATACCAAACGGGTCACAGGGAAACGGGAGACGTGTACAAGACAACGAACCAGCACAAGACTACAAACACAAGGAGGCTAAATAGGGGAACAAACAAAGGAGGGTAACGAACACAACAGGTGGGGCAAATTAACCAATAACTGGATAACAAGATGGGAGGGGCTAAACGGCAGACACGAGCACATGGCTCAAAACAATAAAACACCCATGTGCATGACAAGACAGGACAGGCATGTGACATAACCCCCTCCTTAAGGAGCGGCTACCAGACGCTCCACTAGGACGGGAGGGACGGACCAGGGCGGGACGGGAGGGACGGACCAGGGCGGGACGGGAGGGACGGGCCAGGGCGGGACGGGAGGGACGGGCCAGGGCGGGACGGGAGGGACGGACCAGGGCGGGACGGGAAGGACGGACCAGGGCGGGACGGGAAGGACGGACCAGGGCGGGACGGGAGGAACAGACCGTCCATCGGGCGGCCAGGGAGGAACAGACCGTCCATCGGGCGGCCAGGGAGGAACAGACCGTCCATCGGGCGGCCAGGGAGGAACAGACCGTCCATCGGGCGGCCAGGGCGGAACAGACCGTCCATCGGGCGGCCAGGGTGGAGACTTTCCCTCGGGCGGCCAGGGCGGAGACTTTCCCTCGGGCGGCCAGGGCGGAGACTTTCCCTCGGGCGGCCAGGGCGGAGACTTTCCCTCGGGCGGCCAGGGCGGAGACTTTCCCTCGGGCGGCCAGGGCGGAGACTTTCCCTCGGGCGGCCAGGGCGGAGACTTTCCCTCGGGCGGCCAGGGCGGAGACTTTCCCTCGGGCGGCCAGGGTGGAGACGACCCCTCGGGCGGCCAGGGTTCAGGAACTGGAACTGGCACCACCGGCTCAGGCACTGGAACTGGCACCACCGGCTCAGGCACTGGAACTGGCACCGGAACTGGCACCCCCGGCTCGGGCACCGGAACTGGCACCCCCGGCTCCGGCTCAGGAACTGGCACCCCCGGCTCCGGCTCAGGAACTGGCACCCCCGGCTCCGGCTCAGGAACTGGCACCCCCGGCTCCGGCTCAGGAACTGGCACCCCCGGCTCCGGCTCAGGAACTGGCACCCCCGGCTCCGGCTCAGGAACTGGCACCCCCGGCTCCGGCTCAGGAACTGGCACCCCCGGCTCCGGCTCAGGAACTGGCACCCCCGGCTCCGGCTCAGGAACTGGCACCCCCGGCTCCGGCTCAGGAACTGGCACCCCCGGCTCCGGCTCAGGAACTGGCACCCCCGGCTCCGGCTCAGGAACAGACACTGGCTCCGGCTCAGGAACAGACACTGGCTCCGGCTCAGCAACAGACACTGGCTCCGGCTCAGGGACTGGAACAGACATCACCGGCTCAGGAACAGACACCACCGGCTCAGGGACAGGAACAGACACCACTGGCTCAGGGACAGACACCACCGGCTCAGGGACAGGAACAGACATCACCGGCTCAGGAACAGACACCACCGGCTCTGGAACAGACACCACCGGCTCAGAGACTGGAACAGACACCACCGACTCAGGGACTGGAACAGACACCATCGGCTCAGGAACAGACAACACCGGCCCAGGGACTGGCACAGACACCACCGGCTCAGGAACAGACTCTGACTGGGAAAACGTGACTTGAACAGTCTCTGTCTGGGCAGACGTGACGTGAACAGTCTCTGTCTGGGCAGACGTGACGTGAACAGTCTCTGGCTGGGCAGACGTGACGTGAACAGTCTCTGGCTGGGCAGACGTGACGTGAACAGTCTCTGGCTGGGCAGACGTGACGTGAACAGTCTCTGGCTGGGCAGACGTGACGTGAACCGTTACGGAGGGAGCCTTTCTCCTCCTCCTGTGTTTAGGAGCCACCGGACTCTGGACCACCTGCACTGGGACCACTGGGACCACCGGTGCTGGGACCACCGGCACTGGGACCACCGGCACTGGGACCACCGGCACTGGGACCACCGGAGCAGTCACAGAGGGGTTCCTCCTTCTCCTCCTCCGTCTCGGATGGCGAGGAGCAGGCTCCAGATCGGCCAGGAACCACGATGAAGAGGGCTCTGGGTCAATCATCAGCGGCTCAGAGTCGATGAAAGACTGAGGCGAAGAGTGGTAACAGATGTCGTCTCTAGAACCTCCTCTTCTGTGGCTACCACGGGTACCAGAAAATCTGGCCAGACGGGTTCCCTCAAAAGATGGTTCCCTCTTGATGGACCGAGATTCGAGGGATTTGGCCATCTTGATCTCCTCCGTCTGCTGGGCCCATAGCGCGAAACACTGGAAGATATTCATACGAGGCTCCAACTTCCCAGTTTGAGAAATCCCACTGCTAGACATAGTGTATTCCTTTTGCTGAGTCCTCAAAAAAGGCTGGTTCGTTCTGTCACGTTAACTAAAGAAAACTAAGAGAGGACTCAAGTGCAAAGGAAAATAATATTTATTGGAAAAAGAAACACTTAAACACAAAACAAAACCCACAAGGGGGAAAACATTACTAAATACCAAAACAACAACAACTTCAAAAGTGAACATACCAAACGGGTCACAGGGAAACGGGAGACGTGTACAAGACAACGAACCAGCACAAGACTACAAACACAAGGAGGCTAAATAGGGGAACAAACAAAGGAGGGTAACGAACACAACAGGTGGGGCAAATTAACCAATAACTGGATAACAAGATGGGAGGGGCTAAACGGCAGACACGAGCACATGGCTCAAAACAATAAAACACCCATGTGCATGACAAGACAGGACAGGCATGTGACAATACCATTTTTTTTTTTTTTTTTTTTTTTTCAGGTCTTTGTAGACAGGTTATTGCTTAATTGGCTTAATATGCTATTCATGTTTAAAGCAATAAAACAGAAAGAAAAAAAGGAATACAGATGTTCTGTAATCTATATTGCACATGGTATTGTATATTTTACTATATTGTTTACATATTTTAAATAGTTTTTTTGTGTACGTTGTTTTGTATGTGAATGGCACACAGTAATGGATACTTTCACATTCACACTCTACTTTATTCTAGTCCACATTTCAGGAAGGAAATAAAAAAAATCACTCAAACCACACATTTGCAGATATGTATTAAACTCAAATGACAAACATGTCACAGTAAGGAGACCTTAAATTAGTAGAACAATAAGATACAATAAACAGTTAGTGTTCATTCACATTTATGCTTTTCCTTTTAGGCTTGTTTTTTTCAAAAGCAGCAGATTATTCATACAGAGTTAACATATATATATCTCAGCATTTTAAGCTACTTGAAACTGCCAAAAGTGTTTCTGCGACGTTGATTTCCATCTATGAATTGCTGAGCAATCATCTCCCTATCTATACTGTCCAGTTTGTCACTGTGGATGTGACACACAGCAACATTGTTAAGACGAGACTCTGTCATTGTGCTTCGGAGCCAGGTTTTTAATCTTCGCAGACAGCTGAAGCTTCTTTCAGCCTCTGCTGAAGAAACAGGGCAAACAAGGAGCAACCTCACAAGTGTTTCCACTTGGTCAAAGAGTTGGCGGACTTCTGGCAACATATTCCGAAGAGTGTTTGCAGCCTCAGTAGTTGACTGATAATCGTACTTGGACTTGAACATTGCTAATTGCACCTTCAGTGAAGCACAGTGCAATTCTGGATATTGTTCCAACAGACCAGCATCAGACTCTCCTGTCAACAGTACCTTTTCAATTGAACTGATCGTGAGCAGCCCCTCTTGCTCAAATCTTTCTTGAAACTGCATATTGACAACATCCAAGACCTTGAAAAACTCTGTCCTGAAGTAGTCTGCTGAGGAACTAGGTACATGTGCTGAACCCTGACCAGACAGGCATTTCGGAGGCTTTCGAGCACGGGGCATTTCTATTGGAGACAGATTTAGGGAGTTACACATTTCTGTTGCTTTGTTGTATACTCTTTGGAATGAATCCTCTGTTCTTTTTTCTGCAATTGTGTCCTTCACACAGTTGACAGCAGCTAGCATTCCATCTACTGTCTGAGTGCGGCTCTGAAGAGAAGCATTGAGACACTCCAGCTCTTCTGTCACTTCTAAGGCAAGTAAAAGGCCAAGCAAAACATTGCCTTTTTGAAATCTATCAAACAAACCATTTGCCCTGCAAGCTGACTCTGAATGACCACACACCATTTCCTCCAGAGCAAGTAACATCGGCTGATACTGGTTTAGAACAGCACGAATTGCACAGGTGCGCACTGTCCACCTTGTAGGACACAAAGGTCTGATGGCTTTGACAGATCCACTCTCTGACTTTGAAATATCCTGGAAAATTGACTTAATTTTCACAGATTGGCCAAACAAAACTCCCACTTCATGAACCCACTGCAAAGAGTCACGGATAACAGGAGATGCTGTACACGCATGTTGTGTAATTAAATTTACACAGTGTGGACCACAGTGGACATATAGTGCAAGTGGCTGACTCTCTTTGATGATGGCCTGTGCCCCTGAATACTTTCCTGCCATGTTCGCAGCACCATCATAAGCCTGTCCTCTCAGCCCAGTGATGGATAAGTTAAGACGAAGCAATACATCCTTCAGAACCTTTGTCAGGTTATCTCCTGTTGTCACAGACACTTCATACAGGCCAACAAATTCCTCATGGACTATTAGATCGTGATCAACATATCTAAGACAGACTGATTCCTGTTCCTTTCCTGATATGTCTTGGGTACCATCCATGATGACACAAAACTGCAAGTTAGGAAGTGAATTGATGTTTTGTGCAATTCCACGAATTATAGAATTACTGAATAGATTGAGGATTTCATTTTGAATTTGTGGACAAGTATAATCAGTTTTGAGAGACAACCATTTGCTTAGGCTGGGGTCATCTTCTGACTTGTATTTTAAAAGCTGATTAAAGTTTCCCTCATCATCATCATGGCCTCTAAAAGATAAACCTTGTCTTGCCAGAAACTGCACAGCACTGATTATCTTTAATAGGCATTTCCTTGCCTCCTCTTGCTGGGATGCCCTTACATTGGACAGCTGAACATCTACTGGTCTTGATTCATAGATGTGTGTTGTTATGGCTGTCTTGTGACATTCTGATCCAGCATGTAATGTAAATCTCTCTCTGGCCTTCTTCCAGTTTTTAAAGCCAGAGCTGATAAATGTGGTTTCTGTATTTTTGACAAGTTGAGACGTTTTGTTTTTAAAGGCCTTGTGGCAGTAGAAGCACAAAGCTCCCTCAATACCAGGCTCAAAATGGAGCCATGCAAAATCGTGGTACCACTGAGCCTGAAATTTTAAAGTTTTGTCCCGAAGCACCTGACCCACAATAGTCTTGGGATCTGGTTGGTGAGGTTTTAATACAGGTACTGAAGACCCACCTCCTTCTACAACTATCAACATGTCTGATGCCCTCTGCCCTGTCTATAAAAAAAGTACAAATTAGTCTGATTAATAAAAGGTATCAGAAGAATTTCAACACAGACTGTGCTGCTGCTAAATATGTTGTATATTCATTTCCGTTTACACATTCAATAAACACACTGGTACACAACAACAAATGGTTTTATGTCTCCAAATCTAAGCCAAATCCTAAGACTCAATTTTATAGTTATAACTTGTCACAAAATGTGTAGTTACTTTGTTTTGCCTATGCAAGACAGTGTAGACAACATAAAACACATAATGAATGTGTATTTAAAAAAAAAAAAAAATTCTTAACTTATTCCAGTCATTTGTTTTCCCTCACCTCTGAGGCCTTCTTGAAACTTTCTGCTTCATTCCCTCTCAACTCTAAAGTAACTTCTGGCTCTGTGTATTGACAATAAAGAAGTGTTTGAAATATGCAGATACAGGGAATTGTGACATCCATAAGAAATTATGTACACTGCTGAACAATAACCAATAATTTGAATCCTAATTTATGTTTCCTATATTTTCCTAATGGTAATTTTATGATTGGTCTATATATGGTACTTCAAACACCTGTTGTAGATTTTATACAATAAAAAAATGCAATAGCAGGTGTTTTTAAAAGCCAGTCTATCACTTTTCACCTGTGAAGTTTCTTTTTGTTGTGTGTCATCCTCTTTCTGACCTGACAACCCTAGGCTCCCTGTTTCTTGATCAATCTTGACAACACAGAAGGAAAAAAAAAACCATTATATTAGCGCAGTAATATTAATGAACCCTATAAATTAAGACCTAAATCAGAACATTAATGCATACAATTGCATACTGCATTTATATTGAATGGTAACACTTTACAATAAGGTTTCATTAGTTAATCTATCTATCTATCTATCTATCTATCTATCTATCTGTCTATCTATCTATCTATCTATCTATCTGTCTGTATGTCTGTCTGTCTGTCTGTCTGTCTGTCTGTCTATCTATCTATCTATCTATCTATCTATCTATCTATCTATCTATCTATCTATCTATCTATCTGTTTCACTTAACCAAAACTGTCTTTCATATTGAAAACATTCAAACTTAATGCTTTTAAAACTTCTTCAAACTTTCTGGTTAGGCTTTTTAAAGAAAACTTAAAGTTTGTCTACAAACTTTTTAATATAATTGTAAAGTGTTACCTTATTATATGGTAAACATCATGTACACATGTTACAACGCTGCATGATTCAAGCAAATAAGTTAGATTGGCTGTTATAATTTGAAGGGCTTTGATAACATATCTGTGAAAATAAAAGACATTACGAATAAAAAGATCAAAATAAGCTGCACGTTTGTGCAATAACGTTAGTGAAAATCTTCAATTTCTTTAAGATTCTTCAATCTTCAATTATTCATAAAGAAAATTAGGCAAAGTTATTCATCAATGACAATGAGCAACCCAATTCGGATACCACATGACAACTTATAGTGCTTGACTTTTTCGCGAAAAAAGAGTGAATAGTTTTTTGCCGTTTTGAATTCATTTCGACCTTCGACGATGGATTCAGTGCGGGTGCGAGCATGGGCGTGTGGTGATGCACGAGCGCGAGTGACTGATTACCATGGCAACGTGAAAGTCATGTGTAGATAGACGATCTTTTCTCTTTGAATTTTAAATCTGTATGTATAACTACACATTGTCTTGCGAAAACCTCACCATTTCGTGAACACTTCCCCTATGAAAAAGTGCGGGGGACAAATTTACATTTTCTAAAAAGTGGGGGGGACACGTCCCCTGCGTCCCCCTCATAATCTACGCCTATGCTCAAAACCGCAATCATGGGTAAGACTGCCGACCTGACTGCTGTCCAGAAGGCCATCATTGACACCCTCAAGCAAGAGGGTAAGACACAGAAAGAAATTTCTGAACGAATAGGCTGTTCCCAGAGTGCTGTATCAAGGCACCTCAGTGGGAAGTCTGTGGGAAGGAAAAAGTGTGGCAAAAAACGCTGCACAACGAGAAGAGGTGACCGGACCCTGAGGAAGATTGTGGAGAAGGACCGATTCCAGACCTTGGGGGACCTGCGGAAGCAGTGGACTGAGTCTGGAGTAGAAACATCCAGAGCCACCGTGCACAGGCGTGTGCAGGAAATGGGCTACAGGTGCCGCATTCCCCAGGTCAAGCCACTTTTGAACCAGAAACAGCGGCAGAAGCGCCTGACCTGGGCTACAGAGAAGCAGCACTGGACTGTTGCTCAGTGGTCCAAAGTACTTTTTTCGGATGAAAGCAAATTTTGCATGTCATTCGGAAATCAAGGTGCCAGAGTCTGGAGGAAGACTGGGGAGAAGGAAATGCCAAAAGGCCTGAAGTCCAGTGTCAAGTACCCACAGTCAGTGATGGTCTGGGGTGCCATGTCAGCTGCTGGTGTGTTTTATCAAGGACAGGGTCAATGCAGCTAGCTATCAGGAGATTTTGGAGCACTTCATGCTTCCATCTGCTGAAAAGCTTTATGGAGATGAAGATTTCATTTTTCAGCACGACCTGGCACCTGCTCACAGTGCCAAAACCACTGGTAAATGGTTTACTGACCATGGTATTACTGTGCTCAATTGGCCTGCCAACTCTCCTGACCTGAACCCCATAGAGAATCTGTGGGATATTGTGAAGAGAAAGTTGAGAGACGCAAGACCCAACACTCTGGATGAGCTTAAGACCACTATCGAAGCATCCTGGGCCTCCATAACACCTCAGCAGTGCCACAGGCTGATTGCCTCCATGCCACGCCGCATTGAAGCAGTCATTTCTGCAAAAGGATTCCCGACCAAGTATTGAGTGCATAACTGAACATAATTATTTGAAGGTTGACTTTTTTTTGTATTAAAAACACTTTTTTTTTTATTGGTCGGATGAAATATGCTAATTTTTTGAGATAGGAATTTTGGATTTTCATGAGCTGTATGCCAAAATCATCAGTATTAAAACAATAAAAGACCTGAAATATTTCAGTTGGTGTGCAATGAATCTAAAATATATGAAAGTTTAATTTTTATCATTACATTATGGAAAATAATTAACTTTATCACAATATGCTAATTTTTTTAGAAGGACCTGTATGTATACTAGTTACTTCATGGATCCAGGATACTATGCATCCTGATAAAGTTCCCTTGGCCTTTGGAATTAAAATAGCCCCACATCATCACATAGCCTTCACCATACCTAGAGATTGGCATGGTTTTATTTCAGTTAGCTTAATAGCTGGTTTGATTTGCATTGAGAGATGATCTTATGGAAAGTACTCCATGCCAATCTCTAGGTATGGTGAAGGCTATGTGATGATGTGGGGCTATTTTAATTCCAAAGGCCAAGGGAACTTTATCAGGATGCATAGTATCCCCGATCCATGAAGTATCTGGCCTTTAAAAATAAAAATCTGCCTGCCTCTATGGGAATTTAACATAGGGGGGTCCAGACTTATGCACCCTGTATTTTAAGGAAGAACATTTATTTATTTACGATACATTATTCATTCACAAAGAAAATTCCATCCATCCATCCATCCATCTTCTTCTGCTTATCCGGGGCCGGGTCGCGGGGGCAGCAGTCTAAGCAGGGATGCCCAGACTTCCCTCTCCCTAGACACTTCCTCCAGCTCTTCCGGGGGGACCCCGAGGCGTTCCCAGGCCAGCCGGGAGACATAGTCCCTCCAGCGTGTCCTAGGTCTTCCCCGGGGTCTCCTCCCGGTGGGACATGCCCGGAACACCTTCCCGGGAAGGCGTCCAGGAGGCATCCGGAAAAGATGCCCGAGCCACCTCAGCTGGCCCCTCTCGATGTGGAGAAGCAGCGGCTCTACTCTGAGCTCCTCCCGAGTGACCGAGCTTCTCACCCTTTCTCTAGGGGATCGCCCAGCCACCCTGCGGAGAAAGCTCATTTCGGCCGCCTGTATCCGGGATCTTGTCCTTCCGGTCATGACCCAAAGCTCATGACCATAGGTGAGAGTAGGAACGTAGATTGACCGGTAAATCGAGAGCTGAGCCGCCTTCTTCACCACGACAGACCGGTACAGCGACCGCATTACTGCAGAAGCTGCACCGATCCGTCTGTCAATCTCCCGTTCCATCCTTCCCTCACTCGTGAACAAGACCCCAAGATACTTGAACTCCTCCACTTGAGGCAGGAACTCTCCACCAACCTGAAGTGGGCAAGCCACCCTTTTCCGACTGAGGACCATGGCCTCGGATTTGGAGGTGCTGATTCTCATCCCAGCCGCTTCACACTCGGCTGCAAACCGTCCCAGTGCATGCTGAAGGTCCTGGTCTGATGGGGCCAGCACGACAACATCATCCGGAAGCCTCTTCTTCTGTATGGTCTTGGGCGTACGCTGGCGCGTTTGGCTGCCGCTGCCGCTGCTCACTAGGACTAGAGCCCTCATTTGGATTATTTTTCTAACAATCGAAGTTTGACCAACCTGAAAAGCCCTCTTTCACCGTTTCCACGAACTTGATTTGGAGTCATTTGGATTGTTATACCAATCAAAGTTTGACCAACCTGAAAATTCCTGTATCACCGTTTCCACAAACTTCCATGAACTTGACTGGAGTCCACCGTGAGAGGTTTTCCTGGCGGCTGGTCCATGATCTGGGCTGTCCTCCTGTGTCTGACTGTTTTCCGTCTGTGGGACTCGTGCACGGCGCTGGCACGCATAAGCGGGCTATCGGCAGACAGGCTGCCTTGTCGGCCAGCGGCTTGCGAGGCTGCGTTGCATTCGTCCTTGTTTGGCATGGCGTTCAGTTATTCCTCTTCACAACTCCACAAACTCAAGCCTGCATTCACTCCTGGACTTAACATCCCCATTATAAATAAACTCCGAATTTTGCGTCGCTCCCGTTATGCCCACCGGAGTACACGCAGATGCTTTGTTTACCACCAGCAGCCTGAGCAGTGCATTCCGTCGATCTGGACGCCCGTCGCACAACTGACACGTCATCAGAGCGCTGCCACCAAGAGGCTATTTCATTCCAAGCAGGACAGAAAACGCGGAGTGGATCATAGCTTACTCCGGCCCCTACAGAGACACTCTGCTATCACAAATCCAGCACCCCCTGTCAAAATTGAATTTTTAAATGCACAATCCCTCAACAACAAGGCATCTTTTATTCATGACCATATAATCAACGAGCAGATACACTTCATGTGCCTAGTTGAAACCTGGCAACAACCAGAAGTTTACTCTAGTCTCAATGAAGCCTGTCCCCCTGGCTACACCTACCTCAGCAAGGCCCGCACCACTGGCCGAGGTGGTGGCCTTGCCGTTGTGCACCGGGTAGACTTTAAGTTGTCCTCCCTGTCCCTGCCTGTCCATTCCTCTTTTGAATGCCTTGCATTCAAATGTAAACCGCCACTTTCCACTACAATGCTTCTGATTTACCGGCCTCCCAAACCGAACCCAGCTTTCATTTCCGAGATGCATGATCTTCTCACCACACTTTACACAACCCCAGGGAATATCATCATACTTGGTGATTTTAATATCCATGTAAACGACCCTCCTTCCTATTCTGTAGCTGAATTCAATAATCTTCTTGACAGTCTCAGTTTCACCCAACATGTCAATGTCCCAACACACTCTAGAGGCCACACTCTTGATTTGTTGATCACCAACTCTACCTCCATCACCAATCTCTCGGTGCACGATCTGGGCGTGTCAGACCATAAGGCCATCACATTGGAGCTACCCACTCTGTTCCCCATCAGTAAGCCCAGCAGAAAAATCAGTTTTAGGAACCTTAAAAATATCAACCCAGTCACCCTGACTACTGACCTCCGCCATCTCTCTGCTGCAAACCCCCTTTCAGTCACTAAATCTGTGGATCTCTACAATTCATCACTCAGCTTACTTCTGGACCGCCACGCCCCAGTCAAGTCCAGAACCGTCACTTTCACATGCTCAGCCCCCTGGTACACCAGGGAGCTGCGGCTACAAAAGAGAACAGGGCGTGTCCTCGAATGGCGTTTCAAGGACTCAGGACTTGCTGTTCACAAGCTAGCCTACTGGGAACATCAGAAGGCCTACAGCAAGTCCCTCAGTGACACACGGTCCCAGTTCTACTCTCACATAATCAACAATAGCCCTGGAAACTCGAAGCAACTTTTCTCAACTATAAATCATCTCCTCAAACCCCAGACTCCCCTACACTTAGATAATATGCAGGAGCGGTGCAACGGCTTCATCCGATTCTTTAAAACAAAAGTAGAAAAGATACGCTCCCTTCTCTCCACCCCCCCCCCCCGCTGTATCTGCTTCCCCGCCTTCCCCTCCTCTTCTCCCTAGTTTTTCTATCCCCCCAGTAATATCCACTGACCCTCAATCTGGGACTACCCAGCTCCTCTGCTGTTTCACGGATATCACTCAGCATGAGATTGAAGTCCTGCTAAGGAAGATGAAGCCATCCACCTGTGAACTGGACCCATTTCCCTCAGCCCTGATAAAAACTCACTCTTCTGCAATAAGTCCCATGATCACCAATATCATCAATCAGTCTCTTCAGTCCGGCCATGTCCCCACGTCTCTGAAAAAAGCGGTCATCAAGCCACTACTCAAAAAGCCCAGCCTTGACCCAGAAGTACCTGCAAACTACCGCCCCATCTCCAACCTCCCTTTCCTGTCAAAGGTGTTGGAAAAGGTAGTTTCCGACCAACTCCACAACCATCTCATAACTAACAGTCTTTATGAGAAGTTCCAGTCTGGTTTTCGCTCTGGCCACAGTACAGAAACTGCCTTGGTCAGGGTCACTAATGATCTACTGATGACGGCTGATGCTGGATCTCCATCACTTCTCATCCTTCTCGACCTCACTGCAGCATTTGACACCGTGGACCACCATATCCTTCTACACCGCCTCCACTCCTCTATTGGACTCTCTGATACTACCTTGGCTTGGTTTACATCATATCTCACGGACAGAACAGAGTATGTCTCCCTGGGTGGTGCTAAATCGGACACACACTCTGTCACTTGTGGTGTCCCTCAAGGATCAGTCCTTGGCCCCACCCTCTTCACACTGTACATGCTCCCCCTTGGTCATGTCATCAGCCGGCATGGAATATCTTTCCATTGCTACGCTGATGACACTCAACTTTACATTAAAACAAACCCAAACCCCTCTGCAGCCCTTTCCACAATTTATACCTGCCTGGAGGAAATAAAGGTGTGGATGACGGCTAACTATCTACAACTCAACAGCTCAAAAACGGAAGCCATTCTTGTTGGCACTCCACACCAGACCCGGTCATCCACCATCACCAGCATCACCTTCTCCAGCCACGACATCCATCTTTCATCCTCAGTCACAAACCTTGGTGTTAGAATGGATCCTCACTTGACCTATGAGGCCTACATTAAACAGCTTTGCAAAACCTCCTTCTTTCACCTCAGGAATATTGCAAAACTTCGTCCCATACTCACTCTCCCTGATGCAAAAAAACTAGTCCACGCCTTTGTATCCTCCAGGCTGGACTATTGCAACGCACTCCTCATCGGGATCCCAAGTAAGAACATCCAGCAGTTGCAATACATTCAGAACTGTGCTGCCAGGATCCTGATGGGGGTGCGGAAGTACCACCACATCACACCCATCCTAAAATCCCTCCACTGGCTTCCTGTCCAGTACAGGATTGAATTCAAAGTTTCCCTTCTGACCCACCAGTGCCTCCATGGCACTGCTCCTTTATATCTCAAACAACTCATCACCCCCCTTTCCTCCTCACGCCATCTCCGCTCTGGACAGGCCTACCTCCTCCAGCCTCCGAGGACAAGGCTTCGAACTATGGGTGATCGCGCCTTCTGTTCAGCTTCACCCAGTCTGTGGAATGCTCTCCCTGTCCATCTAAGGGCCCCACAGACTGTTGACTCTTTTAAAAAAGGACTTAAAACCCATCTTTTTAGAAAAGCCTATGGCTAAAAGTGCTATTTTTATGTCTCTGTTTTCCTTTTATGCTAGTTTTAAAGCTTAAAGTATATAGTTTGTTGTTTTATGTGCATTGTAGCACTTTGAGGTCATTGAATTGATGTAAAGTGCGTTACAAATAAAATTTATTATTATTATTATTATTATTATTATCCGCAAAGAGCAGAGATGAAATCGTGTGGTCCCCAAACCTGACCCCCTCCGGCCCCTGGCTGCGCCTAGAAATTCTGTCCATAAAAATTATGAACAGAACCGGCGACAAAGGGCAACCCTGCCGGAGTCCAACATGCACTGGGAACAAGTCTGACTTACTGCCGGCAATGCGAACCAAGCTCCTGCTCTGGTCGTACAGGGACCGGACAGCCCTTAGCAAAGGGCTTCTTACCCCATACTCCCGGAGCACCCTCCACAAGATGCCGCGAGGGACACAGTCGAATGCCTTCTCCAAATCCACAAAGCACATGTGGATTGGTTGGGCAAACTCCCATGAACCCTCCAGCACCCTGTAGAGGGTATAGAGCTGATCCAGTGTTCCACGACCGGGACGAAAACCACACTGTTCCTCCTGAATCCGAGGTTCTACTATCGGCCGGATTCTCCTCTCCAGTACCCTGGCATAGACTTGTAAGAACTGATTTTCCTGTTAAAACAAAATGCACAATGGACAGAAGATAGCAAAGAGAGAGCACAGGACACTGTCCTGCCCAAACTGTCCTTCTTCCTTATCTCTGCATCCCCCTCTCCCTCCTCTTCTCCCTCCTCAAGTCACTGAAAGGTCATATATATCACATATGGTATATCTTGTGAATATGTTGTTTTTCCTTTTCATGTTTGGTGTCATTTTAAAGGGCGCAGGGCGATTGGTAAAATGGTCTTAATTTCATTGCAGTCATTGGTTTAATGAAAAAGATTGAGAACTTAGGGAAATCCTGTTTCTCCTCTCTGGCTGATATCTGTTTACGATATCTCCTGAAACCAGGTGCTACCCCCCTGGGGTACATGGATTGGCCCAACCAACTCTAAACAACATTTGTATAACCCCCTTCTGTTCTGATCTGGTATTTAAGGTGAGGGAACAGAGCAACCTGTGGGACTTTTTACCAGCCCCCATAGTAATGTTTCAGTGCTTTCTGGTTGGGAAGCCCTGACGCATTACTGTGTCTTTGTCAGGAAAACATTACTTACTTTTAGAGTCATCTTTGAGTAAATGATGTCATGTATTTTCTGAATTGGCTTTTAATAATTTACTTCTGTAATTGGCATGATATATTTTTACCTGACAAATAAATGTTACATCTTGATTTATTCTGAAGTATTCTGAAATCATTACTTTAATATATTTAAGGAGGCTGGTGCTACCGCAAATCTTAGTTAAGGTAGGTCAAACTAAAGGCGCATGTATGAACGGAGCAGTAGGCACGTCATCTGAAGACCTTTTGATTTCTGTCTATCACTGGTTTAGCAAGTTGTATGGAAATGGCTAAATTAAACTACACTCTCTGGTTCGAGTGAGCAGTAGGCAACCGACTTTAGAGGTATTAGCAAACCCTACATCCTCTGACTAAAATCAGAATTAACAAGTTTGTGTCCGTGAGAAACACGAATTGGCCGACGTGATCTCTGTGCGGCATTGGGTCCATAATGAATTAATAACTGAATGTATGGGATACTCAGAATAATCAAAGATCTAAATTACTTCATAATCAATGTTTATGATTATTTTCTAATCAGAAATACGATCTAAATTTGATTATCATTTGAAATTGGAGTCAGATTAAGCGTAGAGCTAAAGTAATACTAAAACTAAGTTCCAATAAATTAAGTGAACTTCACTGGATTGCTGAAAAGACATACACGCTTTAAACCTTCGCCAGGCCGTTGGATTCCGTCGTTGGGCCAATGGATGGTCCTTACAAACTTTCCCGGGGAGGCTGAGAAGTGTGATCCCCCTATAGTTGGAGCACACCCTCCGGCCCCCCTTCTTAAAAAGAGGGACCACCACCCCGGTCTGCCAGTCCAAAGGTACTGTCCCCGACCGCCATGCGATGCTGCAGAGGCATGTCAGCCAAGACAGCCCCACAACATTCAGAGACTTGAGGTACTCAGGGCGGATCTCATCCACCCCCGGTGCCTTGCCACCGAGGAGTTTCTTGACTACCTCGGTGACTTCAGCTTGGGTGATGGACGAGTCCGCCTCCGAGTCCTCAACCTCTGCTTCCTCAATGGAAGACGTGACGGCGGGATTGAGGAGATCCTCAAAGTACTCCTTCCACCGTCCGGTGATATCCCCAGTCGAGGTCAACAGCTGCCCACCTCCACTGTAAACAGCGTTGGTAGGGCACTGCTTCCCCCTCCTGAGGCGCCGGACGGTTCGCCAGAATCTCTTCGAGGCCGACCGATAGTCCTTCTCCATGGCCTCACCGAACTCCTCCCAGGCCCGAGTTTTTGCCTCCACAACCACCCGGGCTGCAGTCCGCTTGGCCTGCCGGTACCAGTCAGCTGCCTCAGGAGTCCCACAAGCCAACCAGGCCCGATAGGACTCCTTCTTTAGCTTGACGGCATCCCTTACTTCCTGTGTCCACCACCGGGTTCGGGGATTGCCGCCTCGACAGGCACCGGAGACCTTACGGCCACAGCTCCGAGTAGCCGCGTTGACAATGGAGGTGGAGAACATGGTCCACTCGGACTCAATATCTCCAGACTCCCTAGGGATCTGGTCGAAGCTCTGTCGGAGGTGGGAGTTGAAGATCTCTCTGACAGGGGGTTCGGCCAAACGTTCCCAACAGACCCTCACAGTACGTTTGGGCCTGCCGCGTCTGTCCAGCTTCCTCCCCCGCCATCGGATCCAACTCACCACCAGGTGGTGATCAGTTGACAGCTCCGCCCCTCTCTTCACCCGAGTGTCCAAGACATACGGCCGGAGGTCAGATGAAACAACCACAAAGTCGATCATCGACCTCCGGCCTAGGGTGTCCTGGTGCCATGTGCACTGATGGACACCCTTATGCTTGAACATGGTGTTCGTTATGGACAAGCTGTAACTAGCACAGAAGCCCAATAACAGAACAACGCTCGGGTTCCAGGGCTCCAGACTGCGACCAAAATTTGAGAGTGTGCGACTGAATTTTACATCCAGTCGCACATGTGCGACCAGTAAATTTGCCTCCCCCACCCTCCGTATTTTTTTTATACATTAAACGTGGAAGGGGCACGTCAATGATCAATTAAATGAGCAATGAAATAATCAATGAGACGCGAGCGCACACGCACGCAAACACACACACACACACACAAACTCGCACACATACTCATGAGACGCGAGCACACACTCGCATCTCATTGAGTGATGCCTGTCTGTGAGGCGGCCAATGCGTGTGAGAAGAATAGGGAATGGCCACTGTAAGTGGCTAAAATGTGTGGAGGGGGAGGGGCCTAGAGATAATCGAGCGCGCGTAAACATCTGTGGGAAGGAGCGGAGACAAATATCATATGATATGTGCGTGCGTCTGAGCTATGAGCAAGCGAACTATTGATTCGTTCTTCCGACTTGCGGCTAGTGTGCCAGTGCCAGAGTCTACAGTGTCACTGTCGCATGATGATGCAGAGTCAGAGGTTGGTGTGGCGAAAAAAGCCCGCACTCACCATTTTCGAGAAGAGTGGCTGAAAGAATTCGGCTGGCTGAGGTACTATAAGCAGTCGAACTTTATGAACTGCGAATACTGCAGCAGCTACCCCAGAACTGCGGGGAACACAAAGTTTGCCGATAGTACAGGCACTTCGCAGTTTAAACACAACACACTGATTAAACACAATCTCAGCCTAAAGCATCGAGTATGCCGTGACGCCACTGCCGGTTGCTTTTAGAAGACAAATGACTGTAAATCAGAGCGCAGATGAGGCAGAGATGATGTTGAAATTTAATACGGCCTACTTCGTTGCTAAGGAGGAACTACCCTTCACCAAATACAAAAGCCAGCTCGACCTTCAAAGGAAGAATGGCTTAAAACTTAACGAAACATACAACAACGATACAGCATGCACACAATTCGTTGGAGTAATTGCGGATACTCTGAAGGGGAAGACTTACACGAAAATCAAGGATGCTCCGTATTTATCAATTATGATCGATGGGGACACCGACATTTCAACAAAGGAATGCGAAATCATATACGCAAGGATCCTAAACGAAGGGAAACCAATGAATATTTTGATTGGCCACATCGAAGTGAAACATGCACATGCTCAAGGTAAGTTATGTTTTAATTCAAATTATGTTTAGACCTATATCACTAACTTATTTAGCTGTCTTTACTTTGAATATTTATAAGTTTAAATAATCACTTAAGGTGCCGTAATGGCTGTGCCTCAAGGTATGTTTTAATTCACATTTTGTTTAGACCTATTACTAACTTCTTTAGCTGTCTTTACTGTGAATATTTATTAGTTTAAATAATCACTTAAGGTTCCATAATACTTCAGCTGTGAGGTGTGATGATGACAGAGGGAAAAAACTGTTCAGGCAACTGGTGTTTTCGTCCAGTGTAAGACATAATTGTACACCATTGTCATGTGCTTGCATTTTAAGGTGTATATGATGCCACCAAAGAGGCCTTTCAGCATCTAGGGACAGAAACAGGGTGGTTAGAGAAGACAGTTGCCATGGGAGCTGATGGTGCAGCTGTCAACCTCGGGCATAAAGGAGGGGTAATAGCCCTCCTCCAAGCTGAGGCAGGGGCTTTTATTGTCCCTTTTCATTGCATGCCACATAGGTAGGTTAAATTTGAACCTTCAGAATAAAGATAGGGTAGTAACCTAAACAATGCATGTTTAATTTTAAGTTTAATTCATTGTAATTGTAGACTGGAGCTGGCAATGCTATCTGTATGTCACAGGTCGGGATGGGCCAAGCCGGACTGCGCCCACCCCTGAACCAGGACCACCCTGAGGAGCGTGTCAGAGACGAGACGGAATTTAAAGGAATAACAGTTCTTTTTATTAAAGTTAAAAGTAATTTGAATAACCTAAACTAAAATCTTCCTTTCTTCTTCTTCCCAGGAATCGAGGCAATGCAGTAGTCTCCGGGGCCCACTCCCACGCCGGTGCAAGGTTCACAGTGGCCTGTGATGGACCGGTGGGTTTCCACAGGTGAGTATGCGGTCGGGGCTGTTCCTCTTCCCACACTGATGCAGGGTTCACAGGGACCTACGACGGACAGGTGAATTTCCACAGGTGAGTAGACGGTCGGGGCCTTTCCTCTTCCCACGCCGATGTAGGGTTCACAATGGTATGCGATGGACAGGTGAGTTTCCACGAGTGAGTAGATGGTCAGGGCTCTTCCTCTTCTCACACCGGTACAAGGTTCGCAGTGGCCTGTGAGGGACAGGTGAGTCTTCACAGGTGGGTCGGTGGTCAAACGGGATGCGGTTGTATCACCCCGACAGCCTGGACAAGCTTCCTCGGGGACGAACAGAATAGCGACTTCAAGCAGCGTGCACAGTTCTCATATTCACTCTCTTGAGATGTCCACTTTTCACTATGCGGGCAGACTGACAGGTGCACAGTGAGCTCAGGTCAAACCGGTGGGCGGGGCTTTGGCGAAGGATAGCAGAATCAACACTGCAGGTAGAGTGCAATTCTCACGTGTGTTGCAGAAAGATGGACACTTCACACTAGACAGGTGGGCTCTGGAGCTGCAGCAGACTCGAAGTCCACAGGCTAAGCGGGCCTTCTTCTGAACAGGCAGTATCGACACTGGGAGCAGAGGATACAGGTTTCACGCGTGTTACCGGGAGATGAACACTTTACATCAGACAGGTGGGCTATGGGGCTGCAGCAGACTCAAAGTCAACAGGCTGAGCGGGGCTTTTTCTAAGACAGACAGAATCAACTTCAACAGCGGTACACAGTTCTCACGCGTGTTGCAGGGGACAGATACTTCACACCGTGCAGATGGGCTAGGGGCTATGGAGCAGACTCAAAGTCAACAGGCTGAGCGGAGCTCCTGCTAAGACAAACAGAATCAACTTCAACAGCAGTATACAGTTCTCACGTGTGTTGCAGGGGACAGATAACTTCACACCATGCAGATGGACTTGGGGTTGTAGCAGACTCAAAGTCGCAGGCTGAGCGGAACTTTTCTAAGACAGACAGAATCAACTTCAACAGCAGTATACAGTTCTCACGTGTGTTGCAGGGGACAGATAACTTCACACCGTGCAGGTGGGCTTAGGGCTGCAGCAGACTCAAAGTCAACAGGCTGAGCGGAGCTTCTGCTAAGACAAACAGAATCAAGATTGCAGATAGAGTGTGCAGTCTCACGTGTGTTGCAAGGGGGCGAACACTTCTCACCATACAGGTGGGTTGACAGGCAGGTAGCAAACTTAAGTCAACAGGCTGGGCAGAGCTTCTTCTAAGACAGTCAGAATCACTACTTCAAAACAGAGAGGTTAGTTTAACTCACGGATGCTGTTCCTTCTAGTCCTCAACAGATGGGGCCGATCGACATTATTAAGCTCCAGTTACTGACAGTAGACCAGCATGGCACGTGGTGAGTGCACGGCAAGAGAGAATAAATCTTCCACACACACACACGGCAATTTCACTCCAAACATGCAACGTGAGGGGGGAAACGTCAATTTAGGCACTGCAATCCACTTCAATAAGTGCAGATAAGGCCAGCACTCACCCAGAGGTCTCCGTGCCACAAGCAACGAGCTTCAATGTTGGGAAAGGATGTTTCGGGGTTTTCCTCCACAGACATAGACAGGATTCACATCACCGTTCCAACACGGGGGAAGAGGGTAAGAGATCGAACATGAATCAGTGTAATTCACTCAGTGACATTTAGATAGCACAATCAAAGCACTCCAATCCACCTTAAATTCAGTGTTGAAACATGCAGGTAAGAGATCCAATGGTCGATTACTTATCTCTCTCCCTTCCAGGCAACGGTGTGTTTTCACAACTCTTCCACGCTCCTCAAGTCCCCTCCAACAACACTTTCCCTTGCACACCACAATTCTTCTCTGCAACACTCAAATGGAACGACTTCTCACGGGGGAGAACCACACAACAGTCTCTCTTCACTGGCTTTTTATATCCTTCTCAATGCCCACATGGCTTCGTCATGGCTCTAGATTAATTTACTCTAGATTAACATGGCAACAGATACACATTTACACGGGGGGTGGTGTGTCCTTGTTATTGTACCGGAGGGGACACAATTGCGGCGAACTTTAGTTCCGCCCTCTCATTTGTCACACCGTGACAGTGTCCTTCTGGATACTTGACAGCTTTCCAGCTGAGAGTTGAATCTTCCCAAGGAGACGGAGATGATACAGCTGCAAACAACATCAAGTGAGTGTGTGCTGCTATAAAATATAACATCTCTTGCTCATCCTGGTTTTATTTTTCCATTTAAGGACTCATTTTCCCCATCAATAGTTTAGTTAATATCACACTCGCTGTTGTGCTGCTGTTCGTGATTGTGATTGCTGCAGGTGATCATGTGATCCGTCAGCACAATTACATATTTTATCATAAAATTGTCACATCTGATTTTTCTCCAGGTTCTTCTGCAGTGTTTTTTTTCTTCTGCAGGGTGACGGCACAGACAGGGGCTCCTGGGGCATCTGGAGCCAATACTGTGCGGGAAAAGGAATCTGCGGCATCAAGACCCGGATACAAGAGTACAAGTCAAATGAAGACAACACCGGTCTCAATGACGTGCACATGTACTGCTGTGATTAAGGTGATGTGATCACAATCAAAAACTCAGATCTTACTAATAGTGACTGAAGATTTAGAACTAAATCGGATTTTTCTTTCAGGTGTTTGAGGACAACAACAAGAACAACAAGAAGATCAAATGTATTGTTATTATTGATCATCATACTATGATAAACTACATAAACCATGTCATACAACAGCTTTGTAATGTAAATCTGTAAAGTAAGCCGATCATTATCACAAAATAAAGCCTAGCCGAATGATTACATCCCGCTACAGTTGAAATTATTTTATTCTTTCTTGTATTTTAGTGATTCTTCTGAAGACTCCTGAACTTCTGCTGAAACGGTTGCCAAATATCAGCAATAAATATCTGTTCTGTCTTATCCGTTCATGCATTCCCTGGTAATGACCAACATACTCTACTACAGGGACAATAGATTACATTAAAGTGTAATATTGTCAATCCTGTTACCCTAAACTTTTTGCCTTTCTGAAGATATAATTATATCCCAATATATGCGTTGCATATATATATCACTGCTTTTTGATTTTGCGTGGATACATTTTTGATCCTGATTTCTAATGCATCTTTGAGGAAAAATTGGTTCTTTCTCTGTTCAGTTTACTAGCTGAAATATTTTTGCTCAATTTGCTCTGCTGTATTGATCCAATTTTCTACATTTATTACTTGAACTGCTTACAAGGAAATTAGCCATTGTAATATCCTCTCATACAGGACTGCCCTGTTGAGATTGGATACGCTGAATTATTATACTCTGTACTTTTTGATATCTTTGTGTGGCAGGTGGAATATATATAGCTGGGCTTAGACCCAGACAAATAGCAGACTACGCCACGATGGGACTTACACCCAAAGACTTAATGGTTTTTCGCTAACAAGGCACTCAGGTTCGTGAAGGGATCAGCCAGAGACAGTGGTCAAATACAAAAATATAATTTTATTATTATTAATTTCTCTTCTTTTACTTTTTATAAAAATGTACAACCAATGGAGCCATACACACCAGAGTCACTCCAAAAATTCAAGATTTCACAACAAACATATAGTACGAATTTCACAGCAAATAGAATGTAATTGACACCAAATCAAATAACAAACACACAATATACTCTAGTCACAATGTACACACACACACACACACACACGAGGTGAAGCTAGGGCTGAAACTTACCAGTGGGAGGCAATGAACATCCATAACACAACACCCCACTCACACGTGATAAATTTCACACACACGCACCACAAGGGAAATGATCACATTTGGTGAACGCACCGCCACTGCACACACCAAGGGACCCACCACCACAAGGGGCACTGCTCCCACTGGCGGTCTTCAGCACCTAGACAAAAGACAAACACGTGAAAATCAACCAAAACTACACACAACAATTGCAAAACACTGTTAAACCCAAGATGATACTAGAGTTAAAGATATGGGTAGCAATTAAATCACAAATCAAAATACAAATTAAACAAACAAAATATCATAGCCCATCCAGCACAATGGGGCAAAAATGCCCTCTGGCTTAACGATCTTTGGTCGGGGTAGACAAAGCAAAACAAATAAATAATCAACCCAAATAAATCAGAATAATGCTCTTGTATATCAGCAGCAGACAAAAGCCTCCATACAAGAGTTTAAATAAACAAACAAAACAACACTGAGCCTATAAGATATAGACCAAAATAATTACAGTTAATGGTGTCAGTCCATCCAACACTCCACACTTAAACCATGAAACTGGCCATATGATGCTGAATGAAACCAATTCACGGTATAACAGGAGGAACGAGATCACTAGGAAGCTGCCGATTAACGTGAGCAAACCACGGTTCCACTTATTCTAGGTCCCGGGTGAAAAAGGCAGCCGCAGTTGTTGACAGATGTCGCCCACTGGCCGCTACACCCTGGCTATAAAGCCTTCCCTGAAATACAAAAAATTAATTATCGTAGTCACATACCTTTGCTAAACAGCATCCAGTCACGGCCCCAGGCTCTGATCACCAACAACCGGGCACAACTTTAGCTGCTAACAGGGCTACTACAGCAACGGGGATTCTAAAATTAAAACATTCCCTATAAGCCCCAGTCATAAAGTTAAAAGAGTGGAAACAAAGAACCAGAGCTTTTCCTACCTGTAACGCTAGGATAGAATAGATGACCAAGGCAGACCAAGACAGACATCAGACGGATAGGCCGGCAGGTAGACAGGACAACAGTCGCATGTCAATGACGTAGCTTGTCAAACGAAAGGTCCCGATTTATATAGGGACTCGACCATCGCGGTTGGCTCACTGTTCACTGCCCAGCACCACTCACAGCACTGCAAATGAATTGCCATTTGGCCAGACAGCTGTAGCCTGCTACATTTGCTACGAATATTAATCAATTGTGTAACCAGTTATAGAATTGTTTGTTTAAAAAATTTTTATTTCATAAAGACAAACACTGTTTGATTCTTACTTCAGCTTGCAGTTCTATACGTAATAAAAAGATCATAGTAGTACTTATTTTTATGATCAAGGCCAACTGAGAATCCAGGAAGAATTCTGCCAGAGGGTAAGCATGAATTTAATTCACAGGTCTTGATGATAAAGAATTGTTATTGTTTCACAAGTGGTGAAGGGACATACCTAGATTTGCTGGTATAATTAAACAAGCTAGGAAGGATTTATCCTTATTCTGACCTGACAGCAAAAGACTATCTAGCAACAATGATACTAGGGTTCATCAGGAGTTGAGAGCAATACTAGATCTCACCACTATATATACAGTGAGGAAAATAAGTATTTGAACACCCTGCTATTTTGCAAGTTCTCCCACTTGGAAATCATGGAGGGGTCTGAAATTGTCATCGTAGGTGCATGTCCACTGTGAGAGACATACTCTAAAAAAAAAAAATCCAGAAATCACAATATATGATTTTTTAACTATTTATTTGTATGATACAGCTGCAAATAAGTATTTGAACACCTGTCTATCAGCTAGAATTCTGACCCTCAAAGACCTGTTAGTCTGCCTTTAAAATGTCCACCTCCACTCCATTTATTATCCTAAATTAGATGCACCTGTTTGAGGTCGTTAGCTGCATAAAGACACCTGTCCACCCCATACAATCAGTAAGAATCCAACTACTAACATGGCCAAGACCAAAGAGCTGTCCAAAGACACTAGAGACAAAATTGTACACCTCCACAAGGCTGGAAAGGGCTACGGGGAAATTGCCAAGCAGCTTGGTGAAAAAAGGTCCACTGTTTGAGCAATCATTAGAAAATGGAAGAAGCTAAACATGACTGTCAATCTCCCTCGGACTGGGGCTCCATGCAAGATCTTACCTCGTGGGGTCTCAATGATCCTAAGAAAGGTGAGAAATCAGCCCAGAACTACACGGGAGGAGCTGGTCAATGACCTGAAAAGAGTTGGGACCACCGTTTCCAAGGTTACTGTTGGTAATACACTAAGACGTCATGGTTTGAAATCATGCATGGCACGGAAGGTTCCCCTGCTTAAACCAGCACATGTCAAGGCCCGTCTTAAGTTTGCCAATGACCATTTGGATGATCCAGAGGAGTCATGGGAGAAAGTCATGTGGTCAGATGAGACCAAAATAGAACTTTTTGGTCATAATTCCACTAAACGTGTTTGGAGGAAGAAGAATGATGAGTACCATCCCAAGAACACCATCCCTACTGTGAAGCATGGGGGTGGTAGCATCATGCTTTGGGGGTGTTTTTCTGCACATGGGACAGGGCGACTGCACTGTATTAAACAACGTTTACGTTCTATATTTATGTAAAATTATGTATGTATATATGTACAGTATGTGTAGCCTATATGTGTAATATAGCCAATAGCCTATTTTTATAATATAAAATAAAATGTGCATGTATGTACTAAGATTAATATTCATTGATTTTTAGATTTTTTTAGATGCAACCCCAACTCCAAATGTTCTTGGCAGCAGATAAAGACAAAATATAAAAATATAATTCAAAGTGGTTATTTCAAGGAGTTAATTCAAAGAGTATTTACCACAACCTTTTATTACTTTTGTGAACATTTTATCACACTTGTTTGCAGCAAACAGAAATAAAGAATTAAATTCAGAAAACCAGAATACACTGGCGGAGGAGTTGGCTTTGAGTAGGTAATAAGGGACGGCCGATTATGGATGGGATTACAGGTGCTGTACAATCTGACCCTGGTGCTGGCTCCTCTAAGCAAGTAACACTGGGTACGTGTGCAATACATTACTACTTTTTTTTTGAGTTTTAAATATGGCTGACTGTATGTTCTGCGGGGAAATACAGTGTCCCTGTTGAAGCTAACACACACACACACACACACACACACACACACACACAGTCTCCCACACAGAGGTCAGTATGCAGCAGACAGAACACCAAACATAACCTGCTTTACAACAGTTATGCTTTACATTGGCCTATTTTTATTTATTAGGGTGGAGGAAATGAAGACACTCTGTCTGTGTGTTCTCAGACAGTTGCTGATGTGAATGCACTGGTCTTTTTATTATGGCAAACATTTGAATGTGTGGCATAAGGGACTGGCCCTTACACATCTTTTTTATTGTAGGATTTTTCACAACCTGCCCCAGAAACTGAGGCCTCTACCTCAATGGGCTTCAGAAGAAATTTGTAAGGATTTAAAACCCTTGACATAAATTACAGTCAGTCCTGTGTTTGTAGGAAGTCAAGGAACTTTTTGTGATTTTGATGAGCCTCCAGAAAACTTGTAATGATCATGTTTGTGGTGGAATTATGTTTCAGGTGGAAACAGACTCAGTCAGGGCCAGTGGTGGAATGTAACGAAGTAAAAATACTTCGTTACTTTACTTAAGTACATTTTTCACGTATCTGTACTTTACTTAAGTAGAATCAATAGTGCATACTTTTGACTTTTACTTCATTACTTTTTGCAGCAATTATTATATTTTCTACTCCACTACATTTCTACAACGTTTCGTTACATTTTCGTTACATTTTCTGATTTTTTTTCTGATTTCTGTTTTTCTTTTTCCCCTTGCCAAAACAGGGATTGAAAAAAATCTCCATGTTTTCAGTGCTGACGCGTTCATGTAACATGTAACTGTGGCGCTGCCAATAAAGCACCTAAAAGCTGTCACAAAGAACCGGCAAAAGTAATGATTATGAATATGTAAAATATAGCCTAACAAGGAGACATTTTAATTGATGCTGACGCGCGATCTTTGCAGTGAATGTGCCAGAGAGAAATGCACATTTCATTCGGATTACATGCAGTCTGCAGAGAACAGTCTGTCTGTTTTCTTTGGTTTTGAATTGTTCTGTTTAAAAGTACACATTTCAAGCTTTAAAAGTCTGTGAGGAAAGTACAGACCTGAGTTTCGGTTCATGAGTCACTTTCACCAGTTCACGCGCCCGCGCCTCCGTGTCCTGATCTATTTTCTGCTATATTTACTTATTTATTAAATCCAGGCAATGGGTTGATGAAACACTGATTAAAATTAAGATACAATTAATACGAAACGAAATTCACTTTAAAGAAGGGCTTTTGGGGTCTCTGTGAACGTTTTAAAGCAGTATTTTAGTGCCGCTTTCAGAGCGCTCACGTGCATAAGGAGAACTGACACTCCGTAACATTGTTTTTTCCTCATAAATGTGAACACAAAAAATAAAATGAATATTTTATGTTCTGTGGAGAGCCAACCCTTCTTCATCCGGTGGTATATTACTTTTGGTTTGCACAGTGAAATTCACAGAATTACTAAAAAATATTTTGCCACCTATAAGTTAAAGATTTTTTTTGTCACATCCGTTACGGATTTATATTTCCCTCATATTAAGTATAAAACGCATGTGTCTGTAGACTAGTATTTTTTGACAGTGATGAGTGTTTTTCTAATGTCTGGACTTCTTTATTAAGGGAGTATGGTGAGTATGGATATATTGGTATTTGAGAATTTACATTTCAAGTTTTACATTTCAAGTTTTTACTGCAATTTTCACGTCCATAACGCTGGGATTGCCCAATTTTAAAGAATTTATCCAGGTCTACGTATTGTATAATGTTAATTTCAAATAAGGGGTGTGTCGCGACTCTGCCTTCTCGTGGATCCGAGTGTCGTGATTTCGGTTTCATATTGCATATTGTTACAGCCCTAATTATTAGAATATAGACATTAAGAGAATAAATTGTTATGAAAGTACTTTTACTTCTAATACTTAAAGTACATTTAAAATCAGGTACTTTTTACTTTTTACTTAAGTAGGGTTTTCATTGTGGTACTTTTACTTTTACTAAAGTAAATATGTCTCTGGTTATTTGTACTTTTACTTAAGTACTGAGATTCAGTACTTCCTCCACCACTGGTCAGGGCCCTGTACAAAAGGAGTCTTGAAATAGACTGCACACTAAAGGAGAATTGAACTAGACTGCACCCTAAAGGAGTCTTGAACTAAACTGCACACTAAAGGAGAATTGAACTAGACTGCACACTAAAGGAGACTTGAACTAGACTGCACCCTAAAGGAGCAGACTGTGAGCTGAGGAGGCTCCAAACAAAATCAAACAGCTGGATAAAACTGATCCCAGTATGTATGTAGTTATATAGTGTGTATGTATATATATATATATATATATATATATATATGTATATATATATATTATCTTATTTAACCAAGTAACACTTTAGTATGAATATTTATTAATGCAACTTTCTCTTGCTCTCTTTCTCCCTCCCATCCCACAAAACCAATAAAACAGTTTGAGACATATCTGCAGTTTCAATGTGCTTTTATTAAGTGTAATATTGTATGGTGATTGCATCTACATCTGCACCAGCTGGGTGGTCAAGTGTGATCGGGTCAGTTTCATCGGGGAGAAGCTGGTTTTGTGTTGTTTCTCGCTCCTTTCTACTGGTGGCTATATTGTGCAGAATGGCACATAAAGCCACTATCTGTAATGTCCGCTCTGGTGACTCTTAAGAGCTGAACACAGTTGAAATGTGCCTTTAGGATGCCAAAGGTCATCTCTATCTTCACTCTGGTTTTACTGAGGGCCACATTGAAGCAGTGCTGTGGCCCTATCTGAGGGTCATGATAGGGGGTTATTGTGTAGGTTTTTCTATCTCAGTTTAAATGAACAGTGTTTTGTACTGTACCAAATTTAACTTGCTTTCCTCAAAGCGCTGACACAACACAGAATCAAGAAAATTCATGAGTCAAGCACTGGAGCCAGGCCATTTGGCATCCAAACTTGATCATATGTTCATGACCACAAGTCGTCTGCAGATGAAATGTTTAGTAGATCATTGTTATATCTGTTAAAGTTACTATTAATTTAAAGATTCATCTCACAGAAAATAATCATCTCACATATTCACATCATCTCTACCTGAACATTAAGGCTGTGATAGGACTTCCTATTAACATAATCTGCCTCATGTTCCCCTAGAGCAGTGGAGATTGGAGTAATAGACTGCATACATGTTGCAATGACTTGGGAATCCTATCATAAGATTATCAGAAGAAGAATAAAAAAAGATTCAAAATAATTCTTAACATGTATTATATTGTATAGTACATTTGTGAAATTTGCTTTTTGAGAAAAAAAAAAGTGTTCATGTGATGTCACCCTATCAATATATCTTACCGGCAATTTTATAAAAGCCCTCTTTTATGGACATGGTCGATAAATGTCCGGGGAACATTATTAATTAAACTTTTCATGTACTCCTGCAGAGCGAGGACCACCTTGCGAATGGTTCGACAAACATATGTTTTTTCCCCTAGCTTCTGTGCGTCACCCACCGTGCAAGAATGTACCACTTGCAAAAAAATAATAAAAATGCACCGCAATACCATTTGCGGTACAGTAAGTGCATGAATTCGACGTGTGAAATTCTTTATGTGCGGCTCAAGAAGTTCGCAAAGATAAGACATTCCTTCCGCGGAAAATCTGTATCTTTCATACAAGTAACTATCAGTTAAGGCAAGGGGATTTTGTCTGGCTAAAAACTCTTTCTCTACGAAGTGCTCGTCAAACAATTTGCGCTGAGATGTCACAGGATTTGGAAGAAAAGGTGAAGTCATTGCAACAGACACTTGGAATAAGTTACGTCACCTATATGTTTCTTTGCTCTCAGCTGATTGGTCAAACTTCGGTCTGAGATCTTGAATCCAGAACATAATCTGCCCCGTAGCAGGTTAGCCGTGCAGTAAGATACCATGGCAACGAACACCGATTAAAGCCGAGCTACTTTCATAGTACCTAAAACCCAGGGTTGGCGGAAACTAAGCTGAAACATAGCTGGCTAGCCACCTAATCCGGCTTCATGGTACAGGCCCCAGGAGTTTAACTGACTTGATGCTATTCTCTGATTAAAAAGTGTTCCCTTTATTTTTTTGAGCAGTGTATATATATATATAAATGTTTATATGTAAAATGGCACAATGCATATTCAGAAAATGTTTTGATGCAAAAAAAAAAAAATTCAAACCTTATTTTAATATTAAAGAAGATTGTAAACCCGCTCCTGCAGCGACTATAACAAACGGTGCCATAATCAAGAAGCAGTTATGAATCAGAAATCAAAGATTGATATTACAGATTATGTGCTGTCTTTGACAGACACCTGGGTAAAACCAGACGATTACATTATTTTAATGAGTCCACCCCACAAGATTACTGTTATAAACATGAACCTAGACTGAAAGGCAAACGGGGAGGTGTTGCTGTAATTTATAGTAATATCTTCATAATTATTGTGTCAGAGTTCTGTCACTTCTGTTGGGTTAAATCTTGGGTTGGTGACAGAGCTCTGGCATTCCCGGTTTGTCATGTGTTTGTGTATAGTCTGGGTTGTTGTGAGCACATGGCTTGTCATGTATTTCCTTGTGCCGTGTGCTCTCCTGTCAATTGTCTAGCCCCTCCCATCTTGTTACCTGATTATTGATTTATTTGCCCAACCTGGGGCCTGTACCATGAAGGTAGCTGAACAAACTCGGGGATACAGGATTAGTTTTGAGTTGACAAAACCAAACCGATTCAATCAGGCTTTATTGGTACCATGATGCAGCTCATCGACTTTCTCTGTCAACTCAGGCTTTGATCCTCAAGCTATGATAACTCCACGCGCGCGTGCACATAAAAGAGTGACGTCGACACTGAACAACCAATCGCGGGTAGAGCGAGAGCGATATATTTTTCCGCAGAGGAGCAAGAGATAATCATTCATAATTACGATGAATTTAAATATGTATTTCAACCTCGAAACAATACGGTCTCTGCTGCCAAAGCAAGAGAAGACTGTTGGAGAAAGATTGCTGATTGTTAATGTGTAAGTTAAACAAATACGTTCTATATTTATGTAAAATGATGTATATGTATGTGTAGCCTATATGTGTAATATATATAGCCTATTTTTATAATATATAAAAAATGTGCATGTATGTACTACTAAGAGATTAATATTCATTGATTTTTTTTTTTTTTTTAGATGCAACCCCAACTCCAAATGTTCTTGGCAGCAGATAAAGGCAAAATAAAAAAATATAATTCAAAGTGGTGAGTATTTACCACAACCTTTTATTATTTTTGTGAACATTTGATCACAAACACTTGTTTGCCGCAAACAGAAATAAAGAGTTAAATTCAGAAAACCACAATACACTGGCGTCTGGCGGAGGAGTTGGCTCTGAGTAGGCAATAAGGGACGGCCGATTATGGATGGGATTACAGGTGCTGTACAATCTGACCCTGGTGCTGGCTCCTCTTAGCAAGTAACACTGGGTACGTGTGCAATACATTAACACTTTTTTAAAGTTTTAAATATGGCTGACTGTATGTTCTGCAGTCGAGGGAAATACAGTGTCCCTGTTGAAGCCAGCACACATTCACACACAGTCTCCCACACAGAGGTCAGTATGCAGCAGACAGAACACCAAACATAACCTGCTTTACAACAGTTATGCTTTACATTGGCCTGTTTTTATTTATTAGGGTGGAGGAAATGAAGACACTCTGTCTGTGTGTTCTCAGACAGTTGCTGATGTGAATGCACTGGGCTTTTTATTATGGCAAACATTTGAATGTGTGGCATAAGGGACTGGCCCTTACACATCTCTTTTATTGTGGGATTTTTCACAACCTGCCCCAGAAACTGAGGCCTCTACCTCAATGGGCTTCAGAAGAAATGTGAACTAGGATTTAAAACCCTTGACATAAATTACAGTCAGTCCTGTGTTTGTAGGAAGGCAAGGAACATTTTGTGATTTGATGAGCCTCCAGAAAACTTGCAATGATCATGTTTGTGGTGGAATTATGTTTCAGGTGGAAACAGACTCAGTCAGGGCCCTGTACAAAAGGAGTCTCGAACAAGACTGCACACTAAAGGAGTCTCGAACTAGACTGCACACTAAAGGAGTCTTGAACTAGACTGCACACTAAAGGAGTCTCGAACTAGACTGCACACTAAAGGAGCTGGACTGAGCTGAGGAGGCTCCAAATTTTTTAAAAATAAATTGGAGATCAAACAGCTGGATAAAACTGATCTCAGTATGTGAACTTCTTTAACCAAGTAACACTTTAGTAATGCAACTTTCTCTTGCTCTCTTTCTCCCTTCCATCCCACAAAACCAATAAAACAGTTTGAGGCCTATCTGCAGTTTCAATGTGCTTTTATTAAGTGTAATATTGTATGGTGATTGCATCTGCACCAGCTGGGTGGTCAAGTGTGATGGGGTCAGTTTCATAGGGGAGAAGCTGGTTTTGTAGTGTTTCTCGCTGTTGAAATGTGCCTTTAGGAGGCCAAAGGTCATCTCTATCTTCACTCTGGTTTTACTGAGGGCCACATTGAAGCGGTGCTGTGGCCCTGTCTGAGGGTCATGATTGTGTAGGTTTTTCTATCTCAGTTCAAATTAACAGTGTTTTGTACTGTACCAAATTTAACTTGCTTTCCTCAAAGTGCTGACACGACACAGAATCACGGAAAATTCATGAGTCATGCACTGAGCCAGGCCATTTGGCATCCAAACTTGTGATCATACGTTCATGACCACAAGTCGTCTGCAGATGAAATGTTTTGTAGATCATTGTTATATCTGTTAATGTTACTATTAATTTAAAGATTCATCTCACAGAAAATAATCATCGCGCATATTCACATAATCTCTACCTGATGTGATAGGACTTCCTATTAACATAATCTGCCTCATGTTCCCCTAGAGCAGTGGAGACTGGAGCAATAGACTGCATACATGTTGCAATGACTCTAGGGAATCCTATCATAAGATGAACAGAATAATAATAAAAAAAGATTTAAAATAATTCTTAACTGTATTGTATAGTACATTTGTGAATTTTTTTTTTTTTATTTTTTAAATGTGTTCATGTGATGTCACCCTATCAATATATCTTACCGGCAATTTTATAAAAGCCCTCTTTTATGGACATGGTCGATAAGTGTCCGGGGAACACTATTAATGAAACCATTCATGCACTCCTGCAGAGCGAGGACCACCTTGCGAATGGTTCGACAAACCGTGTTTTCCCCCAGCTTCTGTGTGTCACCCACCGTGCAAGTATATACCACTTGCAAAAAAAAAAAAAAAAAAAACGCAAAGCAATACCATCTGCGGTACAGTAAGTGCATGAATTCGACGTGTTAAATTCTTTATGTGCGGCTCAAGAAGTTCGCAAAGATAAGACATTCCTTCCGCGGAAAATCTATGTATCTTTCATACAAGTAACTATCAGGAAAGGCAAGGGGATTTTGTCTGGCTAAAAACTCTTTCTCTACGAAGTGTTCGTCTAACAATTTGGAAGAAAATGTGAAGTCCTTGCAACAGACATTGGGAATAAGTTACGTCACCTATATGTTTCTTTGCTCTCAGCTGATTGGTCAAACTTCAGTCTGAGATCTCGAATCCAGAACATAACCTGCCCCGGAGCAGGTTAGCCGTGCAGCGTAAGATACCATGGCGACGAACACCGATTAAAGCCGAGCTACTTTCATAGTACCTAAAACCCAGGGTTGGCGGAAACTAAACTAAAACGAAACATAGCTGGCTAGCCACCTAAACCGGCTTCATGGTACAGGCCCCTGCTTTCCCTGTTACCCTCTTTTGTTTGCTTCCCTATTTAGTCTCCCTGTGTTTGCAGTCTTGGGGCCTGTTTCAGAAAGGAGGTTAAGTGAAAACTCTGACTATGTTAACCCTGAAATGAGGGAAACTCTGAGTTTTCTGTTTCAGAATGGGAGGTATGTTAAACTTGAGAAAGCAGAGTAAGTCAAGCCCGTTTCTGAAAGAGAGGTAACTTATACCATGGTAACTTACTCTGTGAACCTAACCTGGTCGGAGCAGGTTTTCTTCGGTAAACCCAGAGTTTCTATCGGTCTCCTCCCCTTTTTTAAAGAGGAAGTGGTGTTTAAACACCTCATTCATTCTTTCAGTAAATTTTTATTAATAAAATTAATCTTTTATTAATAAATAAAACATTGCTATATTTACTGTTTTTTTTTTTTTTTATTAATAAGACGAAGTCTATATAACTCCTTAACTGGCAACTGAAAATACAGTAGTAGATTAGAGTTACATAATGTAGTTCTAAACAAATTCTACAGAATTAAACTGTGGCATTTACTGGAAATCACTGAAATGTGTTGATCTGTGCAACAGAAGTTGATGGACCGTTCTCCTGCTGTTCTTCCACACTCTGGGGGCGGAGGGAGAGATAAGAATACCCGTTTATACTTAGATTTAAACTTAGATTATCCACATAAAAATTTGAAAAAATCTGAATGGGTAGATTGTTTGATGTGTAGACACATAATATTAACATTACCTCTGTAGGCCTCTCTGTGGCAGCAGAAACTATTTATCCTCATCGTCCTGTGAAGATGAGCATTTGGCCGAGTGCACTTTATAACACTATTTAATTTCTGGTGTATTGAGTTGGCAACTTACAACTGCCTGGGGTTCTGTTGGGACAGGAGGCTCCAAAAGACAGATATTACCATCAGAATCTGTTAGGACCAACAAAAAACCCAACCTCAAAGTAAAATAAATGGAAATATCAAAAATAGCCTATATAAAAAATAACACGTATGTAAACCTCTTACATTTCATGAAGGCCCTTGGATCTTCGGGAGTGGCTATGAAGTCCCTCCAGGAATTCCCTCAGCCAAAAATGCTGCTGAACTGCTAGACACTGGATGCTATTTAGTTATTTAATATGTCAAATGTTTGTAAAGTAAGGTAGCCTTCACCCATGATATGCTCAAGCCTTACCTGATTGAATTATGTTTTTATATTTAATTTTCAGCTGCTGCCATGGTCTTTTAATGCCTGCAGGATTGCTCCACATGAAAATTAAAATTAGGTTGAATAACATACTGTTCTTCCAGTTTCACCTCTGATATTATAACAGTTGGGTAAGTTACTCTAAAATAGTTATCAATGTTATCTTCAACAGTGTAATTAGATTAATGTAATAATTACTATCTTTAGAAAGTTTTGGTCTACTTATTACTAATTACTAAATCCCATATCATCCTCAACCACTTGAACAATACAAGGAGAGACAAGAAACTGCACTTTTAATTCTTTCAAATAAACAATATACAATTGCATGAACTATTCTTGATTTGACCAAAGTGTGTAGAGGAAGAAGGTTACATAAAAAATATACCCTTTAAAAATGTATGTTAAATCCACTATTGTTTTATACAGAATTGTTCTCTATAGTCTATGCAGTATGTAATTACATCAGATTTTATTTTAAATTACAGAAGAATTAAGAGTTATCCCTTTAATTAAATCAATATTTAGATTACTTGGTAATTAATTACACCCAACACTGTATAACAGTAATACATTTTTTCTTTCTAGGGGCATCAGACAAGGCTGCCCAATCTCACCGTTTCTTTTTCTGCTCGTCACACAGGTTCTTTCTTGCTATGTAAATATGAATTTCTTTCAAGGTATTAACGTTTTTGGGAATGAATTAAAAATATGTCAGCTAGCTGATGACACAACACTATTTTTAAAAAATGCTGCAGAGGTTAGCAAAGCAATTCGTACCATAAATAATTTCTCTAAAGTATCTGGTCTCAACCTTAAAGGATAAGTTCACTTTTAAAATGAAAATTCTGTCATCATATAATCACCCTCATGTTGTTTCAAACCTATATGAATTTCTTTCTTCTGCTGAACAGAAAGGAAGATATTTAGAAGATTATCAGTAACCAGACAGTTTTTGGGTCCCATTGACTTCCATAGTATATTTTTTTCCTACTATGGAAGTCATTGGGACCCAAAAACTGCCTGGTTACTGATATTCTTCTAAATATCTTCCTTTCTGTTCAGCAGAAGAAATAAATTCATACAGGTTTGAAACAACATGAGGGTGATTATATGATGACAGAATTTTCATTTTAAAAGTGAACTTCTCCTTTAATATAAGCAAATGTGAGATTTTTCCACTTAGGAGAGTTAATCTTGAAGAAATTGATGGAATCCCTGTCAAGGAGGTTGTCACATATCTTGGTGTAAAACTTTGCAAAGATGAATCATATCGTGCTTCTCTTAACTTTAATCCGATTATCAACAGTACAAAAAGAAAGTTTGACTCTTGGTTGCAGAGAGATTTATCCATTTATGGTCGTGTCTTATTGTCTAAATCTGAAGGTTTGTCAAGATCTGCATATATCTCCCAAGCTCTATTTGTACCCAAGACATTTACCAAAGAGTTTGACAAGTTGTTATTTGATTTTGTTTGAAAAAAAACCCTCATTATTTAAAGAAAAATATATTATGCAATCCATATGATCAGGGTGGTTTGAATGTTGTGGATTTTACAACTTTGAACAGCACTTTTAAAATAAATTGGCTAAAATGTTTTATTAAAAATAATTGCTCTATGTGGAATATTTTCCCTAACCATTTAATTAATCAACTTGGTGGTATAATTTTTTTTCCTATAGATGCAGTTTTGATATCAACAAAATACCTCTTTGTTTATCTAATTTTCACAAGCAAGGCTTTTAAACATAACTTCTCTCCTCACTCCTTTTTTATTTGGAATAATAAGTATATTACACACCGAAGAAAAACACTATTTTTAAGACATTGGTTTGAGTCTGATATACTATTAGTTAGTCAGTTGTTGAATTCTGATGGTCAGTTTTTGAGTATTACTGAACTATGTCTGAAATTTAAGTGTCATATTTCTGTTAAAGAATATTGTATTGTCATGAATTCTATTTCTGCCAAAATTTTATCTCTATTCAGAAATCAGGTCTCTAGGGGTAACACTGCAAGTAAAGTCGCCAAACATTTGTTTTTAGATAAACTTGATTTAATTAATGATAAATGCAGTAACCAATTGATTAGATCTCTTTTTGTCAATATCTCTTCTCCTCCATCTAAATTTGTTTGGGTTAATATGTTTCCCTCATTTGAGTGGGAAAATGTTTGGGGAGTTCTTAGTCGGTATTGTGTATCAAATAAAACCAAAGAAGTGTCTTTTAAAATTGCTCACAGAATATATCCTGTGAAAGACACATTAGAGCGTTTTCATCTGGATATTGATTACAACTGCTGTTTTTGTAATTGTGAAAGAGAGTCTATTGTGCACTTATTTTTTGAATGTCCCTGTTCTTCAACCTTTTGGTATGAGATGTCTCAATTTCTAAGTGTTAAAATGAACTGCAATCTAGTCTTAAATTTGTCATCTGTCTTGCTTCATACAAATGAATTTGACTTTTCTAAAAGCAAAATTTATGTTATCGATATGTTTCTATTATTAGGAAAATTTCATATTCATCAAACTCAAACCGGTTCCACGGAGGGCCTAGTGTATGCAGGTTTTGGGTCTTTCCCCTCAATTAGTGCCCAATTAAGACCTAGACTAGGTGAGGGGAGATCTTAACCAATTAGTGACCTACTCAATCAGTTTGGTTCAAGGTAAAAGAGAAAACCTGCATACACTAGGCCCTCCGTGGAACCGGTCTGAGACCACTGTAAATGGAGTAACTCTAAACCCAATTTTGCTCATTTTAAAGCAGCCTTTAAAATGTATTTTGAGTCTGTAAAGTTTTTAAAAAATCGAAAAGCCCAAAGATCTGTATCGCTGCTAAATGAATTTAATATATGTTTGTGATGCCCTTTATCTTTTGTTTGTTTCTTTTCTTTTTTCAAATTATTGTTGTTTCAAGTTATACTTACCAAATGTGAAAATGTGTAAAAGAATTGTGTCAAGAACTTGATATCAAACTCTGTAATTTTGAAAATTTCAACAACAACAAAAAAAAAAAAACAGTAATTCCTCTTTTTGTTTGGCGCTGTTGCCATGGTGACTCACTTCATGTGGACTTTCGGTCTCGTGGACTTGAATTGCGCGTGCTCGCTGAGTCTACGAGTCCGTAGACCGTCCCATTCAGCATTTTACCGCTCTGAAGTGTGCTCAGCAGCGCCCCCTTTGTACCCTTGAAGCGGTCTTCCGCGAAGCCCGCATAGATGCTGGCTCCACGCACTTTAACTACCCAGGAATCCTTGCGAAAGGCCAATCAGACAACGGATGGGAGGAGATTTCGCTCACGGATAATTGTTGACATGGCTGAGAAGAAAATATTATGGTTTTTATTACCTAGATGTATATTTTACTAGTTGTTACCTACAGTTTATACAAACATTATGGTCATCGAGCAGTGGTTGATGTCTCAAACATAATAATAGTGTGTTGAATAATACGATCACATTATAATGCATTAAATAAATAGAACCGAATGTCGGGGCTTTACTGAGTCATATGTAAACATAGTATGAATATTGAAACCTGTAAATTCATCTGAAACTCATGCACATTTTCATTATGTGTTAAAATTGTAATCTTAGTTCAAATGGAACATTATGTATTATTATGTAGCTAGCTACAACTGTATACATCTTTTAAATAAGCATGATGTATCTACTGTCTAATGCCCAGGTGGCATGCACAATATAAAAATATAAAACTGTAAAATTAAGCTGTGTAGTTGACATGGAGATAAGACGTCGGGAGCGCAAAAACGTGATTTCTCCTGTCCAACAACAACCAGGCCGTTGTTTCCGGCGTGACGATCGAGTCTGTCCCAAAAATACCTCTCAATGCGCCCTCATGGACTCGCTCCAAGGGCCCTATAGGTCTGCACTACAATACGTCACCGAAGTGTGGACTCTGAGGAAGTGCACAAGTCCGGAGTGTGCCATTTGGGACAGGGCCGGTCAACTCAGAGTTGATTGAACTAACTCATTTCAGCTGTTCTGTAACCGAAAACTCAGAGTTTCCCATCTCAGGGTAAGTCAACTCAGAGTTCAAGTTTTAACTCAGAGTTGGTTGAACCTCCTTATTGAAACAGGCTCCAGAACACAACGGAAATGTTTCCGGGGAACGCAATAAGTGACGGACCCGGCTGGGACGTGCTTACCAACACTAGGGCTGTTTCTCAATTCCAAGAACGCAGAGAACGGACTTGTGTTCTCGTGGAGACCGGTCTTGCCAAGCTTCCTTGGAAGAACGAACTCGGAACCGGCCGCAATGACTTCTGGGACACCAGGCGAGTACTAGCTCAAGTCTGCATTCGATGCATCCTCGGTATCAAGAACACATCCGGGTTCTTTCATGCGTCCTCTGTACTTGCGTTCTTGAGAATTGGGTCTGAACTTCGACGGTTAATGATGACGTAAAACGAGAACACAAGGACGCAAGATCGCTGAAGAACGCATATTGAGAAACACCCTAGATGTCTCGTGCGCGCTGCTGGCCAATGGAGGTCGACGTCAGCACATGGCGGCCATCATGCCACAGACAGCTCACTCACTCGTTTAATGGTGCATGTACTTTTAAACCCTAACCCTAACTTGCTCAATTTTCTACCGATTTTCAAACGGTTTGGTTTATTATAAACGTCAGAGATGTAGCCATGACACTGCATATGTGGGGCTCATAATAACATTCCCTGTAATGCTACTGTTAATGTTTTGAGAGAGAGAGTGCCCCTCTATATGTCTTTATTTAATTTTTATTGTTCACTTAGTTCATATGTATTCTAAATTCTTGATGGGGTTAATACTGGAAATATGTTTAAGTCAATGTTTGTGCAAACGCATAATCTCTGCTTGGTTTATATTGAGTGATGCTCAAGCAGGCATGTTATGGCGATCCTACAGGAGAGGGGGCGCCCACGGAAGAGAGGTGCGGGCGTGGACTAGAAACAGAGGAAGAGAGTTTTTTAGTAGTGTTGTGAACGCACGCAGAGTTTTGGTAGACTGCGAATAAATGCTGAGTTAATGTAAGCAGTGAACAAGATTAAACGAACCCATCAAATCATGCACGTCTTGGAATTCATTCATTTCGACATGCAACACATACATACACTGCATAGCCTACATATGAATAATTATAACTTACATGTTCAAGCATTCGGAATTATAGCCACGTTAATAACGTTTGTAAGAAGCCAAACCGTTTGTAAATCCGTCAAGATTTCAGCGAGATAAGAGGATTTGTGTGCGTGCTGATCATTCACTTTACATTAAGCCTGCCTGTGACAAGATGGCCGAACGGTGATGCTGGAAGTGACTGCGCCATAAGACATCTAGCGTTTATATATGATATCTATGGTGCTGTAAAGCTGTCTACTTTTTTTTTTTTTTTTTTCAAAACATACAGAGATGACACATTTATGACATACAACTTTGTATATAATATACAAAATGTATTTACAATATGTTCAATAACATAAGAATACTAAAACGAACAATGAGCTGAAGACTAAAATAAAAAAATAAAAAAAGATAAATAATAGATAAAAGATAAAAAAAATAATAAGAAAAAGAACATGAGGGAAAAACATTAATCTATACATCAGTTACATTGTACACATTTTGTCATGTGTTAAAATAAGTTTCATAAGAAATGTTAGAATGCAGCTAGGGTCCAAATATGAGATGCAAGTTTTAAAGTTGGGACACTCACACAAAGATATAACACATATTTTAAAAACTTTGTTGTATAAAATGTATATTTATTTGCAACAGTTAACAGCAATAATACTATATTTCTGTTAAGAACAGCTATTCAGCTGATGGACACGCGCTGCGTTGTCATGGGAACATCCCAGGTGAAAATAATGAGGAAATTACGTTGTCTTTCGTTGCTCCCTTCATCAACATAATGGCACAAAAGTGCCCCGCTCCCTCCAAAGTGCCCAATTCAAGGGCTCTGCCGTCTGCCCTTTTAAGAGAGTAGGGCATAGGTAAAGCTCTCAAGCAATAAGCACGTCCCAGCCGGGTCCGTCACTTATTGCGTTCCCCGGAAACATTTCCATTGTGTTCTGTCCTATTTGCAGCGCGTTTCTGTATTTGGTTGTGTTGTGAGTATTTGGAGCACACATGTGTTGTGAAACTGATGAAGATGTTTTCTTAATTTGCGGGTGTTTTCTATTTGCATGTGTTTTCTTCAGTTGCAGCGCGTTGAGCTCTCTCGGCCACCGTAGATGGGCAGATCGAGGCTTAGTGAAACACTGAAACAGTTGAAGCAAATGTGCCATATTGTGTCGAGGTTTCGAAACAATCTGACACCCGTCTCAACGGTGACACCTAGTGGTCACTTGCAGGTGTTGATCTGAAACAACCTTGACAACGAGCCATTAAAAAATGTGTTGTTTTTTCTCATGTATTTTTTTAATATGTGAAGCTTGTAGCCTGTAGGCTCCTCACTGTGCAGGTTATTTTGGTCATGAAAATGAATATTAATAAAAGAAATCAAGCCACAATGTCTTCACAATGTCACAATTTTTTTTTTTTTTTACAGATAATTTCTCCAGCCTTTGAAAAAATCCTCTCCCAAGGGACACTTGTTGCTGGCATGCAAAGATATTTTTTAGCAAGGACATTCAAATAATTATATTTCAAACAATGCATACCTTGCTTAGATGGCCCAGCAGTGTCAGTAGCAGGCCTAGGTACAGGGGGAATGTTACCATCATCTGCACCCTGCAAAATGGCAGGATGAGTGCTCCTCAAATGGCACATCATGGATGATGTATTGTTGCAATAGGCTAGCTGCCGATCACAATACACACATCTCACTTTATTTGGGGTTTCCAAATGGAAATGCTCCCACACCACAGATGTACGGCATCTCTTCTGTGGAGCCTCCATTTTTATTTATCTATCTATCTCTTAAAGGGGGGGTGAATTACTGTTTCATGCATACTGAGTTTTTTACACTGTTAAAGAGTTGGATTCCCATGCTAAACATGGTCAAAGTTTCAAAAGTTAAGTTGTACGTTTGAAGGAGTATTTTTGTGCCAAAAATTGTCCTTCCGGTTTGTCACAAGTTTCGGAAAGTTTTTTTCGAGTATGGCTCTGTCTGACGTAAGAGAGGGCGGAATTTCCTTATATGGGTCCTAAGGGCACTTCTCCGGTAAGATCGCGGGCGCGCGCGCACTCGTAAAACAGAGCAAGAGAGTGAAAGCAGTTCGCCATCAAAGCGCCCTGCCCGGCTTTTGGGAAGTCAGTGTCACCAAAGAAGTGTGTTTTTGGTTGCCAGGGCAAGACAACCCTGCACAGATTCCCAAAGAACCCAGCGTTAAGGCACCCGTGGATGGAGTTTGTTTTCCTGAGCATAAACGGAGTTGTGTAAGACTGTTGTTCCCTGCATTTCGACGATGATTGTTTTATAAACAAAGCCCAGATCGACGGATTTGCAGATCGTCTAATGCTTAAGGATCGAGCAGTCACAATGATAAAGGTTCGCGGTCGTGCGTTGGAACGGTGAGTAAAACTGTTGAACAAATGTCTCTGTGTGTTGTTAGCTCGGCGGGTAAGCACAGCTTTAGCTTCGCCCACACGGCCCGCCCCCAGCCGCTCGTTTTTTTCCGGAAAGACTCGGTACAGCCAATCTTTAAATCAAAAATATAATAAAACAAAAGACTTTTTGGAGATATGAAGGATGCAATACTACTCTATAGGTACTCAAGATTAACAGGAGATTGAGTGAAAATGAGCATTTCACCCCCCCTTTAATCTATCTATGTATCTATAAATGTTTCTATCTATTAATCGATCTGTCTATATATATTTCTATCTATGCATCTACTAATGTGTCACTATATGAAATGAATGAATGAAATCTTTATTTAGAACAATTAAAAAATAAATTAAACAGAAGACAGCAACACATGAAATATCCATCAATAAAATAAAACAAAAACAAGACAAAAAATGTATATGTTATGTATAGCCTATATATGTATACTCAGTCTGTCTCTAGCCTATCAGTCAATGTGTAAATTTAAATGTAAGCCTAAATATAACTAAACAAATCGTACTATAAATGTCATTATATCAACAAAAATTTGCTATCTCAAAATCCAACTCCTCTCACAAAAACCCACTAGGTCAAGATGCGTTGACTCCACTTTTATACAGATGAGCGATTGTGTGGTCTGTTCCCGACCCTGTTAATCAAACGCTGATTCGGCGGCACCTGTCGAAACACTTGTGAAACCCTCCAAAGCTTCATTTAGCCATAGTCACGTGACATGGGTGTTTTTAATCACGCTTCGGATCAGTGTTTCGAAACATCTGCGCTTCGGGATCTCGCAGAGCTTCAGAACGTTAGCCTAGAAATCTAGACGCACCCTAGCGGCAGCAAAATGTATTTCGCAGCCAGGTGGGTCTTGACACTCTCAATAGACCTTCTAGCTGCAAAAACCTGAACTGGGTCAGGCCAATCACGTCGTGTATAGAGTAGGCGGGGGCGGGCTTAACATATGATGACAGAGTTGCGACGGCTGCCACTTGAAAACAAAGAATGACGGCTGCTGATGGAGAACAACGGTCTCTCGAATCGGGTTTGGCCGCGACTCTGGAGGACTCTGAGTTAAGTTTTTCTTTGAGAAAAGAGCAAAGAACGGCACTTAAGTCATTCTTAAAAAAAGGAAGATGTGTTCGTCGTTTTGCCGGCCAGATATGGCAAAAGTTGAATCTATCAACTAAGCTCCGCTGTTGGGAAAACGCTCTGGTTGGTTGAAGCGCTGTCCTATTGCGTGCAGAGGGAATTTGAAAGACAGCCGTTTATCCCGCCCCTCGGATTAAACCGCGTCTATGGTGAGTTTCCAGACCTAACATCTTGATGTAGGTCTGGCTTGCCAGGCTATCAGAACGTCAGTTTCGCCTCAGCAATCCCTAGTTGTTAGTCTAGTTTGTCAAGTGTTAGTCTAGTTTAGTCTTCCCTCGTCAGACTTGCCCTTGTTTTACCTGCTCGTGGGTTTTGTTATCCTTGTTTTCTGTGTATTAAAGGTGCTCTAAGTGATGTCACGCGTTTTTTAGGCCAAAATATTTTTTGTCACATACAGCAAACATCTCCTCACCATCCGCTAGCTGCCTGTCCCCTGAACACACTGTAAAAAAACGCGGTCTCTCTAGACACCACAGGCTCCACAAACAGCAACAAAAACAAACTGGGCTCACCCGCACCACGAAAACAAAACAAACTGTTCCAGCCAATAACTGACAAGAATGATTTGGGGGTGGGGTTTGGGGGGTTGTTAGTGGGCGGATGAGGAGGAGGGAGGGTCTAGCTAGCCTCCATTTTGTTTGACAATACTTCGAACGTCAACAAGAAGTGACATCACCCAACATCACTTAGAGCACCTTTAATAAACCTTGAGTGTTGTATCCCGTCTGCATTTGGGTTCATCCACATGACAGACGGAGCATGAAGAGACTGGACCACAGCATGAAGAGACTGGATCACAGTGCTAGTTTGGCACCAAAACAATATTTAACAGTTTCCTGTTCATTCAAATGTTGTTTTGAAAATATATACATATATTTTTTAAGCTATAATGTAGCATTTATGTAGGCCTAGATTTAAGAAAATCATATCGTAATCATTTTCACCTTTTTGATGTGTTAAAAGTGTACAGTTAGATAATAAAAAGTGGGCACTTGTAATTCACATGGTTGTGATCAAAAATAAAGTTGAAAAGAATAATGTTTCTGCATCATTCTAATATTCTAACCTTAAAATAACATTATAACATCTCAGAAAGTGTACATTTTAATGTTCTTGGAATGTTCCAAATAAATGTTCTTTGAATGTTGTATTGTTAATAAAATTTTTGGGGAAAGAATGTTCCATGAACATTATGCTAACCTTAATGTAACGTTCCAGCAACGTTATGCTAGCCTTAAGATAACATTATGTTAACTTTAAGATAACATTCCAGCAACATTATGCAAACTGGAGCATGGGAATGCACATATGTAGACCCAAGAAATCTACATATTCTTGGGACGATGCCCCCGAACCCTCCTAACTACCTTAAATTTGGAACCTCTGTGTTTATAAAACCCAGCCTGCATATAACATATGAAAGAAATAAAGCAAACTGTTTTGTAATAATTAAATATGGTTATACTTTTTTTTGAGTTTTTTAATCATCCTCTGGTGAGATATTAATTTTATTTGCAGTTGATTTCCTCTAATGCTGTGTTGCTGCAAGTCAGTTGTAGTTGTGTTTCTGCTCATCTCTTCTCTTTTTCTGTTCTTGCTGTTCCTCTTATCTTCAGTGAATCTGCTTGTTAACCGCTGGTGTCATCACTAATGCTCAGTCATCACAGTAGAGTGAATAATACTTAATTTCACTTTTACTCAGATTGGGACTATATGAAAACTGAGCAGTGTTTAACACTGAGGATTTTACTGTGTACCAGTAAACATAAATGTGATATGTAATACAGAAGCAAGTTTTGTTGTGGTCTTGTTGGGATCATACTAGCATCCAAAAGACAACATATGCCGGTCCACCAGCACGCCAGCATCTGACAATTTCTAGTGGTTTGATTTGGTGATTACTTTTGCTTTGGAGTGAAATTTTGCTTGATTTATTTGCAAAGCAATTGCCATTGGATATGATTTCCAGTTTCCGTGTCCAGAGATCGGGTCGTCGGGGCCCCCGCCTTCGGCTGTCGCCCGATCCACTATGCTCCAGCCCCTTACGGTCACTCCTGCAGGTGGTGAGCCCACGGGAGGGCGGCCCCGCGTCACTTCTTCGGGCTGAGCCCGGCCGGGCCTGGCTCGAGGGCGACATCTCGGTCCTTGTGTCTATTTGCTTCATAATGGGCTTATGAACCGCTCTAGTCTGACCCGTCACCTAGGACCTGTTTGCCTTGGGAGACCCTACCAGGGGCATATAGCCCCGGATAACATAGCTCCTAGGATCATTCGGGTACTCAAACCCCTCCACCACGATAAGGTTGCAGTTAAAGGAGGGGATTACTACTTTTAAATGTTGTTTAATACACTTTGTTATATTTGCAAATAAACACACTGTTGGGTGCACTCTTGAGTTCTCCTCATCTCTTGCAAGATGATGGGGTCACAAAATATTTGATAGAAATTTTACCAAGAAAAAACGTTTTCAAGAACACAGGTCATTCACGTAACGTACAGGTCATTGGTGTGCGCTCGGTGCTCCTAGCTGCTCATTGGGTAGAACCAGGACATCACAAAATTGATTAACCAGTCTGAAGAAGCTCTGATCAGCTCAAAAACTAATCCTGAGAGCAGTTTTACTGACCCCGGCTCAGTTTTAGTTTAGAAACCAGACAGAATTCATTTAAAGTGGCCATTGTTATTATTTTCTCATTTCTTAGGCTCCACATTTGACTATTCTTGTGTAAGACTGCCCTTGTGTAACGTCTTTTCGTTGTTATCTGCACATCATGGACACGTCTAGACAAAACAAGAACTAGGGTTGAACACACTTATACACTCGCACCCAAACATGAACTCAAGACACGCACATACATTTAAACATCTGACCTCTCTTCCTTGTTATTGTATTTCTTAATATGCCAAATATGGTGGGGTTGATCTTTGAGTACTATGATTGGATGGAATGGACATCGTAGATGATTTTGCTTAATCTTGTGTATAAATATGAGCCTTTTCCCTTAATAAACTTGAGAATGTTATGGTACTACACAGTCTCTGTGTCTGCTTGATCATTCTCACATCACAAGGGTTGAGGCGTCTGTTTCCACCGGATCACTGATAGCTGAGGCTGTAGATAGTCTACCTGAAAATTAATCTAACAATCAGTATTTTATCAATCAGGCCAGTGCTGTAGCAATGCATCACTTCTTTTCCATGATGTTTTCACTGCTAGCCATTATTGGTCATGTGAGCGGTCGGCCTGCAGAAGGTCGTTCTGAGCGGAGCACCGACCGACCTTACAGATCTGAGATGACGGTGACGAATGGAATGAATTGGGGATCATGGGGGGATAAGGAAATGTGTCCAAGTGGAACATACGCCGCAGGGTTTAGTCTGTTGGTAAGTTTGGCATTGACTCTATTTTGTTAATATGGGGGTGGATGAGTGCTTCAAAGGTTCAAAACTGTTGAGTTGCTGTTTGTCCTTTAATTCCAGGTTTCTCCAGGGAACTGCACCTGCTTAAGATTTTTACAGTGTCTGTGTAATACTAAACAGCATGAAGATAAATGTTACTATGGGTTGGGTTAGAGTTAACTCTTTAAAATGAAAGATTGCCTTGATGTTGTTGTTTTAAGGTGGAAAGACTGAATGCTTCTGTAGGCCGTGGGCCGGACCCCGAAATTGTGAATTTCACTGATCCCTGCCAAGGAACTAAGAAATTTGTTTACAGGTGCCATGTAAAAATTCTTATAAGTAGTGTAAGCATTGTTTCCAACTTTGATGTGTGCACATTTGATGAAGATATCGATTTAAACTCTTACATTTTAAACGGGCAAATTTGTAGGACTGCTAAATCGTAGCGTCAGAAAACGTAAACAAATCACCCGTATCCTTGACAACCTGTCACGTCTCCCTGACAACCAGCATAGTTGATACCGTAATGTTGCTCTCTTGATAAAGAAATCCTATTAAAATATGCTTTATATACTTTTTGTCTACACGAGCTATACTATACATTGTGCACTTACCGTCAGAAGACTATTGATCACCCGTGGGCCGTGGCTGCTTTTGTCACCTTATTTAATTTCATAGACCGCATAACAAAAGAGCGGGACGCGATTGACAGCCGGTATGCGACAATATGAAGTGCTGTATAACGTTACATGTTTTTTCTAAGGCAAAAAGCCCAATAACCTTATTTTCTCAAACAAGATGGGCATCATTTGTTCAGTGTGTGTGTGTGTGTGTGTGTGTGTGTGTGTTTCAGAGAGAGAGGCACGGGCGCGATCGAACAGTGGAAACATAAAACCATACATTGTCATTTTGTTCAGGACATCATTAAAACTGCAAAGTGTTTAGCCAACTTATATTTCTGTAAAACACAACATTGTGCTTTTGTCAAACTGTAAACTCTTGTCAAACTGTAGGCTAACCTACAACTGTCCCCACTCCCCAACCAAAATCACACACACACACACACACACACACACACACACACACACACACACACACACACACACACACACACGCTGTTTAAAAGCAAAAATGATCTCATCTTTTGGACATTCATCATATTGCATTGGTTTTCATTTCTTGTCCTCAAACCGAGCACTAATCTGTTTATTTTAAGTTACACATTCTACATTGATTAAATACAAAATAAAATGTGTTTTTAATGGTAGTATTATTTTTTACAGAAATAAATTATTTTTTTTTTCAGATGAGAATAAAGTTAGTTAATTCAAATTTTAAGCAAACAAATATATTGAAATATAGCAATTTAATTTTAAATTAATTCAGGTACAATTACCAAACATATCTCAAGGTCTTTTGAATAAAGGGTGGCAGTCTTTCATTATCAACTGTTGTTGTGGACTATACAGACCCTTTCCAAAAAATTAGAATATCATGGAAAAGTTCATTTATTTCCATAATTCCATTAATTCCATACTTCCATAGATTATAGATTCAGGGCCCACACGATTTCAAGTATTTAGTTGTTTATTTGTACATAATTTGGGCTTCCAGCTCATAAAACCCACGAAAACAGGATCTTAAAAAAAATCAGAATATTACATGAAATCACACAGTAATTACACAGTGATACCATGGTCATTGAACCAGGTTTTGGTTCTTTTGGCAGTGTGGGCAGGTGCAAATCCTGCTGGAAAATGAAGGACGCATGAAGTGCTCTGAAAATGTCCTGGTAGACGGCTGCATTGACTCTGGATTTAATAAAGCACAGTGGACCAAAGTCCTCTTTTCTGATGAGAGCAAATTTTGCTTCTCATTTGGAAACCAAGGTCCCAGAGTCTGGAGGAAGAATGGAGAGGCACACAATCCAAGATGCTTGAAGTCCAGTGTGAAGTTTCCACAGTCTGTGTTGGTTTGGGGAGCCATGTCATCGGCTGGTGTTGGTCCACTGTGCTGTCCACTCAACGCAGCCGTCTACCAGGACATTTTCAGAGCACTTCATGCTTCCTTCAGCAGACAAGCTTTATGGAGATGCTGACTTCATTTTCCAGCAGGATTTGCACCGGCCCACACTGCCAAAATAACCAAAACCTGGTTCAATGACCATGGTATCACTGTGTAATTACTGTGTGATTTCATGTAATATTCAAATTTTTTTGAAATCCTGTTTTCGTGGGTTTTATGAGCTGGAAGCCCAAATTATGTACAAATAAACAACTAAATACTTGAAATCGTGTGGGCCCTGAATCTATAATCTATGGAAGTTTAACGTTTTGAACGGAATTATGGAAATAAATCAACTTTTTAGATATTCAAATTTTTTGGAAAGGGTCTGTATACTGGAGAAGTATTTGTTCTCCATTTGAGTGAGATGTTTTTATGTGGCTAATTGAGCAAAGTGCATCCATATATTTTATTATTATTAGTATTAGTTCAAGAATAAAATAAAAATATCGGATTGATATCAGTCTTGGCAAATAGCCAAAGCTGCGGCATCGGTATCATAAGTGAAAAGGTGGTATCGGGACATCCCTAATCAAATCCATCAATTCTACTAATTCTCTATAAAGATAATTGTGTATTGGTGCATCATGTAGGCTATATAGGTGTGTATTGTAGTTAGTTTAAAAATGTATGTTAAATAAATCTCACAATACCAGTGAATCTTAATTACACAATGTGATTTTAATTAATGTATATTTTTGAACATTTTGTATCTTTGTGTAAGATTACAGTGAATAGTGTAAGGTTGACACTGAATTGAACACAAAAGTCATTGTTTTTTTTGGGGTTTTTTTTTTAGGAATGTTTTATTTGAAACAAAGACATTACATTCACATTTCTTCACATTTCTTCCATATCTAAACAGTGAGATTACTAGATTAAAAGTAACAAACTTTGATAAACACATTATTTGTACCCTTTGTTCTGTCCCCTACCTGGTGTCCCATAACAATGAAGATAAAGCCCAACTGCTGCCAGAGGAAGTCAGTGATGACACTGCATGCAAGGTTCGGGTTTTGCGTTCTGCATCAGATGGCCCAAGCCTCCCAAAAAGAGCTCCTCCATCTCCTACCAGTTGGATATGCAGAAAGAATCAATACATAACTGACACTAAAAACACAAGACACAAAAAGCTGATCCTACCATACTAAGTTACTTCAGATGCTAACGCTAGCCAACTTGTATACTACATTTAAAACGACAAATAGCTTAACATTACCCACGTGTGTAGCATTCGGTACTTGGCTTACATTAGTTGTACAAATACTGACAGCGGTAGCTATTTTGACGGCGTACATATACCAAGACCCATACATTCAGACTTTTTACAATGTTTCGGATAATGCTAGAGCCAGTTACATACCGTGCAGCCATACACTGTAGCCAAAAAACGGAGAAGTTACGTCCAACGGAGAACTGGCCACTGACCGGCCGCCGCGCCCGCGACTTCAGTTCACATCCGGGTCTTTGGGCACCGGATCAAATAATGACGTGATTGGCCAACTCAAGTTGACAAGGTAACAACACGAGCTTTGATTGGTTCTTACTCCGGCTAACATTTTGTGGTTAGCTAGCGAGATTATATCTACGTTATATTTTGTATGTGCAACAATTGACGTTGGAAACAAGCAGTAATGTGCTCAACAACAATTTATATAGCTAATTATAAAAAATGAACCAGTTCCCTGGAGGAGATCTATCAAGTCGAAAACTAAAGGAGAAAAACAGACTTGGCCCACGGCCTACTGGTGATAATACAGCGCTCAATGATATTCGTCTATACTGTGTCAATCGGTGTGCCAATCAGTGTGGAGGACCCTACATAACTTATATTCCTTCCAAAATCAGAGGGTAATGGACTCAGATTATTACCAATTCTTGCTTTAATTGTTTAAGCTAGATAAGTAAATTGAGGATTTTCTTGAAAATGATAATTGATTTGATCAGGCAACCTCTTTGTGTGTTTTCTTCAGCAGGGGTGAGTGGACAGAAGTCAAATGGTGTTTTTTTGGATACTTGAATTATTTCCAGCTGAGAGTTGAATCTTCCCAAGGATCTGGAGATGATACGGCCGTAAACAAGTTACTATGTGTGCTGCTATAAGTTATAACATCTCTTGCTCCTCCTGGTTTTATTTTTCCATTTAAGGACTCAGTTTTCCCCCATCAATAGTTTAGTTAATATCACACTTGCAGTCGTGCTGCTGTTCGTGATTGTGATTGGCTGCAGGTGATCATGTGACCCGACAGCACAATTACATATTTTATCATAATATTGTCACATCTGATTTTTCTCCAGGTTCACCTGCAGTGACGGTTATACTCTGATGGGTGACGGCACAGACAGGGGCAACTGGGGTGACTCGAGCTGGAACAAAAACTGTTGGGGAAAAGGAATCTGTGGCATGAGGACCCGGATACAAGAGTACAAGTCAAATCAAGACAACACCGGTCTCAATGACGTGCACATGTACTGCTGTGATTAAGGTGATGTGATCACAATCAAAAACTCAGATCTTACTAATAGTGACTGCAGATCTATTAAATCAGATTTTTCTTTCAGGTGTTCGAGGATGACAACAAGAACAGCAAGAAGATCAAATGTATTGTTATTATTGATCATCATACTATGATAAACTACATAAACCATGTCATACAACAGTTTTGTGATGTAAATCTGTAAAGTCAGCCGATCATTATCACAAAATAAAGCCTAACCGGACGATCATGACATTTACATCCCGCTACAGTTGAAATTATTTTATTCTTTCTTGTATGTTAGTGATTCTTCTGAAGACTCCTGAACTTCTGCTGAAACGGTTGCCAAATATCAGCACTAAATATCTGTTCTGTCTTATCCGTTCATGCATTCCCTGGTAATGACCAACATGCTCTACTACAGGGACAATACATTAAATTAAAGTGTAATGTTGTCAATCCTGTTACCCTAAACTTTTTGCCTTTCTGAAGATATAATTATATCCCAATATATATATATATATATATATATATATATATATATATATATATATATATATATATATATAATGCGTTCCATATATATATCACTGCTTTTTGATTTTGTGTGGATGCATTTTTTATCCTGATTTCTAATGCATCCTTGAGGAGAAATTGGTTCTTTCTCTGTTCAGTTTACTAGCTGAAATATTTTTTGCTCAATTTGCTCTGCTGTATTGATCCAATTTTCTACATTTATTACCTGAACTGCTTACAAGGTAATTAGCCATTGTAATATCCTCTCATACAGGACTGCCCTGTTGAGATTGGATAAGCTGAATTATTATACTCTGTACTTTTTGATATCTTTGCTACAAATATTAATCCTTGTGTAACCAGTTATAGAATTGTTTGTTTAAATAAATGTTTATTTCATAAAGACAAAGACTGTTTGATTCTTACTTCAGCTTGCAGTTCTATACGTATAATAAAAAGAGCATATTAGTACTTCTTTTTATGATCAAGTCCAACTGAGGATCCAGGGAGAATTCTGCCAGAGGGTAAGCATGAATTTAATTCACAGGTCTTGATGATAAAGAATTGTTATTGTTTCACAAGTGGTGAAGGGACATACCTAGTTCCCCTTCGAGGGAACTCGCACTGCGTCGTCGTCGTGACGACACTATGGGAACGCCCCCAGCGTAACGCATCTGAAGTATGAATGAAATGTGTCCAATCCTGATTGGTGCTGCGTCATGACGTAGTAGATGACGGCATACCCGGAAGCTACAAAGGGACGCTGGCTCAAACACACGTTAGCTTTTTGCTCTTCAGCTAAGCGCTCTTTGTGAATTGTTTGTCCTATTTACTGTTGTTTGTCATATCAAGTTTCCACAAGCATGTCTAGCGAGCAGTTCAGACGATGTGTGCATCCGTGTCCGCGCTATTTATCGGGCACGGACACACATCAGCTCTGTGTACATTGTCTGGGTGTGCAGCACGCTAGGGCGGCTCTCGAGGGAGCCGCCTGTAGCGAGTGTGATAAGCTGCCGCTCAGGGTGTTGCGCTCGCGGCTGGCCGTGTTCAATGAGGGCGGCCAAGCTCGCGAGCCCCGCGGTTCTGGGCCCGCCGTTGCTGAGGCAACGCGGCGCCGCAGATCGTGGGGCTCGCAGATGGATCTTTCAGCGGGACTCGGGACTGATTCGTCATCTTCCCAGTCCTCGTCTGAAGATTCAGATGCTCTCCCGCCTCGTGTGGAAGCCCGCGATGCGGCTTCTTCCCGCGAGGTGGAGGCACCGATGCTTCAGTTATCTGGCTCTGAGGGGTCAGATGCTTTGAGCATCGAGGCGGGTGTTGTGGAGCCCCATCCACCGCTTCACGCACCCGCTCAGGAGGAGCTGGTGGAGGTTTTGACCCGCGCTGTGGCCAAATTAAATATTAGTTGGCCACAAGAAGAACCTGTAATCCAGCCAGCCAGTAAGCTGGATGAAAGGTTTTTCAAGCGCCGGTCTCAACCTCCACGCCGGGGCCTTCCGTTTTTCCCTGACTTGCACAATGAGTTGTGCAAGTCGTGGAAAAAACCATATTCAGCCAGGCTCTCCAACCCCCCAGTGCTTGATTTTGCAAATGTATTGGGGGCGGCTGAGCGTGGCTATGGGACGATGCCTCGGGTGGAGGAGGCTCTCGCGAGCTACCTCTCTCCCGAGGCCGCATCGTCCCTTAAGGCCCCGGTACTGCCCACTAAGCCGTGCCGCGATACATCAGCGCTGGTGGGCAGGGCTTATATGGCGGCCGGGCGGGCTGGTAGCTGTCTGCACACTATGGCGGTGCTGCAGGCCTACCAGGCCGACCTCCTTAAGGAGCTGGATGAGGGCCAGGGTCCCTCTCCAGAGGACATACTGGAGCTTAGGAAGGCCACCGATTTGTCTCTCCGCATCACCAAGGAGACGGCCCGTGCCATCGGCCGCTCCATGGCTGGTTTGGTGTGTGTGGAGAGACATTTGTGGCTAAATTTATCGGGGATGAAAGAGAAGGAGAAACATTTTCTCTTAGACTCCCTGATCTCGCCTTCTGGACTTTTCGGCGGTGCGGTTGAGACCGTCGTCGGGAGGTTCCAGGAGGTGAGGAAGCAGTCGGCGGCCTTCCAGCAATATCTCCCCCGTCGCTCCAGCTCCTCGAGGAAGGCTGCCTCTAAAGGGCAGCCTCGGCCGTCTACCAGCTCCTCGCACCGTCAGGAGCAAAAGGAGAGTGTCGCCACCCGCGCCCCTCCCGAGGGAGCCTGGCAAAGGAGGCGGCGCTCTCGAGGTAAGCCTTCGGAGCCTAAGGTCGATCTGAGGACCGTCCTTCAGGCGAAGAAGGCTTCCTCTAAGCGGTCCTAATTGCGGCCGGACCGCTGAGAGCTGTCCCCCCCGGGATGGAGCGATCGAGGTCGCCTCCCTCCCGGAGCTCTCGGGAAATCAGTGCTGTGTTCCCGCCGTCCAGTACGCTTCGGGCCACACTGATTTCCCGCGCACGCACGCCGCTCCAGCCGCCTCAAATAAGACCTGCGGCTGGGCAGCGAACGCGTACGCACACCGAAAATCATTCTCGACTGCTCCCTGCCGGTCAGCCGCTTCAGGGGGTCGGGAACGAGGCTCGGTTGACACCCGAGGCCAGCCTCGAGAGGCTGGTTCCCTTAGTAGATTATCTCGGCGCATGGTCATGCCTTCCGAATATATCTGCGTGGGCCCTGCGTACTGTAGAGCTGGGTTACAGACTGCAGTTCAGCTCCCCTCCCCCGAAGTTCAACGGGGTGGTCTGGACTGTGGTCGGCCCAGAGCAGGTTCGGGTTATGGAACAAGAAGTTCAATCCCTGTTGGTAAAAGAGGCCATAGAACGTGTTCCTCTGCCACACAGGGAGTCCGGGTTCTACAGCCGGTACTTCATAGTTCCCAAGAAGGATGGGGGGTTGCGTCCAATAATAGATCTCAGGCACTTGAATCGTTCTCTGAGGAGATTCAGGTTCAAGATGCTCACAATTCCAGCCATCGTGAGTCAGATCCAGTTCGAGGACTGGTTCGTCACGATAGATCTGAAGGACGCATACTTCCATATCTCCATCCTTCCATGTCACAGGAAGTTCCTGAGGTTCGCTTTCGGGGGCGAAGCGTACCAATATCGGGTTCTTCCCTTTGGCCTAGCTCTTTCCCCTCGCACCTTCACCAAGTGCATGGATGCAGCGCTGGCTCCGCTGAGACTCCAGGGCATTCGTGTACTCAATTACATTGACGACTGGCTAATATTAGCCAAGTCGTACGATATGGCAGTTCGACATCGAGATGTCGTTCTCGCTCATATCAGGTGCTTGGGGCTGAGACTCAACACGAAGAAAAGCGTGTTGACGCCCTCCCAGAGGACTACCTTCCTGGGAGTGGTATGGGACTCCACGACGATGCGGGCACAAATGTCTCCTGCTCGGGTGGGTTCCATACAGGCGGTGGTCTCCAGAGTGAAGCTAGGCCACAACCTCACTGTGAAGCAGTTTCAAATACTGCTGGGGCACATGGCAGCAGCGTCCAGCGTCATACCTTCTGGCCTGCTGCACATGAGACCCCTACAGTGGTGGTTGAGAGCCAAGGGGTTTTCCCCGAGGGGAAATCCGTTCCGTATGATCAGAGTAACGCGCAGATGCCTTCGTTCTCTCGTCATATGGAGGAAACCTTGGTTCCTGTCCCAGGGACCAGTGCTGGGAGCGTCATGTTGCCGGAAAACCGTTTCAACAGATGCCTCCCTCACTGGTTGGGGCGCGGTCATGGACGGCCGCTTTGCGAGAGGTCTGTGGGAGACCCGGCACTCTTCCTGGCACATCAATTGCCTGGAAATGCTGGCGGTCTACAGAGCTCTGAGGAGCTTTTTTCCAGACCTCTGCGGCCACCATGTCCTGATACGCTCGGACAATACTTCCGTTGTCGCGTATCTGAATCACCAGGGGGGTCTGAGGTCGCGCCCTCTATGCAGACTGGCACACCAGATCCTCCTGTGGTCCCAGGGGAAACTGTCGTCTCTCAGAGCGATGTATGTCCCCGGGGACCAAAATCAGGGAGCAGACGTCCTGTCGAGGCAGGGGCTGAGGCCCGGGGAGTGGCGGCTCCACCCAGAGGTGGTGGAGGCCATGTGCGTGAGATTCGGCCCAGTGGAAGTGGATCTGTTCGCGTCTCGAGAGACGTCCCACTGCCCACTGTGGTTTTCTCTCAGGCATCCAGCTCCGCTGGGGTTGGATGCCATGATGCAGACGTGGCCGAGGCTGCGTCTGTACGCATTTCCCCCGATCGCTCTGCTCCCGGGAGTCTTGGAGCGGGTTTGCCGAGAGGGGATCAGTCTACTTTTAGTAGCACCCCGCTGGCCGACCCGAGTTTGGTTCTCGGACATTATAGCTCTGCTAGACGGCCTCCCGTGGCAGGTCCCTCTGAGGAGGGATCTGCTGTCTCAGGCAGGGGGCACAATATTTCACCCCCGGCCAGAGCTGTGGAACCTTTGGGTCTGGCCCCTGAGGGGGCTCGGTACCTAGAGGCTGGCCTGTCAGCAGACGTTGTCGAGACCTTACTCAGCTCCAGGGCTCCCTCTACCAGGAGACTGTACAGCCTGAAGTGGAATGTGTTTTCCACTTGGTGTAGAGAGCGTGAGGTGGACCCAGTTAACTGCCCAGTGGCTTCAGTGCTGGAGTTCCTCCAAGATCGTTTCTCCGCCGGTCTAACCCCGCCCACACTAAAGGTGTATGTGGCTGCCATTGCGGCTTTCCACTCGCCTGTAGGTGATGGGCCTTTGGGGAAGCACCATCTGGTTGTACGTTTCCTCCGTGGGGCTCGGAGGATGAGGCCTGCGGCTCGCTCCAGAGTTCCAACCTGGGACCTGGCGGTGGTACTTGAAGGGTTGGCTGAGGCCCCCTTCGAGCCACTGGAGTCGGTTGAGGCAAAGAACCTGACCCTTAAGGTGGCCTTTCTCCTTGCTATCACCTCTCTGAGGAGAGTGGGGGATCTCCAGGCCTTGGCTATAATGCCAACTTGCCTGGAGTTTGCCCCTGGCGGAGTTAAGGCCATCTTACACCCTAGACCGGGCTATGTGCCCAAGGTGCCATCTAATGTGGCACGGTCAGTGGTTCTTCAGGCTTTTCATCCTCCACCTCACGTGACGGCGGAAGAGGGGAGACTTCACCTGCTCTGCCCAGTCAGAGCCCTGAGAGTGTACCTTGAGAGGTCCTCTCAGTGGAGGAAGTCAGACCAGTTGTTGGTGTGCTTTGGTTCACCCAAGAAAGGGCTGCCTGCATCCAAGCAGACAATCAGTAATTGGATTGTTCAGGCTATAGCCACGGCTTATCAGGTGCGCAATCTGCCTTCACCTATAGCTGTGAGGGCTCATTCTACCAGGAGCATGGCCTCCTCGGTAGCCCTCCTTTCTGGAGCCTCGCTTCAAGATATTTGCGAAGCGGCTGGGTGGGCCACTCCGCACACCTTCATAAGATTTTATAGTCTGCAACTCCCTGTGACGCCTGGCGCCAGAGTGCTCGCGTCCTAAGTGTGCCTGGTCTTCCAGCTTCACACTAGGGTGGCGTGCTTACGGTGTGGCATAGTGGGCATTGCGTTCCCATAGTGTCGTCACGACGACGACGCAGTGCGAGTTCCCTCGAAGGGGAACGTCTCGGGTTACGACTGTAACCCTTGTTCCCCGAGAAGGGAACGAGACACTGCGTCTCGCCGCCACACCTATCACGTTAAGAGCGCTTGCTTCATCGCAAAGTAGCTAACGTGTGTTTGAGCCAGCGTCCCTTTGTAGCTTCCGGGTATGCCGTCATCTACTACGTCATGACGCAGCACCAATCAGGATTGGACAGATTTCATTCATACTTCAGATGCGTTACGCTGGGGGCGTTCCCATAGTGTCGTCACGACAACGACGCAGTGTCTCGTTCCCTTCTCGGGGAACAAGGGTTACAGTCGTAACCCGAGACGATTTGCTGGTATAATTAAACAAGCTAACAAGCTGTCTGACCTGACAGCAAAAGACTATCTAGCAACAATGATACTAGGGTTCATCAGGAGTTGAGAGCAATACCAGATCTTACCACAATATATATATATTAAAAAAAATTAACTAATTAATTGCACATTTTGCTGTAATTAATTGCAATTAATTGCATTTCCTCCAAGCTTGTAATCATCAGTAATTAAACTTAGAATCAATGGAAAAAAAGGAACAGAAAATAGCCCTATATTAAAATAATATTAAACATCAATATATCAATGTATTATTCTTTTTCAATAATCAATCAACATAATCAATTTAAGATTTTTTTTTATTTTTTTTTTACTAATTATAAAAATAAACTATTGTCCTAAAAAGCTATTATTACCAGAGCATGTGATCAGAGCAGGTGATTTTAAAGGAATAGTTCACCCAAAAATAAAAATTCTGTCATCATTTACTCTTCCTCAAGTTGTTCCAAACCTTTATGACTTTCTTTCTTCTGCTAAACACAAAAGAAGATATTTTGAAGAAAGTCGGTAACCAAATGACTGATGGACCCCATTGACTTCCATATAGGAAAAAAAAAATACTATGGAAGTCAATGGGGACCAGCAACTGTTTAATTACCAACCCTCTTTAAAATATCTTCTTTTGTGTTTAGCAGAAGAAAGGAAATCATACAGGTTTGAAACAACCTGAGGGAGAGTAAATGACAGAATTTTCATTTTTGGGTGAACTATCCCTTTAACATTGTTGCCCAGCATGACTATAAGCTCAGCAAACAGAAGTCTGCAGAGAAATTTCACCTTATTTGAGCGGACTTTGCTTTTCCAGTGCGTGATCGGTACATGATTGGAGTGTTTGGGCCGAGAACGATAGAGCAGAACGCGCAGCGCAAACACAGAGTCGAACATTGAGCAGAGAGCGCAGCGCGCCGACACACACCGCAGCAGCCTCACGCTTTGCATAATTTTTCTCCTCTGCATCTGTGGCGAACCTTCCCAAGACCTCTCTTATTGCCCTGTAGTTTTCTCTCAAAGCTTTAGTGGAGTCCGCTCTACAACTCCATCTAGTATTTAAAAGTGGTACAGTACAGCTGATCTTCAGATCCTTGTTGTTAAATATCCGACTCCAACGGTGAGGGATGTGGCACAAAACGCATACAGTGACTGAAGAAGATAAAAAAAATGCTTGCATCTTTACAGCTGTTGTCAATGCTGTTTACACCAACAAGATTAAGCGAATTATTAAGCGAATTAAGTGAAAATTAAGCGAGTTGTTTTAAAGAAGAACTCCGGTCAATTTTAACATTGAGCTCATTTTTTTGTAAATTTGGAGTGCTGTCAATACAGAGAACAACGACAAAAATCGGTGTTGCCAACACCATGTTATCCTCTTTTTAAAATTTGCACCCTGTTGACTTCAATGGGGCAAGTACTAAACCTGCTTTTAGCCTCTTAACATTCTTGATGTGTCATTACAAGTGCACAGAAAATGTGAGTGATTCCTTCAGAGTGAACACGAGTGAATCTGACTGCAGTAGATGTGAATAAAAAGATATGGATAAAAATTATGTTTATTCAGCCAGCGCTCATACGAAGTCCATAGTAATCGATTGTCGAGTTCACGCGCATAGGTTTAGTACCTATGATCACGCGCGTGAACTCGTCAATTGATTACTGTGGACTTCGACCGAAAGCATTATAGGCCCTGTCCCAAATGGCACACTCCGGACTTGTGGACTTCCTCAGAGTCCACACTTTGGTGACGTCATGTAGTGCAGACCTATAGGGCCCTTGGCGCGAGTCCACGAGGGCGCATTGAGAGGTATTTTTGGGACAGACTCGATCGGCACTCCAGAAATAACTGCCTGGTTGTTGTTGGACAGGAGAAATCACATTTTTGCGCTCCGATGTCTTATTTGCATGTCAACTACACATCCTAATTTTACAGTTCTATATTTTGATATTGTGCATATCACCTGGGCATTAAACAATAGATATATCATGCTTATTTAAATGATGTTTACAGTTGTACATAATAATAAGCTACATAATGTTCCATTTGAACTAAGATTACAATTTTAAAACATAATTTAAACATAATTTTTTCAATTTACAGGTTTCAATATTCATACTATGTTTACATATGACTCAGTAAAGCCCTGACATTCGGTACTATTTATTTAATGAATCATAACACGATCGTATTATTAAACACGCTATTATTATGTTTGAGACATCAATCACAGGTCGATGACCATAATGTTTGTATAAACTGTAGGTAACAACTGGTAAAATGTACATTTAGGTCATAAAACCCGTAATATTTTCTTCTCAGCCATGTCAACAATTATCCGTGAGTGAAATCTCCTCCCATCTGTTGTCTGATTGGCCTTTCGCAAGGATTCCTGGGTAGTTAAAGTGCGTGGAGCCTGCTTCTATGCGGGCTTCGCGGAAGACCGCTTCAAGGGTACAAAGGGGGCGCTGCTGAGCACACTTCAGAGCGGTAAAATGTTGAATGGGACGGCCTACGGACTCGTAGACTCAGCGAGCACGCGCAATTCAAGTCCACAAGACCGAAAGTCCGCATGAAGTGCGCCATTTGGGACAGGGCCATAGCCTATTCCTGCCAAACTTCCATGGTTGCAGTTAGCAGTAGTGTTACTACTGGATAGTTCATTCATGGCACAATGTTTCTTCCTGGCTTCCACGCACTGTATGATCTGTTAATAACGGAGAAATGTGAATGTTTCTCACTAGATCTGGCAGCAATGTTATTACTTAAGTAGCGCATTCAAATTATTTATTTACTGGATCTCTTAGAGCTGTAGTAACAGTGTCGCTTGATCAAGATCGGCTCAGCGCTGCACTTTCTGAGATATATATATTTTCTTGTGACTCGTGAGATTGTTGTTTACATTATTAATTTGTTGGAAACGCACATTTATTTTCGACTTGTCGGAGTCTGGCTTTAACTACAGCACAAACTGTTTGCATTGCCCTAAGATTATTTGCGAGTGGCTCTTTCCTTTACACTATTGGAGATGTGGAGAACTTATAATAATAATAATAATTTGTTACATTTATATAGCGCTCTTCTAGGTACTCAAAGCGCTTTACATGAAAGGGGGAATCTCCTCAACCACCAGCATCCACCTGGATGATGCGACGGTAGCCATATTGCGCCAGAACGCCCACCACACACCAGCCTACTGGTGGAGAGGAGACAGTGATGAAGCCAATCACCATGGGGATGATTAGGAGGCCATGATGATGCTGGGGTTACACCCCTACTCTTTTTCGAAGGACAACCTGGGATTTTTAATGACCACAGAGAGTCAGGACCTCGGTTTAATGTTTCATCCGAAAGACGGAAAGTGGAAAGTGCTGATGGACTTGATGGAAAGTGCTGTCTGTCGTGTCATTTGGAGTTTACCTGGCACTTATAGGATTAAAAAACAGTTTTAGTTTTTTTTGAGGCCAAGCCACTTAAGACCCAATGTTGTAAAGGAGTTTTTTTTTAAGCAGTTTTTTTAGGCTATCATAATTTTTTATGAAGATCATGCAATCATGACCATGCCGATTACAGTATGTGTCACTCAGGCTTCACTAACGTGATTGGTACCAGCTAGACCATAGACTGCCATCAAGGTCTTAATGAAGGGGATTATATGAACAGAAAGGGGGTTCACAATGTAAATGTGCAGCCCAGTTACTATTGTGATTCTTATTATTCCAGTAATATTATATCAAATAAAAAAAGTCAGTTGACTAAAAGCAAAATGGCCAGGATCTGTGCATGACTTAAAGGCCGTGTTGCAGGTTAAATTTTTCAACGAATTTGTGCAATTTGCTTGTTGGTAATAAACATTTAAACTGTTATCCATTGTATTTTATGTTGTTGGGATTTACAAAACGGAATATAATACGAAAAAGTAGGTTCTCTTACAGCGGTTTGCAACGATTCTCCTTTCCCCCACAATGCAGCATTACGTCACCTTGGGGAGAGAATTTACCAAAGCCCGCCTTGAGAGTGACTAGAGACGAGTGGTAGAAAAGAGTATTCAGATTATATATAAATAGATAAATACATAGATATAGATAGATAGACAGACTAGATATAGATAGACAGTATAGAGAGAGATAGGCAGACAGCCAGATAGCATAACGTTAGCATAGATAGCTAGCAGCTAGATAGATAAATAGATAGAAATATATAGTAGGTAGATTGACAACTGGTCGCGGGGTGAGCTCCTCGACTAGCGACCAAAACGCACTCGCTTCCCTACAGCACAATAAGCTTTCCAACACAGTTTCCATGGGACGGCACCGGCGCCCACACAAGCACCTGCCAAACACAGCGTCAGACACGCGGCGGCTACGTAACAACAACATTTTCACCGGAGGAAGAGATAAACGCTTAGAAATGCCCATATAGCTAGCATGATGCCTTCTATTTCTAGATGACAAAGATTACCAGTACTACAACACTATGACAAAGGTTAGCGGTACTTATCTGAACTAACGTCATGATCACTGCCACTAGATATAAAGAAAACGCTGATTTTTCACTCTGTGCTATTCAATGACAGTAAAAAAAAAAAAAAAAGTGTCGTTATTGTGCACTGACTGCTCGTAGACTGCTCCAGTGCTCATTGCTGCTTTGCTAAATGATAGCAAACTCACCAGGACACTTTACCAACTCTCCACTCATTCTCCATAGTTCTAATACAGCCTGAGGCTACCCTCCCCAAGGTGACGTCATCACCAAATTGCATAAAAAAAAACGTTAATACCAAAACCGTAAAAAACTGGTCTTTAAGACCATTTTTGAGACATTTTAAAAATTATATACATATCTTGTGTGATTTATGTACCCATTAATCGACAGTGGTGGTTAACCTGCAACATGGACTTTAAGAACTTAAGATTTCAGTGTCTGAGAAGTCTGAGGGTTGCACATCTGACAGGGCCTGTGACATTGTTGCATGTGCAATATTACACAAATTTGCCAAAAAAAAAACACTTTTAATGAAATGTTTAATAAGACACAAATATGCTTAGTTCCTTGAGTTTTATTTCAATTGTTCTTTGTAAAGAAAAGCCAGTGGTCAAGTGCCTGCAACAAGAGATATTAGACACATGCCTCATGCAACAAATAAAAAGGAAAAGTTGGCTATACACTGCCCACCTGTAGGCCTATGTCTCTCTGTCTGTGCAGACTCTTCTGTAGGCCTTTCTGTAGATGTGGAATCCTGCAACTTATATTGCAGCCATAAAACATACAAGTATAAATTAAGTAAAGTTATTTATGCACTTGCAGGTAGGCTAGTTCCTCCATATGACAGTTATCTGAGAGGGTTTATTCACTGTCCAGTGCAATGGAAACAAATGGACATTACAAAGTCTTATACTTTCTTTCCTTTGGAAAGTTAGAAAATGTCCACTTACTGCACATATTTCAGCCACCACTTTGTTGGGAACAGATACAAGTGTTGGTGTATTATGTGAAAGTGCACAAAAGAAGAAAACACAATGTCATTACAATGAACTACACTGGGGAAAAATGTGGTCAATTACTCATGGCAAAATATTTTTACATTAACATAAGTTTATCAGTTCTCACATTCACAAGTCAAAGCAATTCATCATTACTCATCATTAAGATTAACCGTTGAAATGACTATACAGCCTTAATTTAATGCAGCAAAAATGATTTTACAGTGTAGGCTACTAAGATCTTTTCTCTTTTTTTTTCTCAGCCTTTTTCTTGGTTGATTTTATAAACAGACAACCATTTATTTAACAGTGCCTTTTATAAAAGAGACTATAATATAACAAAAAATTACCATTATATGTAGAATATTTTTGTACTTCAATTTTATTTGTTCCCATGTTCTAGTGTGGTGACTCTGACATTACAATGCACAAAGTAATTATGCAATTATTAAAATACAAAAATATAGGCTAATAAGTGATAAAAATATCTTACATGGCCACTTCTAACAGATTTAAATTGTCTTCTACTTTTTGCCAGCCCTCTCTCCTGGCTTTTGCAGACTTTGAGGCGTTCCCTGGCGTTTTGATTAAACATTAAAATTCTGAATAAACCTTGACTATTAGTTCTTGCTCTGCTGAGGAGAAAAACTGAGAGCGCTCTTTGGCCACGCTGAGCAGCCAATAGAAGCGTTGCTGATCAATGTTTCTACTATCGATACATATCCCCTTTTAAACCAGCGCATGAACGCGCAATTATCTCAGATAACTCAATCCAGCTATACTAATCATAACCGGGTCTATTTAAAATCATAATTTTCAAGTCTATTTAAAAGGATGTTGTGGTCAATAGTTTCAGATGCAGCACTAAGATCGAGTAACACTAAGATTAAGCAGAATCATCCACAATGTCCATTCCATCCAATCATAGTACTCAAAGATCAACCCCTACCATATTTGGCATATTAAGAAATATAATACCAAGGAAGAGAGATCAGATGTTTAAATGTGCGTGTCTTGAGTTCACGTATTGGTACGAGTGTATAAGTGTGTTCAACCCTAGTTCTTGTTTTGTCTAGATTTGTCACAAACTACATCTCCCATAACTCTCTGCCTGGACTCATCATCCCTGATTGCATCCACCTGTGTCTCATTATCCTGTTTAGCTCACAGTGGGTGCTTCTCAATATCCCTCCTCGCTCCTCCGTCCGCCATCCTATGACCCGGAAACTGATCGATCTCAGCCATCTTGAAGGATATCTCAATTCTCTAATTGCACCGTGAGGAGTCGAGGAACGAGGAGCGAGGAGGCTTCCAGAGGAGTTATGAGCGAGGATACACAGGTGTATCCTATGCGGAAGAGTTTTATCGACTAAAACGTGACACACGTATAAATTCTCCCCCCCCTTCACATCGGTCACAATCATTTTAATTTATACTTTTTTTTTTTATCCTTTATTTAACCAGGTGAAACTCATTGAGATTAAAATCTCTTTTACAAGACAGACCTGGGGTGCTTCTCAATATCCCTCCTCGCTCCTCCGTCCTCCATCCTATGACCCGGAAACTGATCGATCTCAGCCATCTTGAAGGACATCTCAATTCTCTAATTGCACCGCGAGGAGTCGAGGAACGAGGAGCGAGGAGGCTTCCAGAGGAGTTATGAGCGAGGATACACAGGTGTATCCTATGCGGAAAAGTTTTATCGACTTAAACGTGACGCACATCTAAATTCTCCTCCCCCTTCACATCGGTCACAATCATTTTAATTTATACTTTACCTTTTCATTTTATATAAACCACACATCTCACATATTTCAACAGGGTATCTTGTTTTATTATTATTTATTATGAATTTCTAAAATAAACAAACTTCAACAACATAAGGGCAGATCCTTTGAGCGCTGCTGATGACGCGATGAAGTGACGCTCGAGTGAACAAGTATTCCAATGTATAAAAAAAGTTACATTCGATTCCTCCGTCCTCGCGTCTTTTCCTTGCAGCCTTCCCTCGCATCCTATAGGGGGCGGAGCTGAGACGCGAGGAAAGGAAGCGAGGAATTTCCTTTGTACAAATAAGAAATGAGAAGCACCCCTGGCCAAGATGCAGCATAAAAAAACATAAAAAACAATTTCCAACATATATAAACAAATACATCAAATACACATACATATATATCACAAGACCCTGTGTGGGAAAATGCTTAATACAACTTTATGAACAGTTAAAATGACCAATGTTTACCTGCTCTACATTCTTCAGAGTTGAAACAAACTGTCTATGAGAAATAAAGGTAGTCATTTTCAACGATTTCTGAAGAATGTTCCAGGCAGAAGTTGCTGCAAACATAAAGGCTTTTTTGCCTAATTCTGTTTTGACACGGGGGACCAACAAGTGTAGTACATCATTTGAACGTAATCCATAATGGCCGTGATTTCTTGTTAAAAGGACACTCAAATAGGTAGGAGCTAGTCCACGAAGTGCCTTGTAAATGAAACATAGCCAGTGAGTGTCAGCATACATTCAGTTTTCAGTGAATTTGTTTCAGATATATGGTGCATAAAAACTGAATGCTGTTTCTCCATGTTTTGTTTTGACTTTGGGGATATAAAAGTAGCTGGCTACTGTCCCAGATGACCTGAGAGGTCTGCTCTGGATGGTTCATAATGCATCAGAAGATTAGAAATTTACTTTGGCCTTAAAATGTTAATTAATTTAATAACCAGCTGTAGTATTTTGATATGAATTCTTTGACAGACAGATAGCCAGTGTAAAAACCTCAGAACTGGAGTGATGTAATCCACTTTATTTGATTTAAAGACACTGTTTATTGCAGCAATCAGTCAACAAAGTACAGCAGTTGAATATACAGAACACTTGTCACTGACTACCATTAAATGTCTTGTTACCAACATTCTTCAAAATATATTTTTTTGTGTGTTCAACAGAAGAAAGCCATACAGCCATACAACTACCCCTATAAGTATCTTTTTATGTTCATTAGAGTTATATGAGTAAGTGATAAAGAATGATTTATAGAGATAGTTCACTTTGAAATTAAATGTTGGTATGTTTTAGCTTACCTTAAGGGAATTTAAGATGTTAAGAATTTAAGAGGTCTTTGTTTCTGAAGTAGTTTCAATTTTGATATTTTTAAGTCAAACTGTTCTTGCCTGTCAGTCAGTCATATAATGCAGGTCTATAGGGTCACTACCTGAAAGAGCACGATTGTTGTCACAATTTGTTATGATTTCTCTTACATTATGAGCGCGCTTTTTGACGTGCTTACATTTGTAATTAAAAAATTTTGGTCAGCAGGAAAAATTGTCTAACGAACAGTTCTGTTTAAAAATCCGTACTGAAATCGAACCGAAAGCCTCGCACAGAATGGTTCAATACGTGTATCGTTACACCCCTAAAATATATGTATATGTATGTATGTATGTATGTATGTATGTATGTGTGTGTGTGTGTGTGTGTATATATATATATATATATATATATATATATATATATATATATATATATATATAATTAGTGCATCACCATTATGCAGGCAAAAATTTTCAATTATTTATATTAATTTATTAATAATATTGATATAAATTATTGTCTATATTGATATAAATTATATAGTCTCAATCTATATTCCATTAACTCTATATTGGCCAGCTCTAGTGTGCATCCTAGCAAAAGTGAATGACTGTAATTAGTTAAAAATGATTGTCAACAATGCTTTTCTTGAGCAATAATCATTTGGCAGACGCAGTGATGACCAACTTTCCTTCGGCGACTGAATGGGAAATAAAAAATGCAATTTCTGGTCATTTTAAACAAGCACCAGGGAGAGCAGGGGGTGGTGGTTATGGATATAAAGCTAACAATTAATTCTTAAAAATTTTAGTATCTTAAGTTGTTTTACATATTTTCCAATATTTTATTTGTTCATTTTTATGTTTGAATGTTGTCTAAGTTGTTAATATAATTGTTCTAAATAAATCCCTTTATAATCAATTAGTTTGGATGGATTTTCATTTATGAGAACCTGTTATATTTGAGTGAAAAGAATCCTTATGCCTCATTTTGTTGTCTATTACATGTATATGTAGTGTAATTGATGACTAGTCTATTCTTGGGCTATGGTTAGACGTCTATTAGATTTTCACTGACAGCCCAAAATCAGCCTTGTTTTAGCCTAGACCCATATTGCCTGTCTATTATGTAGTCATTTAATAGCTGTCTAATTGATGACTAGTCTATTTTTGGGCTATGGTTAGACGTCTATTAGACGTATAAATATAGTCATTCAATAGCTGTCTAATTGTCTATTTTTGGGCTATGGTTAGACGTCTATTTGACGTATATATGTAGTCATTCAATAGCTGTCTAATTGTCTATTCTTGGGCTATGTTTAGACGTCTATTAGATTTTCACTGACAGACCAAAATTAGCCTTGTTTTAGCCTAGACATCTGGGCTATGTTTTGACGACTATTAGACGTCTATTAGACGCAAAATTGCTTGCTGGGAAAGGATACAATGATGTGTCCTATAACCACAACCAGTGAAAAAACGTAATGCACAATGATACATTCATATCAGATCACCATAATCTAATATTGGAAGAAAAGTGGCCATCACCAGGTATTTTCTAGCGCGAATGGTCGGATAAGCATGATTTTGATCTGTAAAGATATCCAAGCTTTATCTTAAGCTTAGAAACCAGATTGCTAACATGAGTTCTAAAACATCGTTTAGAATCAATGATTATACCCACATATTTATGACTGTTAACTAACTCAATTTCATTTCCTTCAGAAGTTGAGATGCTTGAAGAAGAAACTGGAAGTTGTCTTGAGTTTGTGAATACCATTATTTTTTACTTTTGTACATTTAAGACCAGCTTAAGCTGTTTTAAACGGTTCTGAACAGTATTGAATGCAGACTGCAAAAGTTCAAGGGCTTGTGCAGTAGATGATGCAGTACAGTAAATAACTGTCATCAGCATAAAAGTGATACATAGCATTCGATAAATTTTCACAAAGTTTGTTTATATCAACTGAAAATAATATGGGCCCTAATACGGAGCCTTGAGGAACCCCCTTGGAAATAGGCAAGAATGAAGACACAGAACCAGCCACCTGAACCCTTTGGGTTCTACCTGACAAATAATTTGCAAACCAATCTACCGAATGCTTAGACAAGCCAATGCTCACTCACTAGACTATTCACAAGAATGCAGTGAATAACCGCATCAAACGCCTTCGAAAGATCTATAAACAGCGCAGCACATATTTTCCTATTATCCAATGCCCCAGCAATATCCTTTATCACCTTTAATGCTGCAGATATGGTGCTATGTTGTTTCCTAAACCCTGATTGAAAAGATATCTTTTTTTGTTTAAAAATTCCTTTAGCTGCTCACCAATCAGGCGCTCAATGAGTTTAGCTAAAATACACAGCTTCAAAATAGGCCTATAGTTATTTAAAATAGATGGATCACCCCCTTTTAGTAATGGTGTAACATGGGCTGACTTCCATACTTTAAGGATGTCGTTTTCAACAATTGTTAAGTTAAAAATATATGATAAAGATCTAAATTGTCAGGACCAGCAGACTTTTTTGTGTCTAATTCCTGAAGGGCTTTATGGACTTTGTTAATTGATAAAGGAGAAATATAAAATAGTTTTTCTGAAGGTAAACATGGGTCAGAGGGGTTCTCCTGTACGCAGGAACCATAAGAAGCAGGACATAAGGATTCAAATAGTGATCCTGAAGAAATAAAATGCTCATTAAAGCAAGCTAACATTTTTTGTTTATCAGTCACCCTGCCCTTAATCAATCATAACATGAGGAGGTAGTTCACTACTGCTATATTTCCAAAAGAGGCTTTAATAATTTTCCAGAACTTGCTTGGATTATTTAGATTTTTTGTAGTTTCATTAACGAAATACTCTGATTTTGACTTTTTAATGAGATGTAAGCCTATTTCTCAATTGCCGAAAATAAACCCAGTCCGTATCGCTCTTTGATTTCCTGGCCCTTGACCAGGCAGCATTCCTATCCTTGAGAAGGCATGAAATCTCAGGAGAAAACCAGGGATTATTTCGGCCTTTGACTCTGAATTTACGTACAGGGGCATGCTTATCTATGATCCTAAGAAAACCATCATAAAAATAGTTCCAGGCCAATTCTACTTTATCTATAAGATAGATTTTGTTCCAATCAAAATGAAACAGATCATGTAGAAAGGCTTTTTCACAGAAATGCTTCATATCCCTTTTAAAAATAATCTGTGGCCTCTGTTTCGGGATTTTAGCATTCCTAACTGCCGCAATTATACAATGATCACTCAGGTCATTTGCAAACACACCTATATCTGAGAATTTGTGTGGAGTATTAGTTAAAAACAAGTCAAGTAAAAGAAGACTTTTCAGGGCACTTGAGGTTTGGACGAGTTGGACTATCAATCAACTGAGTAAGATTAAAAAAAATCACAGACAGATTTAAAACTATCTGGAATAGAGGTCAACCAATCCAAGTTAAAATCCCTGGCTAAAAGTACCTCTAAAAATTCAAAACTCGATAGATGATGATTTAAAGAGCAAAGAGCCTCAGTACTTGCTGAGGGTGGTCTATAGCAACTGTCAATGTTTGCCCCAATGTATACTCCATCTTTATGGCTAAAAGCTCTAGCTGCTTACTAATGGATACTTAATAAACAATGTTACAAGGAAAACGATTGTTTATTTAAATGGCAATGCCACCACCCTTTCTAGGGTGATGTTGATGTTTACAACATAATTATTTGCACACAAAAAAAAGCAGCTAAATAAAGTATACATTCTTTCTAAATACATATTTTTCATATATATATTTTTACTATATTAAAATTTTCTGGAATTCAATGTCCCACCTAGTATGCACACCTCATTTGAAACCATTTTACTGTAGCATTTTGGAGATACATCAATTTATTCGACTTTCGAGGCCTATAAAGTTCTCATTTCTAATAAGTAGAAAAAATGAAGGGTCAATTCTTATAGGGGACATCCCATATAGAATGCAAACCTCATATGTTTGAATTTTTACTGCAGTGTTTTGGAGATATGTCACATACTACTTCAGAGGCCTATAAAGACCTCATTTCTAATAAGTAGAAAAAACTAATGGTCAGTTGTTATAGGGGACGTCCCATACTGTGATGCTGCAGCAGAGACAAGGAGAAAACGGGATCCAAATGCAGTGTAATTTATTAAATAGATTCTAGACTTTACAAACATAGATTCCAGGAACAGTCTCTGGATCGGCAGAAGTGACGTGAACAGTCTCTGAATCGGCAGGGCTGACGTGAAGCATCTCTGGCTCGGAAGGGCTGACGTGAAACGCAGGCTCGACAGGAATGTACTCAGGCTGGACGGACGGGACGTGAATTGGCTCAGGCTCAGGGGGTAGTGTGAGCTTGTGGGGTTCTACAACTACCAAGCCCACAGTAAGTGATGAACCACCCAGGAGAAGAGCCAGGTTGATATACCCCTCTAGGGTCCATCCGGCATTATCATCCAGCATCAGAGCGATCTCCTCATCTAGCCCAAAATATGTCCATGAGCTGAGAGTCCTCTAATGATGCTAAATGACAGCATGTCAAATAGTCCTTAGCATACCTCTCGATAGGCTGGCCATCCTGGAACAGACAGGATAGCCAACTTCTTAGATCACCGTTGCTTACAGCTACTGAATCCATTTCGTAGTAAGTTCTTCTGTGATGCTGCGGCAGAGACAAGGAGAAAGCGTGATCCAAATGCAGTGTAATTTATTAAATAGATTCTAGACTTTACAAACATAGATTCCGGGAACATGACTCGGGACAGGACAACCAGGAACAACACTCAACAATGAAACAAGAACTCACAAAGACTGAACTCAAACACAGGGCTTAAATACAAGGACAAACAAGCTAAACAAGATAACAAGGGGGCGTGGTCCATCTGAAACACCTGGGGAGACTAATCAACATAATGGGGAACAGATGAACACGGGACATGACAGAGGAACACAGACCTGAATCATTACACATACAGTATGTACACCTCATATCAAACCATTTTACTTCAGCGTTTTGGAGATATGTAACATTATTCCTATTTATACACCTATACAGACCTCATTTCTAATAAGTAGAAAAAAATAATGGCCATTTCTTATAGGGGACGTCCTATAGAGTTTACACGCCTCATATCAAAACATTTTACTGCAGCGTTTTGGAGATATGTCACATTTTTCCTATTTATACACCTATAAAGACTCAATTCTAATAAGTAGAAAACACGAATGGCCATATCTTATACTGGACGTCCCATACAGTATATACACCTCATATCAGACCATTTTACTGCAGCCTTTTAAAGATATGTTATATTTTACTACTTCAGAGGCCTATAAAGACCATATTTCTAATAAGTAGAAAAATATTAATTGCCAGGTATTATTCTTATAGGGAATGTCCCATACAGTATGCATGTCACAGATTGTGTTGTAAAACGCAGATGAACACGATGATGAAGGCAAAGGTGAGAGGCGGCTTAGCTGGAGGACAAAGAACCCGGAGAGAGCCATAAAAAAACACAGGGTGGTGCAGATGGTGGTGACAGCCAGGGGATGGCCTTGAGCAGGGAAGAGCAGAAGGAGACCCAGGCCACAGCCAGGACTGCCTCCCACGGTGGCGTCGCAGGAGGCAGTAGCCATGGAGTGAAGAGTCACAACGCCACCATGGGGACTACCGGAGGTGACGACGGTGATGGAGATGGAGCACACCGCGTAGCCAGAGAAGCGATGAGGTAGTGAGACACAAAGACCTATAGGTTGGGACGCAGCGACGACCCCCTGAGGTGGAAGCAGGGATCCTGAGGTTAGAGGCTGAGCTGGATTTATAATACAGAGTTTTTACCGCTTCGGCGTAGCCACGTGAACCAGAATTATCCCGTCAACGTTTTATCTGTACTGAGGTAAAGGGAAGGGAAGGAGGCCTTCACAGGGGAGAGACTTGTGGACACTTCAGGACTGCGTTGTCATCGCGTACAGGTGCTGGTCCTTCATCAGATCCGGATACGTAGACACCATCCTTCTTATGATGTAACAAGTACATCAGGGAGTGTTCCCGGTTCCGGCTGATCTAAACTATGCAGCCTAACATTGAGTTATAGAAGTCTATAATGTGTTATGTGTATGCTAGGTCAAAGATATGTCTTTTTAGTCTTTTTAGTCAAGATTTAGACCATACCATTGGACCGAGACAGCTCTCATTAGAGTCACAAGTGATTTGCTCTTATCATCCGATCGTGGTTGTATCTCGCTATTAGTGTTACTCAATCTTAGTGCTGAATTTGATACTACTGACCATAACATTCTTTTAAATAGACTCAAAAATTAGGTTGGAAATAGTGGCATTACATTAGCATGGTTTAACTTGAAAAGATTGAATACACTAAGTCATACATTTAACTTAATACTTTTGTGTAATATCAATGTGAACATTTTCATTAGTACAAACTTCATAGCTTCAACAAGCTAGCTTGTTAACATACTAATTTGTTAACATATTAACAACAGTATGTTATACAGTAGCACTTGCTGTATGAGTGCAGCAATATAAAGAATTTATTTGCTCTCAAATCAAGCTCATGCACCCCTTGTCACAATGAAGGTAACTTTCCTAAAACCAACATTAACAGAAATTCTTCTAAATTAGCATAACAAAACATTAATCACTAAATCTCCAACTTAACATTAATCTTGCACAAAAAAAAAACTTATATTACACTTAATTGTAGCATTTACTCTCCCTTTCGAGTGCCATTGGCAAAGCATGCTGGGAAATAGACATCCCGTCCGTTTTAGTTCAAATTAAGTTCATCTAAAAAATAATTTCATAAAACTCAAAACAATGAAACAGTTCAGTTTACTTAAAATATATCAGTTCTGTGAACTTGAAAGAAAAAGAAAGTGCTAAAAAGTCATAAAAGTTAATTTGACTAAACTAATTGATTTAATTTAAGTTTGTCCTACTCAAACCAATTAATTATTTTGAGCGTTAGGGTTTACAGTGGATGTGAGAATGATCAAGCAGACACAGAGACTGTATAGTGCCATAACATTTTCAAGTTTATTAAGGAAAAAGGCTCATTATTATACACAAGATTAAGCAAAATCATCCAGCTCCTTCTTTGATTGGTCAGTTTGGTTTATGGTTTATGTTAGTTTATCATAATATGAGGATCAATAATTTCAATACATTTGATCTTCTTGCTGTTCTTGTTGTCATCCTCGAACACCTGAAAGAAAAATCCAATTTAGTAGATCTGCAGTCACTATTAGTAAGATCTGAGTTTATGATTGCGATCACATCACCTTAATCACAGCAGAACATGCGCACGTTATTGAGAGCGGTGTCGTCTCCACTTCCCTGTGATGTTTCTATCCGGGTCTTGATGCCGCAGATTCCTCTTCCAGTACAGGTTGGGCTCCAGTCGCCCCAGTTGCCCCAGTTTGTGCCGTCACCCTCCAGCACAAAACCTCCAGTGCAGGTGAACCTGGAAAAAATTCAGATGTGACAATATTATGATAAAATATGTAATTGTGATGTTGGATTGAATGTCAGTCACATGATCACCAGCAGCCGATGGCCTAATCACTGCAATCTTGAACAGCAGCACGACTGTGAGTGTGATATTAACTAAAATATTGATGGGGGAAAACTGAGTCCTTAAATAGCTAAATAAACCCAGGATGGGTAAGAGATGGTGTAAGAGGTTTACACTGGGTAAGAGATGTTATAACTTATAGCACCACACACTCACTTGATGTTGTTTGCAGCCGTATCATCTCCTTTTCCTTGGGAAGATTCAACTCTCAGCTGGAAAGCTGTCAAGAATCCAGAATGACACCATTTGACATCTGTCCACTCACCCCAGCTGAAGAAAACACACAGAGGTTGCCTGATCAAATCAATTATTATTTTCAAGAAAATCCTGAAATTACTTATCTATCTTAAACACTTAATGCAAGAATTGTTAATAATCTGAGTCCATTACCTTCCTACGTCAGACTCAATTGAGTTGTAGTCACGTGAGCCTGGCCGATCGACACAGTAAAGACGAATCCCATTGAGCGCTGTATCATCACCATCAATTGGTCTTTCCACCTTAAAACAACAGCAACATCATGACAATCTTCCATTTGAAGGAGTAAACTCTAACCCAACCCATAGTAACATTTATCTTCATGCTCTTTAGTATTACACAGACACTTAGATCTTAACAGGTGCAGTTCCCTGGAGAAACCTGGAATTAAATGACAAACAGCAACTCCACAGTTTTGATCCTTTGAAACACTCATTCACCCCCATATCAGCAAAATAGACTCAACTTACCCTCAGACTAAACCCTGTGGCGTACCTTCCACTTGGACACATGCTCTTATATCCCCATGATCCCCAATTCATTCCGTTGGACACCGTCAGCTCAGATCTGTAAGGTCGGTCAACGCTCCGCTCATAACGACGTTCTGCGGGCCGACCGCTCACATGCCCAATAATGGCCAGCAGTGAAAACATCATGGAAAAGAAGTGATGCATTTCTACAGCACTGGCCTGATTGATAAATACTGATTGTTAGATTAATTTTCAGACTATCTGCAGCCTGTAGGAAACTCAGAAGCGAAGACCAGGAGACTTGGTTGTATCGTCAGCCGGATTCTTTACTGAGAACACGAGCTGTCGGTAGCTGAGGTCATCAAGTCTGACTAAAGGAACTTTACATGGTATCTTATAGGCATTCAGTGGGCAGTCCTTAAAGGTGTTGACCTTACACACAGCCTAAGAGATGACCACTTAATCGAATCATCTAAAGACAATAGAGACTATAACCCCCGACTGAAGATAATGCCCCCCCCCCCCCCCAATTGGATAAACATCACATGATGGTCACAAGAACTAAGATTATGTAATCATTCACTGAAGATCAAAAACCAAACCCCTTCAATGGAAACTATATTGAATCTCATCAGTAAATTGATGCCATCATGTTCACCTTGAATGCCCAATACAGTGTAGTTCACCTTAGTTTTTCATGTGATGTAATGTAAGGATATAGGATCAGCAGATCTTAAACATATTCTTAAATTTGTAATATTACAAGCCTCAGCTATCAGTGATCCGGTGGAAACAGAAACCTCAACCCTTGTGATGTGAGAATGATCAAGCACACACAGAGAATGTGTATAGTACCATAACATTTTCAAGTTAATTAAGGAAAAACCCTAGTGAAAAAACTATCCTTTATTGTATTTGAAATATATTCCCTTTTTCAACAGTAAATTGCAAATATACTAACAAAAATTGTACTATCTTTAAATATATTAAAAGTATATTAGCATCATGCTTTTACCTATTTAAACAATTAAACTTTTAACACACTTTAAATTGTATAATAATTAAAATAAATAATTGTACTGTATTATATTTTCTAAAGATGTATTTAAAAAATATATACTTGAAGTGAAAATTCAGTTTATTTTTTACAAAGTGTATTTATTTGCACTTTATTAAAAATATATTTTAGGTATATTTTAACTGTGTGCTGGAAATGATCATTGTAATAATGCATTGAAAGTATACTTTCAAAATACATTATAGTATAAAATAGTATTTTGAACAAAGTATAGCTAAGTTTTATTTATCTAATAATGTACATTTGTTATTGAAGACAAAGTATGCACTTTGTAGTATTTTGTATAAGCCAAAGGTATTAATCAGCCTATAGTTTTTAGTCAAATATATCACAGGATAGCATCATGGGCAAGTGCGCCAACATATGCTACGGGAGACCCGTGTTCGAGCCCCAGCTCTTGGACCTTTCCTGATCCGACCAGGATTGTTAAAATTTATAATACAGAGTTTTTACCGCTTCGGCGTAGCCACGTGAACCAAAATTATCCCGACAACGTCTTATCTGTACTGAGGTAAAGGGAAGGGAAGGAGGCCTTCACAGGGGAGAGACTAGTGGACACTTCAGGACTGCGTTGTCATCGCGTACAGGTGCTGGTCCTTCATCAGATCCGGATACGGCCTGGATCCAGCAGACTGCGGTGAACCTCGGGATAACCAGAGAGACTAATATTAGCGTAGACACCATCCTTCTTATGATGTAACAAGTACATCAGGGAGTGTTCCCGGTTCCGGCTGATCTAAACTATGCAGCCTAACATTGAGTTATAGAAGTCTATAATGTGTTATGTGTATGCGCGGTCAAAGATATGTCTTTTTAGTCAGGATTCAGACCGTACCATAGCACCGAGACAGCTCTCATTAGAGTCACAAGTGATTTGCTCTTATCATCCGATCGTGGTTGTATCTCGCTATTAGTGTTACTCGATCTTAGTGCTGAATTTGATAGTACTGACCATAACATTCTTTTAAACAGACTCAAAAATTAAGTTGGCATTAGTGGAATTACATTAGCATGGTTTAACTTGAAATGTTTGAATACACTAATAATTCATATTTAACCTAATACTTTTGTGTAATATCAATGTGAACATTTTCATTAGTATAAACTTCACTAGCTTCAACAAGCTAGCTTGTTAACATACTAATTAGTTAACATATTAACAACAGTATGTTATACAGTAGCACTTGCTGTATGAGTGCAGCAATATAAAGGTTTTATTTGCTCTAAAATCAAGCTCATGCACCACTTGTCACCATGATGGAACTATCCTAAAACCAACATTAACAGAAATTCTTCTAAATTAGCATAACAAAACATTAATCACTAAATCTCCCACTTAACATTAATCTTGCACAAAAAAAACCTTATATTACACTTAATTGTAGCATTTACTCTCCCTTTCGAGTGCCATTGGCAAAGCATGCTGGGAAATAGACATCCCATCCGTTTTAGTTAAAAATTAAGTTCATCTAAATTAAAAGAAATAATTTCATAAAACACAAAACAATGAAACAGTTCAGTTTACTTAAAATATATCAGTTCTGTAAACTTGAAAGAAAAAGAAAGTGCTAAATACTCATAAAAGTTAATTTGACTAAACTAATTAATTTAATTTAAGTTTGTCCTACTCAAACCAATTAATTATTTTGAGCGTTAGGGTTTACAGTGATGTGAGAATGATCAAGCAGACACAGAGACTATATAGTGCCATAACATTTTCAAGTTTATTAAGGAAAAAGGCTCATTATTATACACAAGATTAATCAAAATCATCCAGCTCCTTCTTTGATTGGTCAGTTTGGTTTATGGTTTATGTTAGTTTATCATAATATGAGGATCAATAATTTCAATACATTTGATCTTCTTGCTGTTCTTGTTGTCATCCTCGAACACCTGAAAGAAAAATCCAATTTAGTAGATCTGCAGTCACTATTAGTAAGATCTGAGTTTTTGATTGTGATCACATCACCTTAATCACAGCAGAACATGCGCACGTTATTGAGAGCGGTGTCGTCTCCTCTTCCCTGTGGCGGTTCTACCTGTGTCTTGATGCCGCAGATTCCTTTTCCTTCACACTTTGTGCTCCAAGGACCCCAGTTGCCCCAGTTTGTGCCGTCACCCTCCAGCACTAAACCTCCAGTGCAGGTGAACCTGGAAAAAATTCAGATGTGACAATATTATGATAAAATATGTTATTGCGCAGTCGGATTGAATGTCAGTCACATGATCACCTGCAGCCGATCACAATCACGAACAGCAGCACGACTGCGAGTGTGATATTAACTAAACTATTGATGGGGGAATAGCTAAATAAAACCAGGATGGGTAAGAGATGGTGTATGAGGTTTACACTGGGTAAGAGATGTTATAACTTATAGCACCACACACTCACTTGATGTTGTTTGCGGCCGTATCATCTCCGTCTCCTTGGGAAGATTCAACTCTCAGCTGGAAAGCTGTCAAGAATCCAGAAGGACACCATTTGACATCTGTCCACTGACCCCAGCTGAAGAAAACACACACAGAGGTTGCCTGATCAAATCGATTATTATTTTCAAGAAAATCCTCAATTTACTCAAATAGCTTAAACACTTAATGCAAGAATTGTTAATAATCTGAGTCCATTACCTTCCGACGTCAGACTCAATTGAGTTGTAGTCACGTGAGCCTGGCCGATCGACACAGTAAAGACGAATCCCATTGAGCGCTGTATCATCACCACCACCAACTGATCCTTCCACCTTAAAACAACATCATTGAGACAATCTTCCACTTGAAAGAGTAAACTCTAACCCAACACTTAGTAACATTTATCTTCATGCTCTTTAGTATTAAAAACACTGTAAAAATCTTAACAGGTGCAGTTCCCTGGAGAATCCTGGAATTAAATGACAAACAGCAACTCCACAGTTTTGATCCTTTGAAACACTCATTCACCCCCATATTAGCAAAATAGAGTCAATGCACAACTTACCCTCAGACTAAACCCTGCGGCGTAACTTCCACTTGGACACATGCTCTTATATCCCCATGATCCCCAATTCATTCCGTTGGACACCGTCAGCTCAGATCTGTAAGGTCGGTCGACGCTCCGCTCATAACGACGTTCTGCGGGCCGACCGCTCACATGCCCAATAATGGCCAGCAGTGAAAACATCATGGAAAAGAAGTGATGCATTGCTACAGCACTGGCCTGATTGATAAATACTGATTGTTAGATTAATTTTCAGGTAGACTATCTGCAGCTTGTAGGAAACTCAGAAGCGAAGACCAGGAGACTTGGTTGTAATTTCAGCAGAATTCTTTACTGAGAACACGAGCTGTCGGTAGCTGAGGTCATCAAGTCTGACTAAAGGAACTTTACATGGTATCTTATAGGCATTCAGTGGGCAGTCCTTAAAGGTGTTGACCTTACCTTCAGCTTTAGAGATGACTTGCCCCCCTCCCATCCCCCCTCCCCCCCTCTCTGTAGGAAGATCAAAGACTGACCAAACCCCTTCAATCGAAACTATATTCAATTCAATCAGTACATTGATGCCATCATGTTCACCTTGAATGCCCGATACAGTGTAGTTCACCTTAGTTTTTCATGTGATGTAATGTAAGGATATAGGATCAGCAGATCTTAAACGTATTCTTAAATTTGTAATATTGTAAGCCTCAGCTATCAGTGATCAGGTGGAAACAGAAACCTCAACCCTTGTTATGAGAGAATGATCAAGCACACACAGAGAATGTGTATAGTACCATAACATTTTCAAGTTTATTCAGGAAAACCCCTAGTGAAAAAAAGTATACTTTATTGTATTTTAAATATATTCCCTTTTTTTAATAGTAAATTGCAAATATACTAAGATTTTACTATCTTTAAATATATTAAGAGTATATTAGCATCATGCTTTTACCTATTTTAACAAAAAAACTTTGGTAACACTTTATTTTACGGTGCCCTTGATACAGAGTAATTACTTAATTAATTACTTAGTAATAGACATTGTAATAACATGTAACAAAATGTACTTAACATGTAACTAAGTTATGGAACAGTCTGTACTTACAGATTGTAATTACGCACATGTAATAGGCAGCTACTGTTACACGTGTAACAAGCCGAGTTGGATAAGGTTTATAGATACACATGAAGTACACTTAAGTACATTCTTGATACACTTTATTTTACGTAGCTTATACCTGTGTAATATTATGTAATTGCAATGTAATTAGGAAACTACTGCATGCATTTAAGCTGTGAACTAGTGAGTTAAATCAAACTAAGGCAGAGATGGATAAGGTATGTATACACAAAGTACACTTAAGTACATTCTTGATACACTTTATTTTACGTAGCTTATACCTGTGTAATTTTCTGTAATTTTAATGTAATTAGGAAACTACTGCATGTATTTAAGATATGAACTAGTGGGTTAATTCAGATGGATAACATATGTCAACGCTATCTCACGACCAATTCGTACGAATTCGAACGAGTGATAAAAAGTTGGCTAATTCGTACGAATTCGTACGACCTCAAACGAACGAATTTGTACGATTTGTCTAAACCCACGTGATGGGTAGGTTTAGGGGAGGGGTCAGGGGTAGGTCATTCGTATGAATTCATACGAATTGGGCAATTCGTAAAATATGTACGATTTAGCAAAAATCGTACTAATTCATACGAGTGAGGTCGTATGAATTCGTACGAATTAGCCACCTCGTAGAATTCGTACGAATTGCCGTGAGATCAGGCTGCATATGTAGATACACAGGAAGTGCACTTAAGTACAATCTTGATACACTTTATTTTATGTTACATACAAGTAATGCTACAGAACATACACATTTACCATGTGTAACTGCAGATCTCAGTAGCCTAACATATTTAAGTACTTGTTGTTACATTGTGTTATACTAAGTACTTTCTTACATAATTACAGTGTACCAAGTCCGTAACACGTATGTAACAGACTCGGCTTGTTACACATGTGTAACAGTAGCTGCCTATTACATGTGCGTAATTACAATCTGTAAGTACAGGCTGTTCCATAACTTAGTTACATGTTAAGTACATTTTGTTACATGTTATTACAAAGTCTATTACTAAGTAATTAATTAAGTAATTACTCTGTATCAAGGGCACCGTAAAATAAAGTGTTACCAAAACTTTTAACACACTTCAAAATAATTTTATTGTAGTATATTTTCTCAAAATATATTTAAATATATATATACTTGAAGTGAAAATTCAATTTATTTTTTAAAAGTGTATCTATTTGCACTTTATTAAAAACATATTTTAGGTATATTTTAACTGTGTGCTGGAGATGATCATTGTAACAATGCATTGAAAGTATACTTTCAAAATACATTATAGTATAAAATAGTATTTTGTGCAAAGTACACTGAAAAAAAAACAATAAGAAAAAATGTATAGATTTTTCTTTGGCAAGTTTTTGCACAAATATTTTTAAAAAAAAATTCATATATGGAGTTAAGTAAACTCTACCTAACCAAGTTAAGTTCAAATTAACAAATAAAATAAGTCATTTTAACTTAGCCAGTAATCACTAAAAGTTGTGTAATATCTATTTAGTTGAAGTAGCCGTTGCAATACATTTCATTCAAACAATATAACATTGAATTAAACCACACATTTAAAGTATATGCTTTACTTAGAAACATCTAAGTAATTAATAGATATAGTGTGAGACACCATATCTACATGTCGAAAGAGTGTTGTGAACGCAGAGACCTCAATATTTGGTAGGCAATACACAATGACCCGTTTTTGTGTTTGAATGTGTCATTTTTGGTAGAAAATGAACTCCAAATGTCATAAAATGGCAAGTTACTAATCAACATCAAAAGCAATGATAAAACAGTGTAAATACAGCTGGAAAACAGTGAAATTATTATTTGAGGCCCAGTGCATGATGGGAACACCAGTATCAGAAAAGTTGAGTAATTTGACTTAATTTTATAACATTGATATTTACGCTTTCATTTCGACACACTTGAATTGAGTACTAATATAAAATTTACTCACGTTTTTTAAATTATTGCCTGAACTAACTTTTTCAAGGAAATTACATTGTTTATTTCTGTAGTATTTACTTAACCACTAAATATTTGTATATCAGTGTATAGCTAAGTTTTATTTATCTAATAATGAACATTTGCTATTAAAGACAAAGTATGCAATTTGTAGTATTTGCAATAAGCCAAAGGTATTAATCAGCCTATAGTTTTTAGTCAGATATATCACACGATAGCATCATGGGCAAGTACACCGACATGTGCTACGGAGACCCGTGTTCGAGTCCCGGCTCTTGTAAATAAACTCACAAAAATACAAACTTCTGTTTGTTTAACTGAGTGTCCTTGGAAAGTGTTTTACTCACGGAAATGCCTATCAAATGCTGGGTTGATTTTGTCATTTTATTTCCTGTTGTAAATATCAAGGCTTGTAAAGCAGCAGGAAAAGATCAGCTAAAAATGATCATTCTGTCATCATTTACTCACTCTCACGTCGTTCCAAACCTGTATGACTTTTTTATTTCAAGCAGAATTTAAGTGTCATGTATTTTCACACAACTTGACTTCTAAAGTCTTATGATAATTTGCATGAAGAAATGAAAACACATAAAAATCAGTGTTTATCCATATTGTTCCAGTCGGTGAAACTAAATGATTGTTGCAAGTCACGTAAACACACTTTAGACAAACACTGATCAGGTCGAATTGCCAGTAAAAGCATTAGCACCTTTATTTATACAGCGCTTTTAACAGTATAGAATCTGCGGCATCAAGACCCGGACAGAAGCGCCACAGGGAAGAGGAGACGACACCGCTCCCAATAACGTGCGCATGTTCTGAGACTAAAAAACATATTATGTGGAACTGATGTTGGCTACTTCATTCTTGGTGATTCTGCTTACCCATTGCAGAAATGGTTGCTAAAACCATATCCTGATACTGGCAGGCTTACAGAGGGCCAAGAACTTTACAACATGCGAACAAGTCGAGCCCGATGTGTGGTTGAGCATGCGTTTGGGAGGTTGAAAGGCAGGTGGAAGTGTCTCAGTAAGCGAAATGACTGCAATGTAAATGTTGTTGATATGGTGGAGACATGCTGTACACTGCACAACTTGTGTGAATTATACATGGACAGATTTATACCAGAGTGGTGTGATCGTGATAAAGATGCTGAACGTTCATCTTGCAATGTTGGTGATGAGCGTTCAGATGCAAGAAGTGCTCTGCAACAGTTGTTCATGCAGCAGCAATAATTGTAAGTTGTTGTTATATTGTGTTTGTTACAAATAAAATATTTGAAACTAAGATTTGGCGTAACCTGATTTGTGACTTGAATACAATTCTTTATCCTAAACGGTACATGGTTACATCAGACATTATTTGATCAATAAGCAATAGGCCATTTAAGCATACAGAGTGAATACTGCAATATTTTTTTTAAATGACATACAATTAAACAATCTTCTCACTATTTTTAAATAAACAGGCATGTTTACAGGTATGTTTTTATTTATTTATTGCAGTTATAAGTATATGTCTGTTAAAATGTTTTTAGATATGGTCACTTCTGTTAATGGTACTTTTAAATGTGAAACTGCTTACACTGTTTACAGTATTACAGAATACAAAAGGTGCCCATCAGACAGCCGTTTAAATAATGTGCCCATCAATAAGCATAGTAGTCTATACCAATAAATGTCTTATAGCCTAATTATCATTCTACTGACTAGGATCGTATTTGCATTACAGAATACAAAAGGTGCCCATCAGAAAGCCGTTTAAATAATGTGCCCATCAGTATGCATAGTTGTCTATACCAATACCTGCCTTAATGGCTTATCTGAGTCACAAAGTCTTTATATTTTAGTTTATTATCATGTAGGTAACTTTTACAATAGGTTTTCATAAGAAAAACATTTTTTTTTTGTATGCAGTGTGAACTAACATGAACCAACAATGAATTACTAATAAAGAATGTATTTAAGTAACATTCATTTTACATATATGCCTTATAATATGTGTAATATTTGACTATAATAATGTGTATTTTGCTTTTGATAATGTGCCCCTTAATAAGCATGATTTCCACTGGCCTCAGTTATAATAGCACAGCTATTACTTTATTTATATATTAAGTTCACATCAGAGTGCAACAATACAAAGGTGCTTATAAAATGTGCATACAAATGTGCATACATACACATACAAATGAAACAAAACAGGTGCTTTTGAGAAGTACTATTACAAATGTGCACACAAACGAAACGGCAGGTGATTTTAAGTAGCCGCCTACTATTTACACAAAAAACTTTTAAGGCATTAAGGCAAACAGAAAGATAGATGTTTTGTCCATCTACTTCCGCTGGAGAAGGGCTGCGGTCAAATTACTGAAGACTGATGCAAAAGACTCAGATTCTTTCTGTCTTTGTGACATCTCCTCCCGTCTGAGTTGTGCATCATAGTCCAGTTCCTCTCGTCTCATCATCATTTCTTTCTTCATTTCTTCTCTTCTCAGCTCCCGCTCTTCTTCCATCTATTGCTGTGTTATGTCCCGCATACACTGCAAAAACTCCCTTGATGCCAAATCTGCAGCTTTGCGTTTGCGACTCTCTGTAAAAAAGCAGACACAAAAATAAGCAGGATATTTGGGATGTCTTCTGATAGATTATAGATTGTGGCATAGCACATACAGTATACCAAACTGTAAAGTTTGTTACATATATTTAGCAGGTACATTAAACGCAAAAATACCTGGTCTAGTCCTTTGTGGAATGTGATGTGATCCTCCTCTTATTATGGTTAGATCTTCAGGGCCATCATGTCTCTCTATAATAAAAATATATTTAGAATAATTACATACTGACAAGAAACTAACAAAATGTTTAATACTTCTGTGGTGTATTTTGTATATTGTTTTGCATACCGGGTGTCGACGTTAGCAATATGCGACCTGCTCCACTTCTGAGTCAAATAAAGCACTCTGAGATGACGATTCTAGCACACAAAACATAAACACGCATATGAGCCACTTATGCAATGTTTTATTTGTTTTCTTAGGCAGTTAGAAAACTTAGAATTTAGGAAGATAGCATGTATTAACTCTCCGTCCGTTAACTAAACCAATAGTTTAGTTAATCTCACACTCGCAGTCGTGCTGCTGTTCAAGATTGCAGTGATTAGGCTGTCGGCTGCAGGGGATCATGTGACTGACATTCAATCCAAGAGCACAATATCATATTTTATCATAATATTGTCACATCTGATTTATTTTTATTTTTTTTCAGGTTCACCTGCAGTGGAGGTGATGTGCTGGAGGGTGACAGCACACCCTGGGGCAACTGGGGCAGATGGAGCCCAACCTGTGAAGGAAGAGGAATCTGCGGCATACAGACAGCGGTTTTAACACTGTAGATTGTTTCAAAGCAGTATAACTTAAATCAGTGCTGTTGCCATAACCCATTAACTATAAACATCTCTTTACTCTTTAACTCCTCTTTAATGCTTTCATGTAGAATAGAGTTTTGGTGGTCTAATCAGTCTACCCCATCTTGACCTTTTGACCTGTTCTTCCTTGTCCCTAATTGGTGTTACAGGTTTTTTCACTGGTGACAGTGCAGGTAAATGCACTGGAGTATTACTCTCTGCAAACTCTCTGTTTGCTGAAGAACATTCCTCCAACTCTATAGAGCTTGGTTGTGGAAAAGTCATTTATCTGGCTTTCAGTAGGTGTCGTCGATTTCTTCTGAAGGTGTTTCTGTCAGGCTTTTGAATCACACATGATCTCGGCACACATGATGACTCCTCAACACAATTGCTGGTTGCCTGTTGTTTTTGACTTTCACTCTCACGTTCTCTCCATCTGCTATAGATGGTGCCTGTTTTGCTCCACAAAGTAACTTTTCTGTTTCAGCTGTCTGTCCTTGATGTCTTTATGTACATTTCTGTACAGTTGTGGTCTCAACAGCCGTGTTGATGTAGGCAATTTTGTTTTCAGTCTTCAAACCATAAGCATCTGTACAGGAGATGCCATCCATAGGAGCATTTCTGTACTCCGATAGTGCAGTATAAGGATCTCTTTGGCTCTCTTGTGCTTTCTTTAACCCTTAGAGAGTCTTCGTTTAGCAGTCACACTCAGTGCCTTCCCGGTCAGAAGTGACCGGACACCTAAAAATGAAACTTCCTCCATCCCAGTAAAAACCAATGCAATTTATTTTTGTTCTATAATATTTATTCTTTTTAATTTAGTATTTTGAGACAATTTGATTGAACTTATTAATATTTATGCAATATTTATAGTCCATTTTTTGCCATTGAAAATAATGTTTTTTTTTTAATTATTATTATTTTTTATTTATTTTTTTCTATGCTGTATTTTCGGTTAAAATAGAGACTAGGCTTTCAGAAAAAAAATAAAAATAAAAAAAATAAATCAATTTATTAAACATAAAATGAAATAAATCATGTTATTGCATGGGTTTACCACTAGATGCCTGTAATAGCTCTAAATGGAGATGCTTGTCTATTCTAGTTGTTTTTGGACCAAATTACTTACTTTTAAGATGTGGATTGATTGTATTTTTTTAGAAATTCTCAAATAATACTTTTTGCCAAGGTTTATAACATTTTATTAATTATTATTTTAATAATTGTAATAATTATTATATTAATTATATATTTATATATTAATTATAATTATTAATTATGTTATGTTTTTCACTCTTGATGTTTTAGAGTTTCACCCCTTCATTGCTGAGCACTTTTTTTCTGCATCGTGGCCGATTTGTAGCGAATTTTTGTGTTTTTGTCAATTTCCCATTCATTTCCTATGGGGACATTTTTGACCGAAGACCATGAGTGTGACTATTTTTTTTACGACCACTTAGCATGCTCGGATCATGACCTCAATTTTTTTCTGTGTTCACATACCTAATGCCAGAAAAGTCACCAAGTTTCGTAACATTCCAATGAAGCTGTGATTTTTAAAAATTCAAAACAGATTTTTTGTAATCTGAATTTATTGGTGTGTATGTGTATAAAAGTGTGTTTCTATGTGTGTGTGTGGGGGTGAATTTTTTGCACTCTTGATGTTGTAGAGTGTCACCCCTTTACTGCGGTGTACTTTTTTTTAGAATCGTGGCCGATTTGTAGATTGTACAGACAAAAATTCAGAGAATTTTTGTAAATTTCCCATTTATTTCCTATGGGTCGGTCATTTTTGATTGCTCTTTCAATTTGTCCATTTGCCTGTGGAAATCCAGGACTAGAGGTTGTATGTCCAAACATTTTTCATGCCCTTTATATTTGTTTTTGTGATGTATCTTATTTTGAAGGCATGTTTTACGTTACCATAGCGACCAGAGAGCGTTAGGGAGCAGAGAGGATGTTACTCATGTTATGTTGTTGGCGCGATGTTACGAGGACGGTGCTAATAAAGTTGCGAGTAGGCCTACACATTGGATTCACGTTTATTATAATATTTAAAAAATATTAGAGGGGCAAGTCATCTCTAAAGCTGAAGGTAAGGTCAACACCTTTAAGGACTGCCCACTGAATGCCTATAAGATACCATGTAAAGTTCCTTTAGTCAGACTTGATGACCTCAGCTACCGACAGCTCGTGTTCTCAGTAAAGAATTCTGCTGAAGATACAACCAAGTCTCCTGGTCTTCGCTTCTGAGTTTCCTACAGGCTGCAGATAGTCTACCTGAAAATTAATCTAACAATCAGTTTTTATCAATCAGGCCAGTGCTGTAGAAATGCATCACTTCTTTTCCATGATGTTTTCACTGCTGGCCATTATTGGGCATGTGAGCGGTCGGCCCGCAGAACGTCGTTATGAGCGGAGCGTCGACCGACCTTACAGATCTGAGCTGACGGTGTCCAACGGAATGAATTGGGGATCATGGGGATATAAGAGCATGTGTCCAAGTGGAAGGTACGCCGCAGGGTTTAGTCTGAGGGTAAGTTGACTCTATTTTGCTAATATGAGGGTGAATGAGTGTTTCAAAGGTTCAAAACTGTGGAGTTGCTGTTTGTCATTTAATTCCAGGATTCTTCAGGGAACTGCACCTGCTTAAGATTTTTACAGTGTTTTTAATACTAAAGAGCATGAAGATAAATGTTACTAAGTGTTAGGTTAGAGTTTACTCTTTCAAGTGGAAGATTGTCTCAATGATGTTGTTTTAAGGTGGAAGGATCAGTTGGTGGTGGTGATGATACAGCGCTCAATGGGATTCGTCTTTACTGTGTCGATCGGCCAGGCTCACGTGACTACAACTCAATTGAGTCCAACGTCGGAAGGTAATGGACTCAGATTATTAACAATTCTTTAATTAAGTGTTTAAGCTATTTAAGTAAATTGAGGATTTTCTTGAAAATAATAATCGATTTGATCAGGCAACCTCTGTGTGTGTTTTCTTCAGCTGGGGTGAGTGGACAGATGTCAAATGGTGTCATTCTGGATACTTGACAGCTTTCCAGCTGAGAGTTGAATCTTCCCAAGGAGACGGAGATGATACGGCCGCAAACAACATCAAGTGAGTGTGTGGTGCTATAAGTTATAACATCTCTTACCCAGTGTAAACCTCTTACACCATCTCTTACCCATCCTGGTTTTATTTAGCTATTCCCCCATCAATAGTTTAGTTAATATCACACTCGCAGTCGTGCTGCTGTTCGTGATTGTGATTGGCTGCAGGTGATCATGTGACTGACATTCAATCCGACTGCGCAATAACATATTTTATCATAATATTGTCACATCTGAATTTTTTCCAGGTTCACCTGCACTGGAGGTTTAGTGCTGGAGGGTGACGGCACAAACTGGGGCAACTGGGGTCCTTGGAGCCAAAAGTGTATGGGAAAAGGAATCTGCGGCATCAAGACACAGGTAGAACCGCCACAGGGAAGAGGAGACGACACCGCTCTCAATAACGTGCGCATGTTCTGCTGTGATTAAGGTGATGTGATCACAATCAAAAACTCAGATCTTACTAATAGTGACTGAAGATTTAGAACTAAATCTGATTTTGCTTTCAGGTGTTCGAGGATGACAACAAGAACAGCAAGAAGATCAAATGTATTGAAATTATTGATCATCATATTATGATAAACTAACATTGTCATACAACAGTTTTGTAATGTAAATATGTAAAGTCAGCCGGTCATTATCACAAAATATAATATGATTGGCTGAATTTAAATACATATAAATGTAATGTTCTGATTGGCTCAAAAAAGAAGCAGGCATGTTCTACTGACCAACCAAAGAAGGAGCTGGATGATTTTGCTTAATCTTGTGTATAATAATGAGATTTTTTCCTTAATAAATTTGAAATGTTATGGTACTATACAGTCTCTGTGTCTGCTTGATCATTCTCACATAACAAGGGTTGAGGTTTCTGTTTCCACCTGATCACTGATAGCTGAGGCTTACAATATAACAAATTTAAGAATATGTTTAAGATCTGCTGATCCTACATCCTTACATTACATCACATAAAAAAATAATTGTATTGAGGAGTCATGAAAAACCGAGATCATGTGTGATTCAAAGGCCTGACAGAAACACCTTCAGAAGAAATCGACGACACCTACTGAAAGCCAGATAAATGACTTTTCCACAACAATGCATTGAAAGTATACTTTCAAAATACATTATAGTATACAATAGTATTTTGTGCAAAGTACACTGAAAAAAACAATAAGAAAAAAATGTATACATTTTTCTTTGGCAAGTTTTTGCACAAATATTTTTTAAGTAAATTTCACATATGGAATTAAGTAAACTCTACCTAACCAAGTTAAGTTCAAATTAACAAACAAAATAAGTCATTTTAACTTAGCCAGTAATCACTAAAAGTTGTGTAATGTCTATTTAGTTGAAGTAGCCGTTGCAATACATTTCATTCAAACAATATAACATTGAATTAAACCACAAATTTAAAGTATATGCTTTACTTAGAAACATCTAAGTAATTAATAGATATAGTGTGAGACACCATATCTACATGTCGAAAGAGTGTTGTGAACGCAGAGACCTCAATATTTGGTAGGCAATACACAATGACCCATTTTTGTCATTTTTGGTAGAAAATGAACTCCAAATGTCATAAAATGGCAAGTTACTAATCAACATCAAAAGCAATGATAAAACAGTGTAAATACAGCTGGAAAACAGTGAAATTATTATTTGAGGCCCAGTGCATGATGGGAACACCAGTATCAGAAAAGTTGAGTAATTTGACTTAATTTTATAACATTGATATTTACGCTTTCATTTCGACACACTTGAATTGAGTACTAATATAAAATTTACTCACGTTTTTTAAATTATTGCCTGAACTAACTTTTTCAAGGAAATTACATTGTTTATTTCTGTAGTATTTACTTAACCACTAAATATTTGTATATCAGTGTATAGCTAAGTTTTATTTATCTAATAATGAACATTTGCTATTAAAGACAAAGTATGCAATTTGTAGTATTTGCAATAAGCCAAAGGTATTAATCAGCCTATAGTTTTTAGTCAGATATATCACACGATAGCATCATGGGCAAGTACACCGACATGTGCTACGGAGACCCGTGTTCGAGTCCCGGCTCTTGTAAATAAACTCACAAAAATACAAACTTCTGTTTGTTTAACTGAGTGTCCTTGGAAAGTATTTTACTCACGGAAATGCCTATCAAATGCTGGGTTGATTTTGTCATTTTATTTCCTGTTGTAAATATCAAGGCTTGTAAAGCAGCAGGAAAAGATCAGCTAAAAATTATCATTCTGTCATCATTTACTCACTCTCACGTCGTTCCAAACCTGTATGACTTTTTTATTTCAAGCAGAATTTAAGTGTCATGTATTTTCACACAACTTGACTTCTAAAGTCTTATGATAATTTGCATGAAGAAATGAAAACACATAAAAATCAGTGTTTATCCATATTGTTCCAGTCGGTGAAACTAAATGATTGTTGCAAGTCACGTAAACACACTTTAGACAAACACTGATCAGGTCGAATTGCCAGTAAAAGCATTAGCACCTTTATTTATACAGCGCTTTTAACAGTATAGAATCTGCGGCATCAAGACCCGGACAGAAGCGCCACAGGGAAGAGGAGACGACACCGCTCCCAATAACGTGCGCATGTTCTGAGACTAAAAAACATATTATGTGGAACTGATGTTGGCTACTTCATTCTTGGTGATTCTGCTTACCCATTGCAGAAATGGTTGCTAAAACCATATCCTGATACTGGCAGGCTTACAGAGGGCCAAGAACTTTACAACATGCGAACAAGTCGAGCCCGATGTGTGGTTGAGCATGCGTTTGGGAGGTTGAAAGGCAGGTGGAAGTGTCTCAGTAAGCGAAATGACTGCAATGTAAATGTTGTTGATATGGTGGAGACATGCTGTACACTGCACAACTTGTGTGAATTATACATGGACAGATTTATACCAGAGTGGTGTGATCGTGATAAAGATGCTGAACGTTCATCTTGCAATGTTGGTGATGAGCGTTCAGATGCAAGAAGTGCTCTGCAACAGTTGTTCATGCAGCAGCAATAATTGTAAGTTGTTGTTATATTGTGTTTGTTACAAATAAAATATTTGAAACTAAGATTTGGCGTAACCTGATTTGTGACTTGAATACAATTCTTTATCCTAAACGGTACATGGTTACATCAGACATTATTTGATCAATAAGCAATAGGCCATTTAAGCATACAGAGTGAATACTGCAATATTTTTTTTAAATGACATACAATTAAACAATCTTCTCACTATTTTTAAATAAACAGGCATGTTTACAGGTATGTTTTTATTTATTTATTGCAGTTATAAGTATATGTCTGTTAAAATGTTTTTAGATATGGTCACTTCTGTTAATGGTACTTTTAAATGTGAAACTGCTTACACTGTTTACAGTATTACAGAATACAAAAGGTGCCCATCAGACAGCCGTTTAAATAATGTGCCCATCAATAAGCATAGTAGTCTATACCAATAAATGTCTTATAGCCTAATTATCATTCTACTGACTAGGATCGTATTTGCATTACAGAATACAAAAGGTGCCCATCAGAAAGCCGTTTAAATAATGTGCCCATCAGTATGCATAGTTGTCTATACCAATACCTGCCTTAATGGCTTATCTGAGTCACAAAGTCTTTATATTTTAGTTTATTATCATGTAGGTAACTTTTACAATAGGTTTTCATAAGAAAAACATTTTTTTTTTGTATGCAGTGTGAACTAACATGAACCAACAATGAATTACTAATAAAGAATGTATTTAAGTAACATTCATTTTACATATATGCCTTATAATATGTGTAATATTTGACTATAATAATGTGTATTTTGCTTTTGATAATGTGCCCCTTAATAAGCATGATTTCCACTGGCCTCAGTTATAATAGCACAGCTATTACTTTATTTATATATTAAGTTCACATCAGAGTGCAACAATACAAAGGTGCTTATAAAATGTGCATACAAATGTGCATACATACACATACAAATGAAACAAAACAGGTGCTTTTGAGAAGTACTATTACAAATGTGCACACAAACGAAACGGCAGGTGATTTTAAGTAGCCGCCTACTATTTACACAAAAAACTTTTAAGGCATTAAGGCAAACAGAAAGATAGATGTTTTGTCCATCTACTTCCGCTGGAGAAGGGCTGCGGTCAAATTACTGAAGACTGATGCAAAAGACTCAGATTCTTTCTGTCTTTGTGACATCTCCTCCCGTCTGAGTTGTGCATCATAGTCCAGTTCCTCTCGTCTCATCATCATTTCTTTCTTCATTTCTTCTCTTCTCAGCTCCCGCTCTTCTTCCATCTATTGCTGTGTTATGTCCCGCATACACTGCAAAAACTCCCTTGATGCCAAATCTGCAGCTTTGCGTTTGCGACTCTCTGTAAAAAAGCAGACACAAAAATAAGCAGGATATTTGGGATGTCTTCTGATAGATTATAGATTGTGGCATAGCACATACAGTATACCAAACTGTAAAGTTTGTTACATATATTTAGCAGGTACATTAAACGCAAAAATACCTGGTCTAGTCCTTTGTGGAATGTGATGTGATCCTCCTCTTATTATGGTTAGATCTTCAGGGCCATCATGTCTCTCTATAATAAAAATATATTTAGAATAATTACATACTGACAAGAAACTAACAAAATGTTTAATACTTCTGTGGTGTATTTTGTATATTGTTTTGCATACCGGGTGTCGACGTTAGCAATATGCGACCTGCTCCACTTCTGAGTCAAATAAAGCACTCTGAGATGACGATTCTAGCACACAAAACATAAACACGCATATGAGCCACTTATGCAATGTTTTATTTGTTTTCTTAGGCAGTTAGAAAACTTAGAATTTAGGAAGATAGCATGTATTAACTCTCCGTCCGTTAACTAAACCAATAGTTTAGTTAATCTCACACTCGCAGTCGTGCTGCTGTTCAAGATTGCAGTGATTAGGCTGTCGGCTGCAGGGGATCATGTGACTGACATTCAATCCAAGAGCACAATATCATATTTTATCATAATATTGTCACATCTGATTTATTTTTATTTTTTTTCAGGTTCACCTGCAGTGGAGGTGATGTGCTGGAGGGTGACAGCACACCCTGGGGCAACTGGGGCAGATGGAGCCCAACCTGTGAAGGAAGAGGAATCTGCGGCACACAGACAGCGGTTTTAACACTGTAGATTGTTTCAAAGCAGTATAACTTAAATCAGTGCTGTTGCCATAACCCATTAACTATAAACATCTCTTTACTCTTTAACTCCTCTTTAATGCTTTCATGTAGAATAGAGTTTTGGTGGTCTAATCAGTCTATCCCATCTTGACCTTTTGACCTGTTCTTCCTTGTCCCTAATTGGTGTTACAGGTTTTTTCACTGGTGACAGTGCAGGTAAATGCACTGGAGTATTACTCTCTGCAAACTCTCTGTTTGCTGAAGAACATTCCTCCAACTCTATAGAGCTTGGTTGTGGAAAAGTCATTTATCTGGCTTTCAGTAGGTGTCGTCGATTTCTTCTGAAGGTGTTTCTGTCAGGCTTTTGAATCACACATGATCTCGGCACACATGATGACTCCTCAACACAATTGCTGGTTGCCTGTTGTTTTTGACTTTCACTCTCACGTTCTCTCCATCTGCTATAGATGGTGCCTGTTTTGCTCCACAAAGTAACTTTTCTGTTTCAGCTGTCTGTCCTTGATGTCTTTATGTACATTTCTGTACAGTTGTGGTCTCAACAGCCGTGTTGATGTAGGCAATTTTGTTTTCAGTCTTCAAACCATAAGCATCTGTACAGGAGATGCCATCCATAGGAGCATTTCTGTACTCCGATAGTGCAGTATAAGGATCTCTTTGGCTCTCTTGTGCTTTCTTTAACCCTTAGAGAGTCTTCGTTTAGCAGTCACACTCAGTGCCTTCCCGGTCAGAAGTGACCGGACACCTAAAAATGAAACTTCCTCCATCCCAGTAAAAACCAATGCAATTTATTTTTGTTCTATAATATTTATTCTTTTTAATTTAGTATTTTGAGACAATTTGATTGAACTTATTAATATTTATGCAATATTTATAGTCCATTTTTTGCCATTGAAAATAATGTTTTTTTTTTAATTATTATTATTTTTTATTTATTTTTTTCTATGCTGTATTTTCGGTTAAAATAGAGACTAGGCTTTCAGAAAAAAAATAAAAATAAAAAAAATAAATCAATTTATTAAACATAAAATGAAATAAATCATGTTATTGCATGGGTTTACCACTAGATGCCTGTAATAGCTCTAAATGGAGATGCTTGTCTATTCTAGTTGTTTTTGGACCAAATTACTTACTTTTAAGATGTGGATTGATTGTATTTTTTTAGAAATTCTCAAATAATACTTTTTGCCAAGGTTTATAACATTTTATTAATTATTATTTTAATAATTGTAATAATTATTATATTAATTATATATTTATATATTAATTATAATTATTAATTATGTTATGTTTTTCACTCTTGATGTTTTAGAGTTTCACCCCTTCATTGCTGAGCACTTTTTTTCTGCATCGTGGCCGATTTGTAGCGAATTTTTGTGTTTTTGTCAATTTCCCATTCATTTCCTATGGGGACATTTTTGACCGAAGACCATGAGTGTGACTATTTTTTTTACGACCACTTAGCATGCTCGGATCATGACCTCAATTTTTTTCTGTGTTCACATACCTAATGCCAGAAAAGTCACCAAGTTTCGTAACATTCCAATGAAGCTGTGATTTTTAAAAATTCAAAACAGATTTTTTGTAATCTGAATTTATTGGTGTGTATGTGTATAAAAGTGTGTTTCTATGTGTGTGTGTGGGGGTGAATTTTTTGCACTCTTGATGTTGTAGAGTGTCACCCCTTTACTGCGGTGTACTTTTTTTTAGAATCGTGGCCGATTTGTAGATTGTACAGACAAAAATTCAGAGAATTTTTGTAAATTTCCCATTCATTTCCTATGGGTCGGTCATTTTTGACCGAAGGCACTGAGTGTGACTATTTTTTTTACGACCACTTAGCATGCTCGGATCATGACCTCAATTTTTTTTTGCATACATATACCTAATGCCATAAAAGTCACCAAGTATCATAACCTTCCGATGAAGCTGTGATTTTTTAAAATTCAAAACAGAAAATTTTTCTGGTCAGAAGTGACCGAAGACTCTCTGAGGGTTAACAGGTTCTTGACTGTCTGGATTGCTCTTTCAATTTGTCCATTTGCCTGTGGAAATCCAGGACTAGAGGTTGTATGTCCAAACATTTTTCATGCCCTTTATATTTGTTTTTGTGATGTATCTTATTTTGAAGGCATGTTTTACGTTACCATAGCGACCAGAGAGCGTTAGGGGGCAGAGAGGATGTTACTCATGTTATGTTGTTGGCGCGATGTTACGAGGACGGTGCTAATAAAGTTGCGAGTAGGCCTACACATTGGATTCACGTTTATTATAATATTTAAAAAATACCCCAGTTTTTATGCTGGTCGTATCATTTTATTTTGTTGTATTTATCCACCACACCTTAAAGGCCGGTCCGTGAAAATATGGTCTGATATTAAACTGGTCCATGGTGCAAAAAAGGTTGGGGACCGCTGTATTAGACAACATTTAAAGTGTGCTATCTGTAATACTTTCAGACGGAGTAACACCAAAGAGCCACTCATCTGCCATGACATTCCAGACAGAGCATGGGCGAAAGTAGGAGTAGACTTGTTCCACTTCGACAGAGGTGAATATTTGGTGTGTGTAGATTACTTTTCAAAGTTTCCGGAGATTGCTAAACTCACAACTCAAACTGGCGTGGTTTCCTCCTAGACCTCTAAAGAGACACGATCGCTCTATATATTTTTAACAGTTTAAATTTACAATTCAAAATCTAATCACATTCAAGTATCACACGCACAGCATATATCTGATAAATGTAAGCTCTGAGTGAGGGTTAAAAAAGTTTATCTTTCATGAGGTTTTAGACACTGGGAAGCAGAAATCACACATTTAAGCAAATATGATCCATGAAGCGTCTGTGTGTGTTTAGGAAAATAACAATCTTTCTGATTCAGAACTGCTTCTTGATTCTGGCACCGTTTGTGATAGTCGCTGGAGATGGGTTTACAATCTTCTCAAATATTAAAATAAGGTTTAAATTTGATTTGTATCAAATCATTTTCTGAATATGAGATTTGAGAGCAAATAATCTCTTTATATTTTTGCGCTCATAAAGAAAGTGCTTCTGTATAACATACTATTGTATAATTATGTTAGCAAATTATATAACATACTATTGTATATGTTAGCAAATTAGTATGTTAGCAGATTAGCTTTAAAAACCTAACTAAGTTTATACTAATAAAAGTGTTCACATTGAGATTACATGAAAGTTTTAAGTTAATTGTATGAATTAATGTACTCAATACAATACATTTTAATTGTTTTTAACTTGAAATGTTTAAATACAAAATAAAAATCTGCTAGTTCTGCTTACTTAAACTTTGAATTTCAGAACTTAAAAAAATTGAGGCAATTGATTGCCTTAAATGTTTTGAGTTCTGCCAACTTATTCGGGTTTACAGTGTACTTCATAGATTTGAGTTATATTAATTGAATGGACTTATTACTATTAACTTTATTTACCCAAGTTATCTTAACAATAAGTTGTTGAGTTACTTGGACACAAATCAGAAAAAATTTATGCTTAAATTGTTTGAGTTAATAAACTTAAATGATTTAAGGCAATCAGTTTCCTCAAAAGGTTTGAGTTGAACTCATCAGGTTTTACAGTGAAGTGTCTCAGTAAGCGAAATGACTGCAATGTAAATGTTGAAGAAATGTAAAAGACTTTGTGACTCATATAAGCCATTAAGGCAGGTATTGGTATAGACAACTATGCATACGGATGGGCACATTATTTAAACGGCTGTCTGATGGGCACCTTTTGTATTCTGTAATGCAAATACGATCCTAGTCAGTAGAATGATAATTAGGCTATAAGACATTTATTGGTATAGACTACTATGCTTATTGATGGGCACATTATTTAAACGGCTGTCTGATGGGCACCTTTTGTATTCTGTAATACTGTAAACAGTGTAAGCAGTTTCACATTTAAAAGTACCATTAACAGAAGTGACCATATCTAAAAACATTTTAACAGACATATACTTATAACTGCAATAAATAAATAAAAACATACCTGTAGAGCTGAGCATTTTTGATTTTATTTAAAAATAGTGAGAAGATTGTTTAATTGTATGTCATTTAAAAAAAATATTGCAGTATTCACTCTGTATGCTTAAATGGCCTATTGCTTATTGATCAAATAATGTCTGATGTAACCATGTACCGTTTAGGATAAAGAATTGTATTCAAGTCACAAATCAGGTTACGCCAAATCTTAGTTTCAAATATTTTATTTGTAACAAACACAATATAACAACAACTTACAATTATTGCTGCTGCATGAACAACTGTTGCAGAGCACTTCTTGCATCTGAACGCCCATCATCAACATTGCAAGATACAATCTATGTTGTGAAAAGCGCTATATAAATAAATTTGACTTGACTTGACTTGACTTGACACCACTCTGGTATAAATCTGTCCATGTATAATTCACACAAGTTGTGTAGTGTACAGCATTTCTCCACCATATCAACAACATTTACATTGCAGTCATTTCGCTTACTGAGACACTTCCACCTTCCTTTCAACCTCCCAAACGCATGCTCAACCACACATCGGGCTCGACTTGTTCGCATGTTGTAAAGTTCTTGGCCCTCTGTAAGCCTGCCAGTATCAGGATATGGTTTTAGCAACCATTTCTGCAATGGGTAAGCAGAATCACCAAGAATGAAGTAGCCAACATCAGTTCCACATATGTTTTTTAGTCTCAGAACATGCACACGTTATTGGGAGCGGTGTCGTCTCCTCTTCCCTGTGGCGCTTCTGTCCGGGTCTTGATGCCGCAGATTCCTCTTCCCATACAGGTTGGGCTCCAGTCGCCCCAGTTCCATCATAAGTTCAGTATGGCGTACCACAAGGCTCAGTACTAGGACCGTTGCTGTTCACCCTGTACATGCCACCCTTGGGAGATATCATTATATCATTTATTGCATGGCATTAGTTTTCTCTGTTATGCTGATGATACTCAGCTTTATATTTCTTCACGCCCGACGAAACTTACAAATTCAGAAAATTAATGAAATGCAAAGCTGATTTAAAAAATTGGATGACTAAAATTCTGTATTATAAATTTTAATGCCGGACAAGTAGTTGGTTGAGGGTTGGCTACACTCCTGCACACATATATATTCAAACACACACACACCTATAGAATAAACATGTAATACGCATGTGCACGCCATCAGCGTTCTCACAGGTTTGTGTTTTAAAAGTTTGCACAAGGAGAACTTAAGGGTTTTCTGTTAGAACGGTGTCATGTCAGCGGCCCCTAAGTTAATAACTAATGATCGTTGCGACGGAAGTGAATAAATCAAAACTAACTTTAGCTGGACAATAACTTTATTCTAGATCTGCTGTAAAGCCAAAACAATCTCTGTTACTGTAATTTCCTATTACCACTGTAAAGCTGCTTCGAAACAATCTATACTGTTAAAAGCGCTGTATAAATAAAGGTGCTAATGCTTTTACTGGCAATTCGACCTGATCAGTGTTTGTCTAAAGTGTGTTTACGTGACTTGCAACAATCATTTAGTTTCACCGACTGGAACAATATGGATAAACACTGATTTTTATGTGTTTTCATTTCTTCAATGCAAATTATCATAAGACTTTAGAAGTCAAGTTGTGTGAAAATACATGACACTTAAATTCTGCTTGAAATAAAGAAAGTCATACAGGTTTGGAACGACGTGAGAGTGAGTAAATGATGACAGAATGATCATTTTTAGCTGATCGTTTCCTGCTGCTTTGCAAGCCTTGATATTTACAACAGGAAATACAATTACAAAATCAACCCAGCATTTGATAGGCATTTCCGTGAGTAAAACACTTTCCAAGGACACTCAGTTAAACAAACAGAAGTTTGTATTTTTGTGTGTTTATTTACAAGAGCCGGGACTCGAACACGGGTCTCCGTAGCACATGTCGGTGTACTTGCCCATGATGCTATCGTGTGATATATCTGACTAAAAACTATAGGCTGATTAATACCTTTGGCTTATTGCAAATACTACAAATTGCATACTTTGTCTTTAATAGCAAATGTTCATTATTAGATAAATAAAACTTAGCTATACACTGATATACAAATATTTTGTGGTTAAGTAAATACTACAGAAATAAACAATGTATTTTCCTTGAAAAAGTTAGTTCAGGCAAGAATTTAAAAAACGTGAGTAAATTCTATATTAGTACTCAATTCAAGTGTGTCGAAATGAAAGCGTAAATATCAATGTTATAAAATTAAGTCAAATTACTCAACTTTTCTGATACTGGTGTTCCCATCATGCACTGGGCCTCAAATAATAATTTCACTGTTTTCCAGCTGTATTTACACTGTTTTATCATTGCTTTTGATGTTGATTAGTAACTTGCCATTTTATGACATTTGGAGTTCATTTTCTACCAAAAATGACACATTCAAACACAAAAACGGGTCATTGTGTATTGCCTACCAAATATTGAGGTCTCTGCGTTCACAACACTCTTTCGACATGTAGATATGGTGTCTCACACTATATCTATTAATTACTTAGATGTTTCTAAGTAAAGCATATACTTTAAATGTGTGGTTTAATTCAATGTTATATTGTTTGAATGAAATGTATTGCAACGGCTACTTCAACTAAATAGATATTACACAACTTTTAGTGATTACTGGCTAAGTTAAAATGACTTATTTTGTTTGTTAATTTGAACTTAACTTGGTTAGGTAGAGTTTACTTAATTCCATATGTGAAATTTACTTAAAAAATATTTGTGCAAAAACTTGCCAAAGAAAAATTGATACTTTTTTTTCTTATTGTTTTTTTCAGTGTACTTTGCACAAAATACTATTGTATACTATAATGTATTTTGAAAGTATACTTTCAATGCATTGTTACAATGATCATCTCCAGCACACAGTTAAACCTAAAATATAGTTTTAATAAAGTGCAAATAGATACACTTTTAAAAAATAAATTGAATTTTCTCTTCAAGTATATATATATATTTAAATATATTTTGAGAAAATATACTACAATAAAATTATTTTGAAGTGTGTTAAAAGTTTTTTTGTTAAAATAGGTAAAAGCATGATGCTAATATACTCTTATTTAAAGATAGTGAAATCTTTGTTAGTATATTTGCAATTTACTATTGAAAAAGGGAATATATTTCAAATACAATAAAGTATACTTTTTTCACTAGGGGTTTTCCTTAATAAACATGAAAATGTTATGGTACTATACACATGCTCTGTGTGTGCTTGATCATTCTCACATCACAAGGGTTGAGGTTTCTGTTTCCACCTGATCACTGATAGCTGAGGCTTAAAATATTACAAATTTAAGAATATGTTTAAGAATATGTTTAAGATCTGCTGATCCTACATCCTTACATTACATCACATGAAAAACTAAGGTGAACTACACTGTATTGGGCATTCAAGGTGAACATGATGGCATCAACTTACTGATTAGATTCAATATAGTTTCCATTGAAGGCGTTTGGTCAGTCTTTGATCTTCCTACAGAGAGTCAAACTGTGTGTAAAAAGGGGAAGGGGGATGGGGGGGGCAAGTCATCTCTAAAGCTGAAGGTAAGGTCAACACCTTTAAGGACTGCCCACTGAATGCCTATAAGATACCATGTAAAGTTCCTTTAGTCAGACTTGATGACCTCAGCTACCGACAGCTCGTGTTCTCAGTAAAGAATTCTGCTGAAATTACAACCAAGTCTCCTGGTCTTCGCTTCTGAGTTTCCTACAAGCTGCAGATAGTCTACCTGAAAATTAATCTAACAATCAGTATTTATCAATCAGGCCAGTGCTGTAGAAATGCATCACTTCTTTTCCATGATGTTTTCACTGCTGGCCATTATTGGTCATGTGAGCGGTCGGCCCGCAGAACGTCGTTATGAGCGGAGCGTCGACCGACCTTACAGATCTGAGCTGACGGTGTCCAACGGAATGAATTGGGGATCATGGGGATATAAGAGCATGTGTCCAAGTGGAAGGTACGCCGCAGGGTTTAGTCTGAGGGTAAGTTGACTCTATTTTGCTAATATGAGGGTGAATGAGTGTTTCAAAGGTTCAAAACTGTGGAGTTGCTGTTTGTCATTTAATTCCAGGATTCTTCAGGGAACTGCAGCTGCTTAAGATTTTTACAGTGTTTTTAATACTAAAGAGCATGAAGATAAATGTTACTAAGTGTTAGGTTAGAGTTTACTCTTTCAAGTGGAAGATTGTCTCAATGATGTTGTTTTAAGGTGGAAGGATCAGTTGGTGGTGGTGATGATACAGCGCTCAATGGGATTCGTCTTTACTGTGTCGATCGGCCAGGCTCACGTGACTACAACTCAATTGAGTCCAACGTCGGAAGGTAATGGACTCAGATTATTAACAATTCTTTAATTAAGTGTTTAAGCTGTTTAAGTAAATTGAGGATTTTCTTGAAAATAATAATCGATTTGATCAGGCAACCTCTGTGTGTGTTTTCTTCAGCTGGGGTGAGTGGACAGATGTCAAATGGTGTCCTTCTGGATACTTGACAGCTTTCCAGCTGAGAGTTGAATCTTCCCAAGGAGACGGAGATGATACGGCTGCAAACAACATCAAGTGAGTGTGTGGTGCTATAAGTTATAACATCTCTTACCCAGTGTAAACCTCTTACACCATCTCTTACCCATCCTGGTTTTATTTAGCTATTCCCCCATCAATAGTTTAGTTAATATCACACTCGCAGTCGTGCTGCTGTTCGTGATTGTGATTGGCTGCAGGTGATCATGTGACTGACATTCAATCCGACTGCGCAATAACATATTTTATCATAATATTGTCACATCCGAATTTTTTCCAGGTTCACCTGCACTGGAGGTTTAGTGCTGGAGGGTGACGGCACAAACTGGGGCAACTGGGGTCCTTGGAGCCAAAAGTGTATGGGAAAAGGAATCTGCGGCATCAAGACACAGGTAGAACCGCCACAGGGAAGAGGAGACGACACCGCTCTCAATAACGTGCGCATGTTCTGCTGTGATTAAGGTGATGTGATCACAATCAAAAACTCAGATCTTACTAATAGTGACTGAAGATTTAGAACTAAATCTGATTTTGCTTTCAGGTGTTCGAGGATGACAACAAGAACAGCAAGAAGATCAAATGTATTGAAATTATTGATCATCATATTATGATAAACTAACATTGTCATACAACAGTTTTGTAATGTAAATATGTAAAGTCAGCCGGTCATTATCACAAAATATAATATGATTGGCTGAATTTAAATACATATAAATGTAATGTTCTGATTGGCTCAAAAAAGAAGCAGGCATGTTCTACTGACCAACCAAAGAAGGAGCTGGATGATTTTGCTTAATCTTGTGTATAATAATGAGATTTTTTCCTTAATAAATTTGAAATGTTATGGTACTACACACATTCTCTGTGTCTGCTTGATCATTCTCACATAACAAGGGTTGAGGTTTCTGTTTCCACCTGATCACTGATAGCTGAGGCTTACAATATAACAAATTTAAGAATATGTTTAAGATCTGCTGATCCTACATCCTTACATTACATCACATAAAAAATTAATTGTGTTGAGGAGTCATGAAAAACCGAGATCATGTGTGATTCAAAGGCCTGACAGAAACACCTTCAGAAGAAATCGACGACACCTACTGAAAGCCAGATAAATGACTTTTCCACAACAATGCATTGAAAGTATACTTTCAAAATACATTATAGTATACAATAGTATTTTGTGCAAAGTACACTGAAAAAAACAATAAGAAAAAAATGTATACATTTTTCTTTGGCAAGTTTTTGCACAAATATTTTTTAAGTAAATTTCACATATGGAATTAAGTAAACTCTACCTAACCAAGTTAAGTTCAAATTAACAAACAAAATAAGTCATTTTAACTTAGCCAGTAATCACTAAAAGTTGTGTAATGTCTATTTAGTTGAAGTAGCTGTTGCAATACATTTCATTCAAACAATATAACATTGAATTAAACCACAAATTTAAAGTATATGCTTTACTTAGAAACATCTAAGTAATTAATAGATATAGTGTGAGACACCATATCTACATGTCGAAAGAGTGTTGTGAACGCAGAGACCTCAATATTTGGTAGGCAATACACAATGACCCGTTTTTGTGTTTGAATGTGTCATTTTTGGTAGAAAATGAACTCCAAATGTCATAAAATGGCAAGTTACTAATCAACATCAAAAGCAATGATAAAACAGTTTCGACACACTTGAATTGAGTACTAATATAGAATTTACTCACGTTTTTTAAATTCTTGCCTGAACTAACTTTTTCAAGGAAATTACATTGTTTATTTCTGTAGTATTTACTTAACCACTAAATATTTGTATATCAGTGTATAGCTAAGTTTTATTTATCTAATAATGAACATTTGCTATTAAAGACAAAGTATGCAATTTGTAGTATTTGCAATAAGCCAAAGGTATTAATCAGCCTATAGTTTTTAGTCAAATATATCACACGATAGCATCATGGGCAAGTACACCGACATGTGCTACGGAGACCCGTGTTCGAGTCCCGGCTCTTGTAAATAAACTCACAAAAATACAAACTTCTGTTTGTTTAACTGAGTGTCCTTGGAAAGTGTTTTACTCACGGAAATGCCTATCAAATGCTGGGTTGATTTTGTAATTGCATTTCCTGTTGTAAATATCAAGGCTTGCAAAGCAGCAGGAAAAGATCAGCTAAAAATTATCATTCTGTCATCATTTACTCACTCTCACGTCGTTCCAAACCTGTATGACTTTTTTATTTCAAGCAGAATTTAAGTGTCATGTATTTTCACACAACTTGACTTCTAAAGTCTTATGATAATTTGCATGAAGAAATGAAAACACATAAAAATCAGTGTTTATCCATATTGTTCCAGTCGGTGAAACTAAATGATTGTTGCAAGTCACGTAAACACACTTTAGACAAACACTGATCAGGTCGAATTGCCAGTAAAAGCATTAGCACCTTTATTTATACAGCGCTTTTAACAGTATAGATTGTTTCGAAGCAGCTTTACAGTGGTAATAGGAAATTACAGTAACAGAGATTGTTTTGGCTTTACAGCAGATCTAGAATAAAGTTATTGTCCAGCTAAAGTTAGTTTTGATTTATTCACTTCCGTCGCAACGATCATTAGTTATTAACTTAGGGGCCGCTGACATGACACCATTCTAACAGAAAACCCTTAAGTTCTCCTTGTGCAAACTTTTAAAACACGAACCTGTGAGAACGCTGATGGCGTGCACATGCGTATTACATGTTTAGTCTATAGGTGTGTGTGTGTTTGAATATATATGTGTGCAGGCGTGTAGCCAACCCTCAACCAACTACTTGTCCGGCATTAAAATTTGTAATACAGAATTTTAGTCATCCAGTTTTTTAAATCAGCTTTGCATTTCATTAATTTTCTGAATTTGTAAGTTTCGTCGGGCGTGAAGAAATATAAAGCTGAGTATCATCAGCATAACAGTGAAAACTAATGCCATGCAATAAATGATATAATGATATCTCCCAAGGGTGGCATGTACAGGGTGAACAGCAACAGTCCTAGTACTGAGCCTTGTGGTACGCCATACTGAACTTATGATGGAACTGGGGCGACTGGAGCCCAACCTGTATGGGAAGAGGAATCTGCGGCATCAAGACCCGGACAGAAGCGCCACAGGGAAGAGGAGACGACACCGCTCCCAATAACGTGTGCATGTTCTGAGACTACAAAACATATTATGTGGAACTGATGTTGGCTACTTCATTCTTGGTGATTCTGCTTACCCATTGCAGAAATGGTTGCTAAAACCATATCCTGATACTGGCAGGCTTACAGAGGGCCAAGAACTTTACAACATGCGAACAAGTCGAGCCCGATGTGTGGTTGAGCATGCGTTTGGGAGGTTGAAAGGAAGGTGGAAGTGTCTCAGTAAGCGAAATGACTGCAATGTAAATGTTGTTGTTGATATGGTGGAGACATGCTGTACACTGCACAACTTGTGTGAATTGTACATGGACAGATTTATACCAGAGTGGTGTGATCGTGATAAAGATGCTGAACGTTCATCTTGCAATGTTGGTGATGAGCGTTCAAGAAGTCAAGATGCAAGAAGTGCTCTGCAACAGTTGTTCATGCAGCAGCAATAATTGTAAGTTGTTGTTATATTGTGTTTGTTACAAATAAAATATTTGAAATGAAGATTTGGCGTAACCTGATTTGTGACTTGAATACAATTCTTTATCCTAAACGGTACATGGTTACATCAGACATTATTTGATCAATAAGCAATAGGCCATTTAAGCATACAGAGTGAATACTGCAATATTTTTTTTAAATGACATACAATTAAACAATCTTCTCACTATTTTTAAATAAAATCAAAAATGCTCAGCTCTACAGGTATGTTTTTATTTATTTATTGCAGTTATAAGTATATGTCTGTTAAAATGTTTTTAGATATGGTCACTTCTGTTAATGGTACTATTAAATGTGAAACTGCTTACACTGTTTACAGTATTACAGAATACAAAAGGTGCCCATCAGACAGCCGTTTAAATAATGTGCCCATCAATAAGCATAGTAGTCTATACCAATAAATGTCTTATAGCCTAATTATCATTCTACTGACTAGGATCGTATTTGCATTACAGAATACAAAAGGTGCCCATCAGAAAGCCGTTTAAATAATGTGCCCATCAGTATGCATAGTTGTCTATACCAATACCTGCCTTAATGGCTTATCTGAGTCACAAAGTCTTTATATTTTAGTTTATTATCATGTAGGTAACTTTTACAATAGGTTTTCATAAGAAAAACATTTTTTTGTATGCAGTGTGAACTAACATGAACCAACAATGAATTACTAATAAAGAATGTATTTAAGTAACATTCATTTTACATATATGCCTTATATCATATGGATCCGATCCAACCGATATAGATATCATTCCACAAAGTGATGATGTCACTGACCATTACTTGGTAACTTGCATATTACGTACTGCTGTAATATGTCATGCGGCGCCGCGTTTTCGACCAGGCAGAACAATCCTTCCATCCACCATAGATAATTTCTCGAGTTGCTTGTCTGATCTGTCTCAGCTGCTGCCTGAACCCAAACAAACAGATGAACTAGAAGAACTAACTAGCACTATGAGCACCATTCTCTCTAGAACATTGGATGTTGTTGCACCCGTTAGATTAAAAAAGGTCACAGAGAAAATTAAAGCACCATGGTACAATAATACTACGCATGTTCTAAAGAGAGAAACCCGTAATTTAGAGCGTAAATGGAAACAAACTAATTTAGAGGTCTTTAGAATCGCGTGGAAAGACAGTATGTCACGTTATAAAAAGGCCCTAAAAGCGGCCAGGGCTGAGCATCTCCGCAAACTAATAGAAAACAACCAAAACAATCCTAGGTTTTTATTTAACACCGTGGCTAGACTAACAAATAAACAGACGTCACCCGAACAAAATATCCCGTTACAGTTTAGTAGTAATGATTTCATGAACTTCTTCACTGAGAAAATAGAAAACATCAGAACCACAATTGTAAACGTTCAATCCTCAATCGCACCTTATAATTCAGCCTCAATTTTCCCCCCGCAAGAACAATTACAGTGCTTTACAACTATAGAACAAAAAGAGTTAAATAAACTTATCACTTCATCTAAAACAACAACATGTTTATTAGATCCTATACCAACTAAACTACTGAAGGAAGTGTTACCTTTAGTGGAAGAGCCTCTCCTCAATATTATTAACTCGTCTTTATCTTTAGGTCATGTTCCAAGAACATTTAAACTGGCAATGATAAAACCTCTCATTAAGAAACCACAATTAGACCCGCATAATCTAGCAAATTATAGACCCATTTCAAATCTACCTTTTATGTCTAAAATACTAGAAAAAGTTGTGTCCACTCAACTGGGCTCTTTCTTGCAAGAAAATGATATCTATGAAAAGTTTCAGTCTGGATTCAGGCCGCATCATAGCACTGAAACTGCACTCGTTAAAATCACAAATGATTTACTCTTAGCTTCTGACCAAGGCTGCATCTCAATACTAGTTTTACTTGATCTAAGTGCTGCGTTCGATACTATAGATCATACAATACTCTTAGATCGACTACAAAATTATACTGGTGTTCAAGGACAAGCATTAAGCTGGTTTAGATCATACTTATCAGACCGCTACCATTTTGTCTATTTAAATGGAGAAAAATCGATCATAATTCCAGTAAACTATGGAGTGCCGCAGGGATCTGTGTTGGGCCCTCTGTTATTCTCAATATATATGCTGCCACTTGGAAATATTATAAGGAAACATGGAATTAGTTTCCATTGTTATGCTGATGACACTCAAATATATATTTCATCACGGCCGGATGAAAACGCTAAATTATCCAAATTGACAGAGTGTGTTAAAGATATAAAAGATTGGATGACGCGTAATTTTCTTATTAAATCCAGACAAGACAGAGGTAATACTTATCGGTTCAAAAAACCGCCCACAGAACCTCTCACAATACAACTTTGACATCGTAGGATGTCCTGTTACTTTATCCTCTACAGTAAAAGACCTGGGTGTTATACTCGATTGTAACCTGTCTTTTGAAAATCATATTTCGTATGTTACAAAAACAGCCTTTTTCCACCTTAGAAACATTGCTAAGCTACGTAATATGCTATCAGTTTCTGATGCAGAAAAGTTGGTTCATGCATTCATGACCTCGAGACTAGATTACTGTAATGCTTTATTAGCCGGTTGTCCTGCATCCTCAATAAACAAGCTACAGTTAGTCCAAAATGCAGCCGCTAGAGTTCTTACTAGATCAAGAAAATATGATCATATAACACCGATTTTATCATCACTACATTGGCTACCTATAAAGTTCCGTATTAATTATAAGGTATTGCTATTGACTTATAAAGCCCTAAACGGCTTAGCTCCAGTCTATTTAACGGATCTTCTATCACCCTATAATCCATCACGCTCTTTAAGATCAATAAATTCGAGGCTTTTGGTCATACCTAGGATATCCAGATCAACCAAAGGAGGGAGAGCATTTTCGCATTTGGCTCCAAAACTCTGGAATAGCCTTCCTGATACTGTTCGTTACTCGGACTCACTCTCCCAGTTTAAAACTAGATTAAAGACGCATCTTTTCAGCCAGGCATTCATATAATATTGTTAATTTCACAGTTTCAAACTACAATCCGGCCTCTAGTTCATAAATGCCAGAGGAGAACTGGCCCCCGACTGAGCCTGGGTTCTCCCAAGGTTTTTTTTTCTCCATTAGGTCACCTGATGGAGTTTTAGGACACCATTAGGTCACTTGATGGAGTTTTTCGGTTCCTTGCCACTGTTGCCTTTGGCTTGCTCAGTTGGGGATATTTTGGGGATATTTAATTTTATTCTATCAATCAATAAATTCCACTAGAAACAAACTTTGTTGTATTATTTTATTTTAATACTGTGAAGCTGCTTTGATACAATCTGTATTGTGAAAAGCGCTATACAAATATACTTGATTTGATTTGATTTGATGCCTTATAATATGTGTATAATATTTTACTATAATAATGTGTATTTTGCTTTTGATAATGTGCCCCTTAATAAGCATGATTTCCACTGGCCTCAGTTATAATAGCACAGCTATTACTTTATTTATATATTAAGTTCACATCAGAGTGCAAAAATACAAAGGTGCTTATAAAATGTGCATACAAATGTGCATACATACACATACAAATGAAACAAAACAGGTGCTTTTGAGAAGTACTATTACAAATGTGCACACAAACGAAACGGCAGGTGATTTTAAGTAGCCGCCTACTATTTACACAAAAAACTTTTAAGGCATTAAGGCAAACAGAAAGATAGATGTTTTGTCCATCTACTTCCGCTGGAGAAGGGCTGCGGTCAAATTACTGAAGACTGATGCAAAAGACTCAGATTCTTTCTGTCTTTGTGACATCTCCTCCCGTCTGAGTTGTGCATCATAGTCCAGTTCCTCTCGTCTCATCATCATTTCTTTCTTCATTTCTTCTCTTCTCAGCTCCCGCTCTTCTTCCATCTGTTGCTGTGTTATGTCCCGCATACACTGCAAAAACTCCCTTGATGCCAAATCTGCAGCTTTGCGTTTGCGACTCTCTGTAAAAAAGCAGACACAAAAATAAGCAGGATATTTGGGATGTCTTCTGATAGATTATAGATTGTGGCATAGCACATACAGTATACCAAACTGTAAAGTTTGTTACATATATTTAGCAGGTACATTAAACGCAAAAATACCTGGTCTAGTCCTTTGTAGAATGTGATGTGACCCTCCTCTTATTATGGTTAGATCTTCAGGGCCATCATGTCTCTCTATAATAAAAATATATTTAGAATAATTACATACTGACAAGAAACTAACAAAATGTTTAATACTTCTGTGGTGTATTTTGTATATTGTTTTGCATACCGGGTGTCGACGTTAGCAATATGCGACCTGCTCCACTTCTGAGTCAAATAAAGCACTCTGAGATGACGATTCTAGCACACAAAACATAAACACGCATATGAGCCACTTATGCAATGTTTTATTTATTTTCTTAGGAAGTTAGAAAACTTAGAATTTAGGAAGATAGCATGTATTAACTCTCCGTCCGTTAACTAAACCAATAGTTTAGTTAATCTCACACTCGCAGTCGTGCTGCTGTTCAAGATTGCAGTGATTAGGCTGTCGGCTGCAGGGGATCATGTGACTGACATTCAATCCAAGAGCACAATATCATATTTTATCATAATATTGTCACATCTGATTTATTTTTTTATTTTTTCAGGTTCACCTGCAGTGGAGGTGATGTGCTGGAGGGTGACAGCAAACCCTGGGGCAACTGGGGCAGATGGAGCCCAACCTGTGAAGGAAGAGGAATCTGCGGCATACAGACAGCGGTTTTAACACTGTAGATTGTTTCAAAGCAGTATAACTTAAATCAGTGTTGTTGCCATAACCCATTAACTATAAACATCTCTTTACTCTTTAACTCCTCTTTAATGCTTTCATGTAGAATAGAGTTTTGGTGGTCTAATCAGTCTATCCCATCTTGACCTTTTGACCTGTTCTTCCTTGTCCCTAATTGGTGTTACAGGTTTTTTCACTGGTGACAGTGCAGGTAAATGCACTGGAGTATTACTCTCTGCAAACTCTCTGTTTGCTGAAGAACATTCCTCCAACTCTATAGAGCTTGGTTGTGGAAAAGTCATTTATCTGGCTTTCAGTAGGTGTCGTCGATTTCTTCTGAAGGTGTTTCTGTCAGGCTTTTGAATCACACATGATCTCGGCACACATGATGACTCCTCAACACAATTGCTGGTTGCCTGTTGTTTTTGACTTTCACTCTCACGTTCTCTCCATCTGCTATAGATGGTGCCTGTTTTGCTCCACAAAGTAACTTTTCTGTTTCAGCTGTCTGTCCTTGATGTCTTTATGTACATTTCTGTACAGTTGTGGTCTCAACAGCCGTGTTGATGTAGGCAATTTTGTTTTCAGTCTTCAAACCATAAGCATCTGTACAGGAGATGCCATCCATAGGAGCATTTCTGTACTCCGATAGTGCAGTATAAGGATCTCTTTGGCTCTCTTGTGCTTTCTTTAACCCTTAGAGAGTCTTCGTTTAGCAGTCACACTCAGTGCCTTCCCGGTCAGAAGTGACCGGACACCTAAAAATGAAACTTCCTCCATCCCAGTAAAAACCAATGCAATTTATTTTTGTTCTATAATATTTATTCTTTTTAATTTAGTATTTTGAGACAATTTGATTGAACTTATTAATATTTATGCAATATTTATAGTCCATTTTTTGCCATTGAAAATAATGTTTTTTTTTTAATTATTATTATTTTTTATTTATTTTGTTTCTATGCTGTATTTTCGGTTAAAATAGAGACTAGGCTTTCAGAAAAAAAATAAAAATAAAAAAAATAAATCAATTTATTAAACATAAAATGAAATAAATCATGTTATTGCATGGGTTTACCACTAGATGCCTGTAATAGCTCTAAATGGAGATGCTTGTCTATTCTAGTTGTTTTTGGACCAAATTACTTACTTTTAAGATGTGGATTGATTGTATTTTTTTAGAAATTCTCAAATAATACTTTTTGCCAAGGTTTATAACATTTTATTAATTATTATTTTAATAATTGTAATAATTATTATATTAATTATATATTTATATATTAATTATAATTATTAATTATGTTATGTTTTTCACTCTTGATGTTTTAGAGTTTCACCCCTTCATTGCTGAGCACTTTTTTTCTGCATCGTGGCCGATTTGTAGCGAATTTTTGTGTTTTTGTCAATTTCCCATTCATTTCCTATGGGGACATTTTTGACCGAAGACCATGAGTGTGACTATTTTTTTTACGACCACTTAGCATGCTCGGATCATGACCTCAATTTTTTTCTGTGTTCACATACCTAATGCCAGAAAAGTCACCAAGTTTCGTAACATTCCAATGAAGCTGTGATTTTTAAAAATTCAAAACAGATTTTTTGTAATCTGAATTTATTGGTGTGTATGTGTATAAAAGTGTGTTTCTATGTGTGTGTGTGGGGGTGAATTTTTTGCACTCTTGATGTTGTAGAGTGTCACCCCTTTACTGCGGTGTACTTTTTTTTAGAATCGTGGCCGATTTGTAGATTGTACAGACAAAAATTCAGAGAATTTTTGTAAATTTCCCATTCATTTCCTATGGGTCGGTCATTTTTGACCGAAGGCACTGAGTGTGACTATTTTTTTTACGACCACTTAGCATGCTCGGATCATGACCTCAATTTTTTTTTGCATACATATACCTAATGCCATAAAAGTCACCAAGTATCATAACCTTCCGATGAAGCTGTGATTTTTTAAAATTCAAAACAGAAAATTTTTCTGGTCAGAAGTGACCGAAGACTCTCTGAGGGTTAACAGGTTCTTGACTGTCTGGATTGCTCTTTCAATTTGTCCATTTGCCTGTGGAAATCCAGGACTAGAGGTTGTATGTCCAAACATTTTTCATGCCCTTTATATTTGTTTTTGTGATGTATCTTATTTTGAAGGCATGTTTTACGTTACCATAGCGACCAGAGAGCGTTAGGGAGCAGAGAGGATGTTACTCATGTTATGTTGTTGGCGCGATGTTACGAGGACGGTGCTAATAAAGTTGCGAGTAGGCCTACACATTGGATTCACGTTTATTATAATATTTAAAAAATACCCCAGTTTTTATGCTGGTCGTATCATTTTATTTTGTTGTATTTATCCACCACACCTTAAAGGCCGGTCCGTGAAAATATGGTCTGATATTAAACTGGTCCATGGTGCAAAAAAGGTTGGGGACCGCTGTATTAGACAACATTTAAAGTGTGCTATCTGTAATACTTTCAGACGGAGTAACACCAAAGAGCCACTCATCTGCCATGACATTCCAGACAGAGCATGGGCGAAAGTAGGAGTAGACTTGTTCCACTTCGACAGAGGTGAATATTTGGTGTGTGTAGATTACTTTTCAAAGTTTCCGGAGATTGCTAAACTCACAACTCAAACTGGCGTGGTTTCCTCCTAGACCTCTAAAGAGACACGATCGCTCTATATATTTTTAACAGTTTAAATTTACAATTCAAAATCTAATCACATTCAAGTATCACACACACAGCATATATCTGATAAATGTAAGCTCTGAGTGAGGGTTAAAAAAGTTTATCTTTCATGAGGTTTTAGACACTGGGAAGCAGAAATCACACATTTAAGCAAATATGATCCATGAAGCGTCTGTGTGTGTTTAGGAAAATAACAATCTTTCTGATTCAGAACTGCTTCTTGATTCTGGCACCGTTTGTGATAGTCGCTGGAGATGGGTTTACAATCTTCTCAAATATTAAAATAAGGTTTAAATTTGATTTGTATCAAATCATTTTCTGAATATGAGATTTGAGAGCAAATAATCTCTTTATATTTTTGCGCTCATAAAGAAAGTGCTTCTGTATAACATACTATTGTATAATTATGTTAGCAAATTATATAACATACTATTGTATATGTTAGCAAATTAGTATGTTAGCAGATTAGCTTTAAAAACCTAACTAAGTTTATACTAATAAAAGTGTTCACATTGAGATTACATGAAAGTTTTAAGTTAATTGTATGAATTAATGTACTCAATACAATACATTTTAATTGTTTTTAACTTGAAATGTTTAAATACAAAATAAAAATCTGCTAGTTCTGCTTACTTAAACTTTGAATTTCAGAACTTAAAAAAATTGAGGCAATTGATTGCCTTAAATGTTTTGAGTTCTGCCAACTTATTCGGGTTTACAGTGTACTTCATAGATTTGAGTTATATTAATTGAATGGACTTATTACTATTAACTTTATTTACCCAAGTTATCTTAACAATAAGTTGTTGAGTTACTTGGACACAAATCAGAAAAAATTTATGCTTAAATTGTTTGAGTTAATAAACTTAAATGATTTAAGGCAATCAGTTTCCTCAAAAGGTTTGAGTTGAACTCATCAGGTTTTACAGTGAAGTGTCTCAGTAAGCGAAATGACTGCAATGTAAATGTTGAAGAAATGTAAAAGACTTTGTGACTCATATAAGCCATTAAGGCAGGTATTGGTATAGACAACTATGCATACTGATGGGCACATTATTTAAACGGCTGTCTGATGGGCACCTTTTGTATTCTGTAATGCAAATACGATCCTAGTCAGTAGAATGATAATTAGGCTATAAGACATTTATTGGTATAGACTACTATGCTTATTGATGGGCACATTATTTAAACGGCTGTCTGATGGGCACCTTTTGTATTCTGTAATACTGTAAACAGTGTAAGCAGTTTCACATTTAATAGTACCATTAACAGAAGTGACCATATCTAAAAACATTTTAACAGACATATACTTACAACTGCAATAAATAAATAAAAACATACCTGTAGAGCTGAGCATTTTTGATTTTATTTAAAAATAGTGAGAAGATTGTTTAATTGTATGTCATTTAAAAAAAATATTGCAGTATTCACTCTGTATGCTTAAATGGCCTATTGCTTATTGATCAAATAATGTCTGATGTAACCATGTACCGTTTAGGATAAAGAATTGTATTCAAGTCACAAATCAGGTTACGCCAAATCTTAGTTTAAAATATTTTATTTGTAACAAACACAATATAACAACAACTTACAATTATTGCTGCTGCATGAACAACTGTTGCAGAGCACTTCTTGCATCTGAACGCCCATCATCAACATTGCAAGATGAACGTTCAGCATCTTTATCACGATCACACCATATTTTGGGGATATTTGGGGATATTTAATTTAATTAATCAATCAACAATACTATTGATCAGCATTACCAAACGTGGACGTTCCACTAGAAACAAACATTGATGTATTGTTTTAATTTAATACTGTGAAGCTGCTTTGATACAATCTATGTTGTGAAAAGCGCTATATAAATAAATTTGACTTGACTTGACTTGACTTGACACCACTCTGGTATAAATCTGTCCATGTATAATTCACACAAGTTGTGTAGTGTACAGCATGTCTCCACCATATCAACAACATTTACATTGCAGTCATTTCGCTTACTGAGACACTTCCACCTTCCTTTCAACCTCCCAAACGCATGCTCAACCACACATCGGGCTCGACTTGTTCGCATGTTGTAAAGTTCTTGGCCCTCTGTAAGCCTGCCAGTATCAGGATATGGTTTTAGCAACCATTTCTGCAATGGGTAAGCAGAATCACCAAGAATGAAGTAGCCAACATCAGTTCCACATATGTTTTTTAGTCTCAGAACATGCACACGTTATTGGGAGCGGTGTCGTCTCCTCTTCCCTGTGGCGCTTCTGTTCGGGTCTTGATGCCGCAGATTCCTCTTCCCATACAGGTTGGGCTCCAGTCGCCCCAGTTCCATCATAAGTTCAGTATGGCGTACCACAAGGCTCAGTACTAGGACCGTTGCTGTTCACCCTGTACATGCCACCCTTGGGAGATATCATTATATCATTTATTGCATGGCATTAGTTTTCTCTGTTATGCTGATGATACTCAGCTTTATATTTCTTCACGCCCGACGAAACTTACAAATTCAGAAAATTAATGAAATGCAAAGCTGATTTAAAAAATTGGATGACTAAAATTCTGTATTATAAATTTTAATGCCGGACAAGTAGTTGGTTGAGGGTAGGCTACACGCCTGCACACATATATATTCAAACACACACACACCTATAGACTAAACATGTAATACGCATGTGCACGCCATCAGCGTTCTCACAGGTTTGTGTTTTAAAAGTTTGCACAAGGAGAACTTAAGGGTTTTCTGTTAGAACGGTGTCATGTCAGCGGCCCCTAAGTTAATAACTAATGATCGTTGCGACGGAAGTGAATAAATCAAAACTAACTTTAGCTGGACAATAACTTTATTCTAGATCTGCTGTAAAGCCAAAACAATCTCTGTTACTGTAATTTCCTATTACCACTGTAAAGCTGCTTCGAAACAATCTATACTGTTAAAAGCGCTGTATAAATAAAGGTGCTAATGCTTTTACTGGCAATTCGACCTGATCAGTGTTTGTCTAAAGTGTGTTTACGTGACTTGCAACAATCATTTAGTTTCACCGACTGGAACAATATGGATAAACACTGATTTTTATGTGTTTTCATTTCTTCAATGCAAATTATCATAAGACTTTAGAAGTCAAGTTGTGTGAAAATACATGACACTTAAATTCTGCTTGAAATAAAGAAAGTCATACAGGTTTGGAACGACGTGAGAGTGAGTAAATGATGACAGAATGATCATTTTTAGCTGATCTTTTCCTGCTGCTTTGCAAGCCTTGATATTTACAACAGGAAATACAATTACAAAATCAACCCAGCATTTGATAGGCATTTCCGTGAGTAAAACACTTTCCAAGGACACTCAGTTAAACAAACAGAAGTTTGTATTTTTGTGAGTTTATTTACAAGAGCCGGGACTCGAACACGGGTCTCCGTAGCACATGTCGGTGTACTTGCCCATGATGCTATCGTGTGATATATCTGACTAAAAACTATAGGCTGATTAATACCTTTGGCTTATTGCAAATACTACAAATTGCATACTTTGTCTTTAATAGCAAATGTTCATTATTAGATAAACAAAACTTAGCTATACACTGATATACAAATATTTTGTGGTTAAGTAAATACTACAGAAATAAACAATGTATTTTCCTTGAAAAAGTTAGTTCAGGCAAGAATTTAAAAAACGTGAGTAAATTCTATATTAGTACTCAATTCAAGTGTGTCGAAATGAAAGCGTAAATATCAATGTTATAAAATTAAGTCAAATTACTCAACTTTTCTGATACTGGTGTTCCCATCATGCACTGGGCCTCAAATAATAATTTCACTTTTTTCCAGCTGTATTTACACTGTTTTATCATTGCTTTTGATGTTGATTAGTAACTTGCCATTTTATGACATTTGGAGTTCATTTTCTACCAAAAATGACACATTCAAACACAAAAACGGGTCATTGTGTATTGCCTACCAAATATTGAGGTCTCTGCGTTCACAACACTCTTTCGACATGTAGATATGGTGTCTCACACTATATCTATTAATTACTTAGATGTTTCTAAGTAAAGCATATACTTTAAATGTGTGGTTTAATTCAATGTTATATTGTTTGAATGAAATGTATTGCAACGGCTACTTCAACTAAATAGATATTACACAACTTTTAGTGATTACTGGCTAAGTTAAAATGACTTATTTTGTTTGTTAGTTTGAACTTAACTTGGTTAGGTAGAGTTTACTTAATTCCATATGTGAAATTTACTTAAAAAATATTTGTGCAAAAACTTGCCAAAGAAAAATTGATACTTTTTTTTCTTATTGTTTTTTTCAGTGTACTTTGCACAAAATACTATTGTATACTATAATGTATTTTGAAAGTATACTTTCAATGCATTGTTACAATGATCATCTCCAGCACACAGTTAAACCTAAAATATATTTTTAATAAAGTGCAAATAGATACACTTTTAAAAAATAAATTGAATTTTCTCTTCAAGTATATATATATATATTTAAATATATTTTGAGAAAATATACTACAATAAAATTATTTTGAAGTGTGTTAAAAGTTTTTTTGTTAAAATAGGTAAAAGCATGATGCTAATATACTCTTATTTAAAGATAGTGAAATCTTTGTTAGTATATTTGCAATTTACTATTGAAAAAGGGAATATATTTCAAATACAATAAAGTATACTTTTTTCACTAGGGGTTTTCCTTAATAAACATGAAAATGTTATGGTACTATACACATGCTCTGTGTGTGCTTGATCATTCTCACATCACAAGGGTTGAGGTTTCTGTTTCCACCTGATCACTGATAGCTGAGGCTTAAAATATTACAAATTTAAGAATATGTTTAAGAATATGTTTAAGATCTGCTGATCCTACATCCTTACATTACATCACATGAAAAACTAAGGTGAACTACACTGTATTGGGCATTCAAGGTGAACATGATGGCATCAACTTACTGATTAGATTCAATATAGTTTCCATTGAAGGGGTTTGGTCAGTCTTTGATCTTCCTACAGAGAGTCAAACTGTGTGTAAAAAGGGGAAGGGGGATGGGGGGGGGCAAGTCATCTCTAAAGCTGAAGGTAAGGTCAACACCTTTAAGGACTGCCCACTGAATGCCTATAAGATACCATGTAAAGTTCCTTTAGTCAGACTTGATGACCTCAGCTACCGACAGCTCGTGTTCTCAGTAAAGAATTCTGCTGAAATTACAACCAAGTCTCCTGGTCTTCGCTTCTGAGTTTCCTACAGGCTGCAGATAGTCTACCTGAAAATTAATCTAACAATCAGTATTTATCAATCAGGCCAGTGCTGTAGAAATGCATCACTTCTTTTCCATGATGTTTTCACTGCTGGCCATTATTGGTCATGTGAGCGGTCGGCCCGCAGAACGTCGTTATGAGCGGAGCGTCGACCGACCTTACAGATCTGAGCTGACGGTGTCCAACGGAATGAATTGGGGATCATGGGGATATAAGAGCATGTGTCCAAGTGGAAGGTACGCCGCAGGGTTTAGTCTGAGGGTAAGTTGACTCTATTTTGCTAATATGAGGGTGAATGAGTGTTTCAAAGGTTCAAAACTGTGGAGTTGCTGTTTGTCATTTAATTCCAGGATTCTTCAGGGAACTGCAGCTGCTTAAGATTTTTACAGTGTTTTTAATACTAAAGAGCATGAAGATAAATGTTACTAAGTGTTGGGTTAGAGTTTACTCTTTCAAGTGGAAGATTGTCTCAATGATGTTGTTTTAAGGTGGAAGGATCAGTTGGTGGTGGTGATGATACAGCGCTCAATGGGATTCGTCTTTACTGTGTCGATCGGCCAGGCTCACGTGACTACAACTCAATTGAGTCCAACGTCGGAAGGTAATGGACTCAGATTATTAACAATTCTTTAATTAAGTGTTTAAGCTGTTTAAGTAAATTGAGGATTTTCTTGAAAATAATAATCGATTTGATCAGGCAACCTCTGTGTGTGTTTTCTTCAGCTGGGGTGAGTGGACAGATGTCAAATGGTGTCCTTCTGGATACTTGACAGCTTTCCAGCTGAGAGTTGAATCTTCCCAAGGAGACGGAGATGATACGGCTGCAAACAACATCAAGTGAGTGTGTGGTGCTATAAGTTATAACATCTCTTACCCAGTGTAAACCTCTTACACCATCTCTTACCCATCCTGGTTTTATTTAGCTATTCCCCCATCAATAGTTTAGTTAATATCACACTCGCAGTCGTGCTGCTGTTCGTGATTGTGATTGGCTGCAGGTGATCATGTGACTGACATTCAATCCGACTGCGCAATAACATATTTTATCATAATATTGTCACATCCGAATTTTTTCCAGGTTCACCTGCACTGGAGGTTTAGTGCTGGAGGGTGACGGCACAAACTGGGGCAACTGGGGTCCTTGGAGCCAAAAGTGTATGGGAAAAGGAATCTGCGGCATCAAGACACTGGTAGAACCGCCACAGGGAAGAGGAGACGACACCGCTCTCAATAACGTGCGCATGTTCTGCTGTGATTAAGGTGATGTGATCACAATCAAAAACTCAGATCTTACTAATAGTGACTGAAGATTTAGAACTAAATCTGATTTTGCTTTCAGGTGTTCGAGGATGACAACAAGAACAGCAAGAAGATCAAATGTATTGAAATTATTGATCATCATATTATGATAAACTAACATTGTCATACAACAGTTTTGTAATGTAAATATGTAAAGTCAGCCGGTCATTATCACAAAATATAATATGATTGGCTGAATTTAAATACATATAAATGTAATGTTCTGATTGGCTCAAAAAAGAAGCAGGCATGTTCTACTGACCAACCAAAGAAGGAGCTGGATGATTTTGCTTAATCTTGTGTATAATAATGAGATTTTTTCCTTAATAAATTTGAAATGTTATGGTACTATACACATTCTCTGTGTCTGCTTGATCATTCTCACATCACAAGGGTTGAGGTTTCTGTTTCCACCTGATCACTGATAGCTGAGGCCTACAATATTACAAATTTAAGAATATGTTTAAGATCTGCTGATCCTACATCCTTACATTACATCACATAAAAAATTAATTGTGTTGAGGAGTCATGAAAAACCGAGATCATGTGTGATTCAAAGGCCTGACAGAAACACCTTCAGAAGAAATCGACGACACCTACTGAAAGCCAGATAAATGACTTTTCCACAACAATGCATTGAAAGTATACTTTCAAAATACATTATAGTATACAATAGTATTTTGTGCAAAGTACACTGAAAAAAACAATAAGAAAAAAATGTATACATTTTTCTTTGGCAAGTTTTTGCACAAATATTTTTTAAGTAAATTTCACATATGGAATTAAGTAAACTCTACCTAACCAAGTTAAGTTCAAATTAACAAACAAAATAAGTCATTTTAACTTAGCCAGTAATCACTAAAAGTTGTGTAATGTCTATTTAGTTGAAGTAGCTGTTGCAATACATTTCATTCAAACAATATAACATTGAATTAAACCACAAATTTAAAGTATATGCTTTACTTAGAAACATCTAAGTAATTAATAGATATAGTGTGAGACACCATATCTACATGTCGAAAGAGTGTTGTGAACGCAGAGACCTCAATATTTGGTAGGCAATACACAATGACCCGTTTTTGTGTTTGAATGTGTCATTTTTGGTAGAAAATGAACTCCAAATGTCATAAAATGGCAAGTTACTAATCAACATCAAAAGCAATGATAAAACAGTGTAAATACAGCTGGAAAACAGTGAAATTATTATTTGAGGCCCAGTGCATGATGGGAACACCAGTATCAGAAAAGTTGAGTAATCTGACTTAATTTTATAACATTGATATTTACGCTTTCATTTCGACACACTTGAATTGAGTACTAATATAGAATTTACTCACGTTTTTTAAATTATTGCCTGAACTAACTTTTTCAAGGAAATTACATTGTTTATTTCTGTAGTATTTACTTAACCACTAAATATTTGTATATCAGTGTATAGCTAAGTTTTATTTATCTAATAATGAACATTTGCTATTAAAGACAAAGTATGCAATTTGTAGTATTTGCAATAAGCCAAAGGTATTAATCAGCCTATAGTTTTTAGTCAAATATATCACACGATAGCATCATGGGCAAGTACACCGACATGTGCTACGGAGACCCGTGTTCGAGTCCCGGCTCTTGTAAATAAACTCACAAAAATACAAACTTCTGTTTGTTTAACTGAGTGTCCTTGGAAAGTGTTTTACTCACGGAAATGCCTATCAAATGCTGGGTTGATTTTGTAATTGTATTTCCTGTTGTAAATATCAAGGCTTGCAAAGCAGCAGGAAAAGATCAGCTAAAAATGATCATTCTGTCATCATTTACTCACTCTCACGTCGTTCCAAACCTGTATGACTTTTTTATTTCAAGCAGAATTTAAGTGTCATGTATTTTCACACAACTTGACTTATAAAGTCTTATGATAATTTGCATGAAGAAATGAAAACACATAAAAATCAGTGTTTATCCATATTGTTCCAGTCGGTGAAACTAAATGATTGTTGCAAGTCACGTAAACACACTTTAGACAAACACTGATCAGGTCGAATTGCCAGTAAAAGCATTAGCACCTTTATTTATACAGCGCTTTTAACAGTATAGATTGTTTCGAAGCAGCTTTACAGTGGTAATAGGAAATTACAGTAACAGAGATTGTTTTGGCTTTACAGCAGATCTAGAATAAAGTTATTGTCCAGCTAAAGTTAGTTTTGATTTATTCACTTCCGTCGCAACGATCATTAGTTATTAACTTAGGGGCCGCTGACATGACACCGTTCTAACAGAAAACCCTTAAGTTCTCCTTGTGCAAACTTTTAAAACGCGAACCTGTGAGAACGCTGATGGCGTGCACATGCGTATTACATGTTTAGTCTATAGGTGTGTGTGTGTTTGAATATATATGTGTGCAGGCGTGTAGCCAACCCTCAACCAACTACTTGTCCGGCATTAAAATTTGTAATACAGAATTTTAGTCATCCAGTTTTTTAAATCAGCTTTGCATTTCGTTAATTTTCTGAATTTGTAAGTTTCGTCGGGCGTGAAGAAATATAAAGCTGAGTATCATCAGCATAACAGTGAAAACTAATGCCATGCAATAAATGATATAATGATATCTCCCAAGGGTGGCATGTACAGGGTGAACAGCAACAGTCCTAGTACTGAGCCTTGTGGTACGCCATACTGAACTTATGATGGAACTGGGGGCGACTGGAGCCCAACCTGTATGGGAAGAGGAATCTGCGGCATCAAGACCCGGACAGAAGCGCCACAGGGAAGAGGAGACGACACCGCTCCCAATAACGTGTGCATGTTCTGAGACTACAAAACATATTATGTGGAACTGATGTTGGCTACTTCATTCTTGGTGATTCTGCTTACCCATTGCAGAAATGGTTGCTAAAACCATATCCTGATACTGGCAGGCTTACAGAGGGCCAAGAACTTTACAACATGCGAACAAGTCGAGCCCGATGTGTGGTTGAGCATGCGTTTGGGAGGTTGAAAGGAAGGTGGAAGTGTCTCAGTAAGCGAAATGACTGCAATGTAAATGTTGTTGTTGATATGGTGGAGACATGCTGTACACTGCACAACTTGTGTGAATTGTACATGGACAGATTTATACCAGAGTGGTGTGATCGTGATAAAGATGCTGAACGTTCATCTTGCAATGTTGGTGATGAGCGTTCAAGAAGTCAAGATGCAAGAAGTGCTCTGCAACAGTTGTTCATGCAGCAGCAATAATTGTAAGTTGTTGTTATATTGTGTTTGTTACAAATAAAATATTTTAAACTAAGATTTGGCGTAACCTGATTTGTGACTTGAATACAATTCTTTATCCTAAACGGTACATGGTTACATCAGACATTATTTGATCAATAAGCAATAGGCCATTTAAGCATACAGAGTGAATACTGCAATATTTTTTTTAAATGACATACAATTAAACAATCTTCTCACTATTTTTAAATAAAATCAAAAATGCTCAGCTCTACAGGTATGTTTTTATTTATTTATTGCAGTTATAAGTATATGTCTGTTAAAATGTTTTTAGATATGGTCACTTCTGTTAATGGTACTATTAAATGTGAAACTGCTTACACTGTTTACAGTATTACAGAATACAAAAGGTGCCCATCAGACAGCCGTTTAAATAATGTGCCCATCAATAAGCATAGTAGTCTATACCAATAAATGTCTTATAGCCTAATTATCATTCTACTGACTAGGATCGTATTTGCATTACAGAATACAAAAGGTGCCCATCAGAAAGCCGTTTAAATAATGTGCCCATCAGTATGCATAGTTGTCTATACCAATACCTGCCTTAATGGCTTATCTGAGTCACAAAGTCTTTATATTTTAGTTTATTATCATGTAGGTAACTTTTACAATAGGTTTTCATAAGAAAAACATTTTTTTGTATGCAGTGTGAACTAACATGAACCAACAATGAATTACTAATAAAGAATGTATTTAAGTAACATTCATTTTACATATATGCCTTATATCATATGGATCCGATCCAACCGATATAGATATCATTCCACAAAGTGATGATGTCACTGACCATTATTGGTAACTTGCATATTACGTACTGCTGTAATATGTCATGCGGCGCCGCGTTTTCGACCAGGCAGAACAATCCTTCCATCCACCATAGATAATTTCTCGAGTTGCTTGTCTGATCTGTCTCAGCTGCTGCCTGAACCCAAACAAACAGATGAACTAGAAGAACTAACTAGCACTATGAGCACCATTCTCTCTAGAACATTGGATGTTGTTGCACCCGTTAGATTAAAAAAGGTCACAGAGAAAATTAAAGCACCATGGTACAATAATACTACGCATGTTCTAAAGAGAGAAACCCGTAATTTAGAGCGTAAATGGAAACAAACTAATTTAGAGGTCTTTAGAATCGCGTGGAAAGACAGTATGTCACGTTATAAAAAGGCCCTAAAAGCGGCCAGGGCTGAGCATCTCCGCAAACTAATAGAAAACAACCAAAACAATCCTAGGTTTTTATTTAACACCGTGGCTAGACTAACAAATAAACAGACGTCACCCGAACAAAATATCCCGTTACAGTTTAGTAGTAATGATTTCATGAACTTCTTCACTGAGAAAATAGAAAACATCAGAACCACAATTGTAAACGTTCAATCCTCAATCGCACCTTATAATTCAGCCTCAATTTTCCCCCCGCAAGAACAATTACAGTGCTTTACAACTATAGAACAAAAAGAGTTAAATAAACTTATCACTTCATCTAAAACAACAACATGTTTATTAGATCCTATACCAACTAAACTACTGAAGGAAGTGTTACCTTTAGTGGAAGAGCCTCTCCTCAATATTATTAACTCGTCTTTATCTTTAGGTCATGTTCCAAGAACATTTAAACTGGCAATGATAAAACCTCTCATTAAGAAACCACAATTAGACCCGCATAATCTAGCAAATTATAGACCCATTTCAAATCTACCTTTTATGTCTAAAATACTAGAAAAAGTTGTGTCCACTCAACTGGGCTCTTTCTTGCAAGAAAATGATATCTATGAAAAGTTTCAGTCAGGATTCAGGCTGCATCATAGCACTGAAACTGCACTCGTTAAAATCACAAATGATTTACTCTTAGCTTCTGACCAAGGCTGCATCTCAATACTAGTTTTACTTGATCTAAGTGCTGCGTTCGATACTATAGATCATACAATACTCTTAGATCGACTACAAAATTATACTGGTGTTCAAGGACAAGCATTAAGCTGGTTTAGATCATACTTATCAGACCGCTGGGGATCTGTGTTGGGCCCTCTGTTATTCTCAATATATATGCTGCCACTTGGAAATATTATAAGGAAACATGGAATTAGTTTCCATTGTTATGCTGATGACACTCAAATATATATTTCATCACGGCCGGATGAAAACGCTAAATTATCCAAATTGACAGAGTGTGTTAAAGATATAAAAGATTGGATGACGCGTAATTTTCTTATTAAATCCAGACAAGACAGAGGTAATACTTATCGGTTCAAAAAACCGCCCACAGAACCTCTCACAATACAACTTTGACATCGTAGGATGTCCTGTTACTTTATCCTCTACAGTAAAAGACCTGGGTGTTATACTCGATTGTAACCTGTCTTTTGAAAATCATATTTCGTATGTTACAAAAACAGCCTTTTTCCACCTTAGAAACATTGCTAAGCTACGTAATATGCTATCAGTTTCTGATGCAGAAAAGTTGGTTCATGCATTCATGACCTCGAGACTAGATTACTGTAATGCTTTATTAGCCGGTTGTCCTGCATCCTCAATAAACAAGCTACAGTTAGTCCAAAATGCAGCCGCTAGAGTTCTTACTAGATCAAGAAAATATGATCATATAACACCGATTTTATCATCACTACATTGGCTACCTATAAAGTTCCGTATTAATTATAAGGTATTGCTATTGACTTATAAAGCCCTAAACGGCTTAGCTCCAGTCTATTTAACGGATATTCTATCACCCTATAATCCATCACGCTCTTTAAGATCAATAAATTCGAGGCTTTTGGTCATACCTAGGATATCCAGATCAACCAAAGGAGGGAGAGCATTTTCGCATTTGGCTCCAAAACTCTGGAATAGCCTTCCTGATACTGTTCGTTACTCGGACTCACTCTCCCAGTTTAAAACTAGATTAAAGACGCATCTTTTCAGCCAGGCATTCATATAATATTGTTAATTTCACAGTTTCAAACTACAATCCGGCCTCTAGTTCATAAATGCCAGAGGAGAACTGGCCCCCGACTGAGCCTGGGTTCTCCCAAGGTTTTTTTTTCTCCATTAGGTCACCTGATGGAGTTTTAGGACACCATTAGGTCACTTGATGGAGTTTTTCGGTTCCTTGCCACTGTTGCCTTTGGCTTGCTCAGTTGGGGATATTTTGGGGATATTTAATTTTATTCTATCAATCAATAAATTCCACTAGAAACAAACTTTGTTGTATTATTTTATTTTAATACTGTGAAGCTGCTTTGATACAATCTGTATTGTGAAAAGCGCTATACAAATATACTTGATTTGATTTGATTTGATGCCTTATAATATGTGTATAATATTTTACTATAATAATGTGTATTTTGCTTTTGATAATGTGCCCCTTAATAAGCATGATTTCCACTGGCCTCAGTTATAATAGCACAGCTATTACTTTATTTATATATTAAGTTCACATCAGAGTGCAAAAATACAAAGGTGCTTATAAAATGTGCATACAAATGTGCATACATACACATACAAATGAAACAAAACAGGTGCTTTTGAGAAGTACTATTACAAATGTGCACACAAACGAAACGGCAGGTGATTTTAAGTAGCCGCCTACTATTTACACAAAAAACTTTTAAGGCATTAAGGCAAACAGAAAGATAGATGTTTTGTCCATCTACTTCCGCTGGAGAAGGGCTGCGGTCAAATTACTGAAGACTGATGCAAAAGACTCAGATTCTTTCTGTCTTTGTGACATCTCCTCCCGTCTGAGTTGTGCATCATAGTCCAGTTCCTCTCGTCTCATCATCATTTCTTTCTTCATTTCTTCTCTTCTCAGCTCCCGCTCTTCTTCCATCTGTTGCTGTGTTATGTCCCGCATACACTGCAAAAACTCCCTTGATGCCAAATCTGCAGCTTTGCGTTTGCGACTCTCTGTAAAAAAGCAGACACAAAAATAAGCAGGATATTTGGGATGTCTTCTGATAGATTATAGATTGTGGCATAGCACATACAGTATACCAAACTGTAAAGTTTGTTACATATATTTAGCAGGTACATTAAACGCAAAAATACCTGGTCTAGTCCTTTGTGGAATGTGATGTGATCCTCCTCTTATTATGGTTAGATCTTCAGGGCCATCATGTCTCTCTATAATAAAAATATATTTAGAATAATTACATACTGACAAGAAACTAACAAAATGTTTAATACTTCTGTGGTGTATTTTGTATATTGTTTTGCATACCGGGTGTCGACGTTAGCAATATGCGACCTGCTCCACTTCTGAGTCAAATAAAGCACTCTGAGATGACGATTCTAGCACACAAAACATAAACACGCATATGAGCCACTTATGCAATGTTTTATTTGTTTTCTTAGGAAGTTAGAAAACTTAGTATTTAGGAAGATAGCATGTATTAACTCACCGTCCGTTAACTAAACCAATAGTTTAGTTAATCTCACACTCGCAGTCGTGCTGCTGTTCAAGATTGCAGTGATTTGGCTGTCGGCTGCAGGGGATCATGTGACTGACATTCAATCCAAGAGCACAATATCATATTTTATTATAATATTGTCACATCTGATTTATTTTTATTGTTTTTCAGGTTCACCTGCAGTGGAGGTGATGTGCTGGAGGGTGACAGCACACCCTGGGGCAACTGGGGCAGATGGAGCCCAACCTGTGAAGGAAGAGGAATCTGCGGCACACAGACAGCGGTTTTAACACTGTAGATTGTTTCAAAGCAGTATAACTTAAATCAGTGCTGTTGCCATAACCCATTAACTATAAACATCTCTTTACTCTTTAACTCCTCTTTAATGCTTTCATGTAGAATAGAGTTTTGGTGGTCTAATCAGTCTACCCCATCTTGACCTTTTGACCTGTTCTTCCTTGTCCCTAATTGGTGTTACAGGTTTTTTCACTGGTGACAGTGCAGGTAAATGCACTGGAGTATTACTCTCTGCAAACTCTCTGTTTGCTGAAGAACATTCCTCCAACTCTATAGAGCTTGGTTGTGTCACAGTGTCTGGTTGTGTTCCACGTATATCCACTAGATGTCCTCCTTTTCCCCACGGTGTCATGCACATGAACTTCATCTCCCACAATTCCTGTCTGTGTATCACACCTAGGTGTTAGTAATTGTAATCACCAGCTGTCTCTCGTTTTCCCCTCGTCATGCATGTATTTAATGCCCTGTTTGTCTTGTGTTCTTTGTGAATCAATGTTGTATGTCACGTGCTTCTGTTCTCGTGTTTTCCTGCCTTGCCTGTTTATTGTTTTGTATTGATTTCCTGGATATTGAACCCTGCCTGTCTTGACTTCGTTTTTGGATTACCCTATTAAAACTCATCTTGCTGCATTTTGGATCCCGTCTGCTTTCATCCTTGTGCGGTTCGTGACAGATTGATCCACCAAAAGAAGCAGTATGAGTTCCCGTCGCCATTTCCCCACTGCAAGAGGTGAGCAGAGACAACCACCACCAGAACCGTCTTTCAGTGAGTCCCAACCCAGGATGAACATTTTTGAGTGTTTTGCTCTGTGGGCTCGGAAAACAGACGAAAGGTTCATCGTCAAACCCTCTGAGCCTCAGCCCACAGAGAGTTTTGTGTCGGACCACCCCCCCCCGCCATGAAGAGTCCTTCAAGGGGACCCGCTTGGCCAAGTTCCGTGGAACTCGGGGAGGTCGTAGAGGAGGCGGGGAGGGTCGGGAGGAGGTCCAGTCCCATCACTCGGTCTGGCCACCTTTCGATGCCGAAATTCCTCCGCCACGGGCTCCACCCAGTCAAGAGTCGTCCACTCGCCATCAGAGACGGCAGAGGAGGAGGAAGTTTCCCGGTCCTGACCTCGATCCCGAGACAGTGTCCGTGATCCCGAAGCCCGTGCAACCAGACAAGGTCCCAAAGCCCGTGCACGTGCAGCCGGCTGTCATCCCGAAGCCCGTGCAGCCGGCTGTCATCCCAAAGCCCGTGCACGTGCAGCCGGCTGTCATCCCGAAGCCCGTTCAGCCAGCGATCATCCCAAAGCCCGTGCAACCAGCCAAGGTTCCGAAGCCCGTGCACGTGCAGCCGGCTGTCATCCCAAAGCCCGTGCACGTGCAGCCGGCTGTCATCCCGAAGCCCGTGCAGCCGGCTGTCATCCCAAAGCCCGTGCAGCCAGCTGTCCCTAAAGACATCCTGGAACGGCCCGTCATCTCTGCAGTTATGGTGAGGAAGGCCGTATGTCTTTATTATGGGATAAAGGTAGTGCAGGCATGGAGGAGGCACGCTAGTTCAGAGAAGGCTTCATCGCTGCCCAGTTCAGAGAAAGCTTCATCGCTGCCCAGTTCAGAGAAAGCTTCATCGCTGCCCAGTTCAAAGAAAACCTCATCGCTGCCCAGCCCAGAGCGTGCACCGCCCAGCCCAGAGCGTGCACCGCCGCTGCCCAGCCCAGAGCGTGCACCGCCGCTGCCCAGCCCAGAGCGTGCACCGCCGCTGCCCAGCCCAGAGCGTGCACCACCGCTGCCCAGCCCAGAGCGTGCACCGCCGCTGCCCAGCCCAGAGCGTGCACCGCCGCTGCCCAGCCCAGAGCGTGCACCGCCGCTGCCCAGCCCAGAGCGTGCACCGCCGCTGCCCAGCCCATAGCGTGCACCGCCTCTGCCCAGCCCAGAGCGTGCACCGCCGCTGCCCAGCCCAGAGCTTGCACCGCCGCTGCCCAGCCCAGAGCGTACACCGCCGCTGCCCAGACCAGACACCGCTCAAGCTCCAGAACCCAGCTCAGAGCCTGCACCTCACCGTCGTAAGGCGAAAGAGGAGGAGGAGAAATGTCCCCGATTTCCCCAATGTCCCGGAAGTCGCCGCTGCTGCGGAGGAGGAGTCTGTTCTTGAGACCGCTGCTGCGGAGGAGGAGGAAGCTGTCCCTAAGGCCGCTACGGAGGAGGAAGCTGTCCCTGGGACTGCTGCCTGGGAGGAAGCTGTCCCTGAGGTCTGCCCAGCTGATCCTGAGCCGGAGCCAGAGACCTGCCCAGCTGATCCAGAGCCGGAGCCAGAGACCTGCCCAGCTGATCCAGAGCCGGAGCCAGTGTCTGTTCCTGAGCCGGAGCCAGTGTCTGTTCCTGAGCCGGTGGAGTCTGTTCCAGTTCCTGAGCCGGTGGAGTCTGTTCCAGTTCCTGAGCCGGTGGAGTCTGTTCCAGTTCTTGAGCCGGTGGAGTCTGTTCCAGTTCCTGAGCCGGTGGAGTCTGTTCCAGTTCCTGAGCCGGTGGAGTCTGTTCCAGTTCCTGAGCCGGTGGAGTCTGTTCCAGTTCCTGAGCCGGTGTCGTCTCCGCCGTGGCCGCCCGAGGGAGAGTCTCCGCCGTGGCCGCCCGAGGGAGAGTCTCCGCCGTGGCCGCCCGAGGGAGAGTCTCCGCCGTGGCCGCCCGAGGGAGAGTCTCCGCCGTGGCCGCCCGAGGGAGAGTCTCCGCCGTGGCCGCCCGAGGGAGAGTCTCCGCCGTGGCCGCCCGAGGGAAAGTCTCCGCCCTGGCCGCCCGAGGGAAAGTCTCCGCCCTGGCCGCCCGAGGGAAAGTCTCCGCCCTGGCCGCCCGAGGGAAAGTCTCCGCCCTGGCCGCCCGAGGGAAAGTCTCCGCCCTGGCCGCCCGAGGGAAAGTCTCCGCCCTGGCCGCCCGAGGGAAAGTCTCCGCCCTGGCCGCCAGATGAACTTTTCGCGTTGCCCCGGCCACCCGATGGTCCGTTCCCCTTGCCCCGACCGCCTGATGAACTGTTCCCCTTGCCTCGACCGCCTGATGAACTGTTCCCCTTGCCTCGACCGCCTGATGAACTATTTGTTTTCCCCTGTTTCCCCGTTCTACTGTCCATGTTTCCCTGGTCCTCATGGAGTCTGTTGCCCCTTGTGTCTGTTTCCCCGCACGGACCTGGCCCCCCATCCCTCCCCCTGGTCCTCCACCGGGCCACCTCCCTCCTGAGCTTTTGTTTTGTTCCTTGTCCTGTCTTGTAGTGTCTGGGAGCCACTCCGTTGAAGGGGGGTAATGTCACAGTGTCTGGTTGTGTTCCACGTGTATCCACTAGATGTCCTCCTTTTCCCCACGGTGTCATGCACGTGAACTTCATCTCCCACAATTCCTGTCTGTGTATCACACCTAGGTGTTAGTAATTGTAATCACCAGCTGTCTCTCGTTTTCCCCTCGTCATGCATGTATTTAATGCCCTGTTTGTCTTGTGTTCTTTGTGGATCAATGTTGTATGTCACGCGCTTCTGTTCTCGTGTTTTCCTGCCTTGCCTGTTTATTGTTTTGTATTGATTTCCTGGATATTGAACCCTGCCTGTCTTGACTTCGTTTTTGGATTACCCTATTAAAACTCATCTTGCTGCATTTTGGATCCCGTCTGCTTTCATCCTTGTGCGGTTCGTGACAGGTTGTGGAAAAGTCATTTATCTGGCTTTCAGTAGGTGTCGTCGATTTCTTCTGAAAGTGTTTCTGTCAGGCTTTTGAATCACACATGACCTCGGTTTTTCATGACTCCTCAACACAATTGCTGGTTGCCTGTTGTTTTTGACTTTCACTCTCACGTTCTCTCCATCTGCTATAGATGGTGCCTGTTTTGCTCCACAAAGTAACTTTTCTGTTTCAGCTGTCTGTCCTTGATGTCTTTATGTACATTTCTGTACAGTTGTGGTCTCAACAGCCGTGTTGATGTAGGCAATTTTGTTTTCAGTCTTCAAACCATAAGCATCTGTACAGGAGATGCCATCCATAGGAGCATTTCTGTACTCCGATAGTGCAGTATAAGGATCTCTTTGGCTCTCTTGTGCTTTCTTTAACAGGTTCTTGACTGTCTGGATTGCTCTTTCACTTTGTCCATTTGCCTGTGGAAATCCAGGACTAGAGGTTGTATGTCCAAACATTTTTCATGCCCTTTATATTTGTTTTTGTGGTGTATCTTATTTTGAAGGCATGTTTTACGTTACCATAGCGACCAGAGAGCGTTAGGGGGCAGAGAGGATGTTACTCATGTTATGTTGTTGGCGCGATGTTACGAGGACGGTGCTAATAAAGTTGCGAGTAGGCCTACACATTGGATTCACGTTTATTATAATATTTAAAAAATACCCCAGTTTTTATGCTGGTCGTATCATTTTATTTTGTTGTATTTATCCACCACACCTTAAAGGCTGGTCCGTGAAAATATTGTCTGATATTAAACCGGTCCGTGGTGCAAAAAAGGTTGGGGACCGCTGTATTAGACAACATTTAAAGTGTGCTATCTGTAATACTTTCAGACGGAGTAACACCAAAGAGCCACTCATCTGCCATGACATTCCAGACAGAGCATGGGCGAAAGTAGGAGTAGACTTGCTCCACTTCGATAAAGGTGAATATTTGGTGTGTGTAGATTACTTTTCAAAGTTTCCGGAGATTGCTAAACTCACAACTCAAACTGGCGTGGTTTCCTCCTAGACCTCTAAAGAGACACGATCGCTCTATATGTTTTTAACAGTTTAAATGTACAATTCAAAATCTAATCACATTCAAGTATCACACGCACAGCATATATCTGATAAATGTAAGCTCTGAGTGAGGGTTAAAAAAGTTTATCTTTCATGAGGTTTTAGACACTGGGAAGCAGAAATCACACATTTAAGCAAATATGATCCATGAAGCGTCTGTGTGTGTTTAGGAAAATAACAATCTTTCTGATTCAGAACTGCTTCTTGATTCTGGCACCGTTTGTGATAGTCGCTGGAGATGGGTTTACAATCTTCTCAAATATTAAAATAAGGTTTGAATTTGATTTGTATCAAATCATTTTCTGAATATGCAGAATATATCAGCAGATCTTAAATATATTAGTAAATTTGTTATATTGTAAGCCTCAGCTATCAGTGATCAGGTGGAAACAGAAACCTCAACCCTTGTTATGTGAGAATGATCAAGCAGACACAGAGAATGTGTATAGTACCATAACATTTCAACATTTCATTTATTAAGGAAAAAATCTCATTATTATACACAAGTTTAAGCAAAATCATCCAGCACCTTCTTTGGTTGGTCAGTAGAACATGCCTGCTTCTTTTTTGAGCCAATCAGAACATTACATTTATATGTATTTAAATTCAGCCAATCATATTATATTTTTTGTACTTTATGTATTTTTTTTACTTTACAGACTTAAATTACAAAACTGTTGTATGACATGGTTTATGTTAGTTTCTCAAAAAATGATGATCAGTAATTACAATACATTTGATCTTCTTGCTGTTCTTGTTGTCATCCTCCTACACCTGAAAGAAAAATCAGATTTAGTTCTAAATCTTCAGTCACTATTAGTAAGATCTGAGTTTTTGATTGTGATCACATCACCTTAATCACAGCAGAACATGCGCACGTTATTGAGAGCGGTGTCGTCTCCTCTTCCCTGTGACGGTTCTACCTGGGTCTTGATGCCGCAGATTCCTTTTCCCATACAGGTTGGGCTCCAGTCGCCCCAGTTGCCCCAGTTTGTGCCGTCACCCTCCAGCACAAAACCTCCAGTGCAGGTGAACCTGGAAAAAATTCAGATGTGACAATATTATGATAAAATATGATATTGTGCTGTTGGATTGAATGTCAGTCACATGATAACCTGCAGCCGACAGCTTTATCACTGCAATCTTGAACAGCAGCACGACTGCGAGTGTGATATTCACTAAACTATTGATGGGGGAAAACTGAGTCCTTAAATAGCTAAATAAACCCAGGATGGGTAAGAGATGGTGTAAGAGGTTTACACTGGGTAAGAGATGTTATAACTTATAGCACCACACACTCACTTGATGTTGTTTGCGGCCGTATCATCTCCGTCTCCTTGGCGAGATTCAACTCTCAGCTGGAAAGCTGTCAAGTATCCAGAATGACACCATTTGACATCTGTCCACTGACCCCAGCTGAAGAAAACACACACAGAGGTTGCCTGATCAAATCAATTATTATTTTCAAGAAAATCCTGAAATTACTTGTCTAGCTTAAACACTTAATGCAAGAATTGTTAATAATCTGAGTCCATTACCTTCCTACGTCAGACTCAATTGAGTTGTAGTCACGTGAGCCTGGCCGATCGACACAGTAAAGACGAATCCCATTGAGCGCTGTATCATCACCATCAATTGGTCTTTCCACCTTAAAACAACAACAACATCAAGACAATCTTCCATTTGAAAGAGTTAACTCTAACCCAACCCATAGTAACATTTATCTTCATGCTCTTTAGTATTACACAGACACTTAGATCTTAAGCAGCTGCAGTTCCCTGGAGAATACTGGAATTAAATGACAAACAGCAACTCCACAGTTTTGATCCTTTGAAACACTCATTCACCCCCATATTAGCAAAATAGAGTCAACTTACCCTCAGACTAAACCCTGCGGCGTACCTTCCACTTGGACACATGCTCTTATATCCCCATGATCCCCAATTCATTCCGTTGGACACCGTCAGCTCAGATCTGTAAGGTCGGTCGACGCTCCGCTCATAACGACGTTCTGCGGGCCGACCGCTCACATGCCCAATAATGGCCAGCAGTGAAAACATCATGGAAAAGAAGTGATGCATTTCTACAGCACTGGCCTGATTGATAAATACTATTAATTTTCAGGTAGACTATCTGCAGCCTGTAGGAAACTCAGAAGCGAAGACCAGGAGACTTGGTTGTATCTTCAGCAGAATTCTTTACTGAGAACACGAGCTGTCAGTAGCTGCAGTAATAAAGTCTGACTAAAGGAATTTTACATGGTATCTTATAGGCATTCAGTGGGCAGTCCTTAAAGGTGCTGACAGTCCTTAAAAGTGTTGACCTTACACACAGCCTTAGAGATGACCACTTAATCGAATCATCTAAAGACAATAGAGACTATTACCCCCGACTGAATATAATGCCCCCCCCCCCCCCCCCCCCCCCCCCCCCCCCATTGGATAAACATCACATGATGGTCACAAGAACTAAGATTATGTAATCATTCACTGAAGATCAATTAAGTGTTTAACCTAGATAAGTAAATTGAGGATTTTCTTGACAATAATAATTGATTTGATCAGGCAACCTCTGTGTGTGTTTTCTTCAGCTGGGGTGAGTGGACAGATATCAAATGGTGTCCTTCTGGATACTTGACAGCTTTCCAGCTGAGAGTTGAATCTCCCCAAGGAGACGGAGATGATACGGCCGCAAACAACATCAAGTGAGTGTGTGGTGCTATAAGTTATAACATCTCTTACCCAGTGTAAACCTCTTACACAATCTCTCTTACACATCCTGGTTTTATTTTGTTATTTAAGGACTCAGTTTTCCCCCATCAATAGTTTAGTGAATATCACACTCGCAGTCGTGCTGCTGTTCAAGATTGCAGTGATAAAGCTGTCGGCTGCCGGGTATCATGTGACTGACATTCAATCCAACAGCACAATATCATATTTTATCATAATATTGTCACATCTGAATTTTTCCAGGTTCACCTGCACTGGAGGTTTTGTGCTGGAAGGTGACGGCACAAACTGGGGCAACTGGGGCGACTGGAGCCCAACCTGTACTGGAAGAGGAATCTGCGGCATCAAGACCCGGATAGAACCGCCACAGGGAAGAGGAGACGACACCGCTCTCAATAACGTGCGCATGTTCTGCTGTGATTAAGGTGATGTGATCACAATCAAAAACTCAGATCTTACAAATAGTGACTGAAGATCTACTAAATCTGATTTTTCTTTCAGGTGTAGGAGGATGACAACAAGAACAGCAAGAAGATCAAATGTATTGAAATTATTGATCCTCATATTATGATAAACTAACATAAACCATGTCATACAACAGTTTTCTAATGTAATTCTGTAAAGTCAGCCGGTCATTATCACAAAATAAAGCCTAACCGGATGATCGGGAGATTTACATCCCGCCTATTATTGGAGTTGAAATTATTTTTATTCTTTCTTGTAGGTTAGTGATTCTTCTGAAGACTCCTGAACTTCAGCTGAAACGTTTGTCAAATATCAGCATTAAAGACTTTCTAAACATAACCTTGTATTTTCACAATGTTTTGCACAACACTTTACATCAGATCGTTCATTACATTAGTGCATGTGGCAGATGTTTACATCTAAAGCGGCTTATATTGCATTCAAAGTAATTGTCTTATCCGTTCATGCAATCCCTGAGAATGAGACACATACTCTACAGGAACACTACATTAAATTAAAGTGTAATATTGTGAATCTTGTTACCCTAAACTTTTTGCCTTTCTAAAGATATAATTGTATCCCAATATATAAATGTGTGTTTATAGCTAAAATGGCACAATGCATATTCAGAAAATGATTTGATGCAAAACAAATTCAAACCTTATTTTAATATTTGAGAAGATTGTAAAGCCACTCCAGCAGCGACTATCACAAACGGTGCCAGAATCAAGAAGCAGTTCTGAATCAGAAATCAAAGATTGTTATTTTCCTAAACACACACAGACGCTTCATGGATCATATTTGCTTAAATGTGTGATTTCTGCTTCCCAGTATCTAAAACCTCATGAAAGATAAAAAGTGTAAATAAACTTTTTAAAAGGGCACATGCTTTTACTGGCAATTCGACCTGATCAGTGTTTGTCTAAAGTGTGTTTACGTGACTTGCACAATCATTTAGTTTCACCGACTGGAACAATATGGATAAACAATGATTTTTATGTGTTTTCATTTCTTCATGCAAATTATCATAAGACTTCAGAAGTCAAGTTGTGTGAAAATACATTTATGACACTTAAATTCTTCTTGAAATAAAGAAAGTCATACAGGTTTGGAACGACATGAGAGTGAGTAAATGATGACAGAATGATAATTTTTAGCTGATCTTTTCCTGCTGCAAGCCTTGATATTTACAACAGGAAATAAAATGACAAAATCAACCAGCATTTGATAGGCATTTTACTGAGTAAAACACTTGCCAAGGACACTCAGTTAAACAAACAGATGTTTCTATTTGTGTGTTTATTTACAGGAATTGATGTGGACTCAGTGTTCCTGGCTGCTGATTGGCTGAATTTAAATGCATATAAATGTAATGTTCTGATTGGCTAAAAAAAAGAATCAGGCATGTTCTACTGACCAACCAAAGAAGGAGGTGGATGAATTTGCTTAATCTTGTGTAAATATGAGCCTTTTTCCTTATTAAACTTGAGAATGTTATGGTACTACACAGTCTCTGTGTCTGCTTGATCATTCTCACATCACAAGGGTTGAGGCGTCTGTTTCCACCTGATCACTGATAGTTGAGGCTGCAGATAGTCTACCTGAAAATTAATCTAACAATCAGTATTTTATCAATCAGGCCAGTGCTGTAGAAATGCATCACTTCTTTTCCATGATGTTTTCACTGCTAGCCATTATTGGTCATGTGAGCGGTCGGTCCGCAGAAGGTCGTTCTCAGCGGAGCGTCGAACGATATTACAGATCTGAGCTGACGGTGTCGAACGGAATGAAGTGGGGGTCATGGGGGTTTAGGAGCATGTGTCCAAGTGGAAGTTACGCCGCAGGGTTTAGTCTGAAGGTAAGTTGGGCATTGACTCTATTTTGCTAATATGAGCGCTTTAAAGGTTCAAAACTGTGGAGTTGCTGTTTGTCATTTAAAGGTGCTCTAAGTGATGTTGGGTGAAGTCACTTCTTGTTGACGTTCAAAGTATTGTCAAACAAAATGGAGGCTAGCTCGACCCTAACTCCTCCTCATCCCGTCCCCCCCCCCCCCCCCCCCCCCCTTCCGTGACAGTCATGAACCATTTAGAAAAAAAAACAAACTGGATTTACCAGCATTTTTTTACAGTGTGTTCAGGGGACAGGCAGCTAGCGGATAGTGAGGAGATGTTTGCTGGATGTGACAAAAAATGTTTTGGCCTAAAAAACGCGTGATCACTTAGAGCACCTTTAAAGGAGTCATATAATGTCATTTTTGTACAAAATAATATGATTCTTTAGGGTCTAAATTAAAAGTTTGTAATATACTTTAATTAAAAATTCTCATTAGTATTGTAAGAAAACACTCATTTTACCTGGTCAAAAACAGCTCTGTTTTCAGCACGCCGTTTCAGTGCATGTGTCTTTAAATGATAATGAGCTTTGCTCACCCCGCCCCTCTGTTCTGTGCAGACACCGTTTGAAATAATAACACAATAACCATTGTTTATTGGTTGTTCATTATATACGTGGGATTATGAATTATATTGAGAACGTTGTACATTGAAAACATGCTGTAATGTACCCTGAGTGTAAACAGCCACATTCATCGTGAAGCGTGCAAGCGATTTGCAAAGATTAATATGTAGATTAATATAAAGGTTAATAAAACGTTACACTCACTTCTTCTTCTGGAGGTGCAGCAGGAACACGAATAGTTGGTACCGATCCTTTTTTCAGGACCAGATTCTTAGCAAAACCAGCTTTATAATTTACTGACCCTCGTTTGTAAAGCAGTCTGGTGTGTGAAATGATTCACGCAAACATGAAAGCATTGACGTTGATCGTGGGGAATATTCCCTTCGAAAACAAAACTCAGCCACTGCGTCTTCAGCGGTTCGGATTTAGGAACATCAAAATGATGCTGTGTTCCTTATTACACCCAAGAACAGAACACCACAATCACTTAGACACCATTCTGCTCATAGTGCTCCAGTAACAACAATGACGTGCAGACTATGGTGATTGACAGCTCGCTCACGAGCGAGGGCGGGTCTGTGTTGAAACGCTGCTGTCAATCAACAATCATGGGAGGGGCGTCCGACCGTGTGACGTCACACGGTTGAACTGCTTGATTTGAGAGAGGGGAAAACATATAAGGAGATTAAAAAAAAAACACTGGATGGATTTTTATCATTTTATGATGGTTGTGTACAGGCACTGCCAACACACATTTCAGTAAAATCAACTTGTAAAAGTGCATGTACCATTATATGACCCCTTTAATTCCAGGTTTCTCCAGGGAACTACACCTGCTTAAGATTTTTACAGTGTCTGTGTAATACTAAACAACATGAAGATAAATGTTACTATGGGCTGGGTTAGAGTTAACTCTTTCAAATGGAAGATTGTCTCAGTGTTGTTGTCTTAAGGTGGAAAGACCAATTGGTCGTGGTGATGATACAGCGCTCAATGGGATTCGTCTTCACTGTGTCGATCGGTTCAAAGAATCATCAGGCTCACATGACTACACCTCAATTGAGTCCGACGTAGGAAAGTAATGGACTCTGATTATTAACAATTTTTGCATTAAGTATTTAAGCTAGATGAGTAAATTGAGGATTTTCTTGAAAATAATAATTGATTTGATCAGGCAACCTCTGTGTTTTCTTCAGATGGGATGTGTGGACAGATATCAAATGGTGTCATTCTGGATACTTGAAATCTTTCCAGCTGAAAGTTGAATCTTCCCAAGGAAAAGGAGATGATACGGCTGCAAACAACATCAGGTGAGTGTGTGCTGCTATAAGTTATAACATCTCTTACCCAGTGTATACCTCTTAAACCATCTCTTACACATCCTGGGTTTATTTTGCTATTTAAGGACTCAGTTTTCCTCTATCAATAGTTTAGTTAATATCACACTCGCAGTCGTACTGCTGTTCGTGATTGTGATTGCTGCAGGGGATCATGTGACTGACATTCAATCCGACAGCACAATAACATATTTTATCATAATATTGTCACATCTGAATTTTTTCCAGGTTCACCTGCAGTGAAGGTGAGGTGCTGGAGGGTGATGGCACAGACTGGGGCAACTGGGGCAAGTGGAGTCCAAACTGTATGGGAAAAGGAATCTGCGGCATCAAGACCCAGGTAGAACCGCCACAGGGAAGAGGAGACGACACCGCTCTCAATGACGTGCGCATGTTCTGCTGTGATTAAGGTGATGTGATCACAATCAAAAACTCAGATCTTACTAATAGTGACTGCAGATCTACTAAATCTGATTTTTCTTTCAAGTGTAGGAGGATTCAAGATTCAAGATTCTTTATTGTCATTTATGCTCACACATAACGAAATTTTGTATGAGACTCTCAGCTTTAAACATTATCAAGAACAGAAAATAACACAAGCAATTATACAAACACAACAATTATATAAACACAAGTCTGAAGAACTTAATACTATCCACACGCTCCACTGCGTCCCCCTGTATGCAAAGAGGAGCGTGCTTCGTCTTCCTGGACCTCCTGAAGTCCACTATGACCTCCTTGGTCTTGCTGGTGTTCAAAATGAGATTATTAGTTGAACACCAGTATATCAGGTGCTGGATCTCCTCTCTGTATTGAGTCTCATCGTTGTCAGATATGTGACCCACCACGGTGGTGTCGTCCGCAAACTTCACGAGCGTGTTTGTGGAGTGAATAGCCAAACAGTCATGAGTAAAAAGGCTGAAAAGGGTCGGGCTGAGCACACAGCCCTGCGGTGTTCCAGTGTTCAGGATCAGGGTGGAAGATGTAGAGTTCCCTATCCTCACCATCTGTGGTCGGTTTGTGAGAAAGTCCCTGATCCAGGAACACAGTGAAGCTGATAGTCCCAGGTTGTGGAGCTTCAGTACCAGCTTGTCCGGGAGAACGGTGTTAAAAGCTGAGCTGAAGTCCACGAATAGCATCCTAACATAACTGTTGGGGTGCTGCAGATGTGTCATGGCTGTATGGAGTGCTAGCGAGACAGCATCCTCCGTAGAGCACAGAGGCTGTCCAGACCAGCAGGGATAGCATCTCTGATGTGATTAAGGAGGATCCTCTCGAAGCACTTAATGAATACCGGGGTCAGGGAACTGGGCGATAGTCGTTGAGGCAGGTGGCGACTGTTTTTTTTTGGCACAGGCACAATGATAGAGGTCTTGAGGCAGACAGGGACCGTAGAAAGCTGCAGGGACAGGTTGAAAATGTCCAGGAAATCTCCTGCCAGCTGGTCAGCACATGATTTCAGGGTCCGACCCGACACCTTATCTGGCCCTGCAGCCTTGTTGATATTGATGTTCTTTAGGGTTGATATTGATGTTCTTTAGGGCAGAACACACTTGGTGCTGCTGCAGGACGAGGGGCTGGTGCTGCTCCTCTGGTTGGGGAAGATGTACAGTCTCTCTGCTGCTCACTGAGTCAAAGCGTGCAAAGAAGCTGTTCAGGGTATCTGGCAGAGTGGGGTCATGGCTGACCTTCCGGTCACTGTGCTTATAGTCCGTAATGGTCCTTATACCTCTCCACATGTTACGTGGGTTGTTGTTATTGAAGTGCTCCTCAATGCGCTGTTTGTATCTGAATTTTGTCAGCTAGATACCTTTTTTCAGTTCTTTTCGGGCCCTACTGTAAGGCAGCCTGTCTCCTGACCTGTAAGCTTCGTCCCGGACTTTGAGCAGGGGCCACACTGTGCCATCCATCCATGGCTTCTGATTGGGAAAAACCGTGATGGTCTTTGTGGGCAGGACAGCGTCAGTGCAGAAATGAACATAGGACAGAACAGCAGAAGTATATTCCTCAAGATTAGCACCCTGTTTGAACACATCCCAGTATGCTCGAAACAGTCTTGTAGTGCTGAGGAGACCTCCTCATTCCAGATCTGCACGGTTCTGGTGGTGGGTTTAGTCCTGCAGATCAGAGGTTTATAAGCCGGGATCAGCTTCACTGTAATGTGGTCTGACATGCCCAGGTGTGGAGCTGCATAAGCTTTGCATACTCCCGGAATGTTACAATAAACCTGATCCAGTGTGTTATTTTCTCTGGTTGGAAAGTCAACGAATCTGTAAAATTTGGAAAGCACTGATTTCAGTTCTGCATGGTTAAAGTCCCCTGCTACAATCACAGCCGCCTCTGGATTAGCGTTCATCTGCGTGCTAATCAGACAGTACAGCTCCTCCAGTGCTGATTTAACATTAGCTCTCGTGGTAAGTAAGCTGCTATGATTATAACAGAGCCGAGTTCTCTAACCAGTTTGAACGGTCTGCACTTCACTGCCAGATATTCCAGATCAGGGGAGCAAAATGTTCCGATAAGATTGGTAGCAGTACACTACAAGTTATTTATGTAAAGCACCAAACCTCCACCTTTGTTCTTGCCTGAAGCTGCAGTCCTGTCGGCCCAGAACAGAGAGCACCCCGCTAGCTCCACCGCAGCGTCGGGTATGTTGTTATCCAGCCAGGTCTCGGTGACGATCGCCACACAGCTGTCCATCCTCCGTGAGGTGAACCTCAAGCGGATCTCGTCCAACTTGTTGGTGAGAGACCTGGCGTTCACAAGGAGAAGGCTGGGCAGCACCGGTCTGTGTGGATTAGCATATAGCCTAGCACGCAGCACGCTCCGCTTACACCGCTTTTGTTTACGGTGTCTTCTACGTCTCCTGGGCCACGAAGGGGGGATGGTGAAAGCCCCCATGATCCGCTGCAGCTCCGGTGGTATAGAATCCAGCTTTGGGGGTGCATAAAGTCCTGATTTTTTTTCCAGCTCCAACATTTCAGCCCTACCGTATTGTATTTTTGCTGCAAGTCCTTGAATAAGCGACGAAAACACATACAAAAACACACAAAGACATGAAAAAAGCCGAGAGCTCCGAGCCGCTGCGTGCGCATGCGCCGCCATTGAAAAATGACAACAAGAACAACATTCTTGACAACAAGAACAGCAAGAAGATCAAATGTATTGTAATTATTGATCATCATACTATGATAAACTAACATGAACCATGTCATACAACAGCTTTCTAATGTAAATCTGTAAAGTCAGCCGGTCATTATCACAAAATAAAGCCTATCCGGATGATCGGGAGATTTACATCCCGCCTATTATTGGAGTTGAAATTATGTTATTCTTTCTTGTATGTTAGTGATTCTTCTGAAGACTCCTGAACTTCTGCTGTCAGTCAAACGGTTGTCAAATATCAGCAATAAAGACTTATATTGCATTCAAAGTAATTGTCTTATTCATTCATGCATTCCCTGAGAATGAGCCACATACTCTACTACAGGAACACCACATTAAATTAAAGTGTAATCTTGTTACCCTAAACTTTTTGCATTTCTAAAGATAGAATTGTATCCCAATATATAAATGTGTGTTTATAGCTAAAATGGCACAATGCATATTCAGAAAATGATTTGATGCCATACAAATTCAAACCTTATTTTAATATTTGAGAAGATTGTAAAGCCACTCCTGCAGCGACTATCACAAATGGTGCCAGAATCAAGAAGCAGTTCTGAATCAGAAATCAAAGATTGTTATTTTCCTAAACACACACAGACGCTTCATGGATCATATTTGCTTAAATGTGTGATTTCTGCTTCCCAGTATCTAAAATCTCATGAAAGATAAAAAGTGTAAATAAACTTTTTAAAAGGGCACATGCTTTTACTGGCAATTCGACCTGATCAGTGTTTGTCTAAAGTGTGTTTACGTGACTTGCACAATCATTTAGTTTCACCGTTTGGAACAATATGGATAAACAATGATTTTTATGTGTTTTCATTTCTTCATGCAAATTATCATAAGACTTCAGAAGTTAAGTTGTGTGAAAATACATTTATGACACTTAAATTCTTCTTGAAATAAATAAAGTCATACAGGTTTGGAACGACATGAGAGTGAGTAAATGATGACAGAATGATCATTTTTAGCTGATCTTTTCCTGCTGCAAGCCTTGATATTTACAACTGGAAATAAAATTACAAAATCAACCAGCATTTGATAGGCATTTTTCTGAGTAAAACACTTGCCAAGGACACTCAGTTAAACAAACAGATGTTTGTATTTTTGTGTGTTTATTTACAGGCATTGATGTGGACTCAGTGTTCCTGGCTGCTGATTGGCTGAATTGAATGCATATAAATGTAATGTTCTGATTGGCTCAAAAAAGAATCAGGCATGTTCTACTGACCAACAGAAGAAGGAGGTGGATGAATTTGCTTAATCTAAATAAACTTGAGAATGTTATGGTACTACACAGTCTCTGTGTCTGCTTGATCATTCTCACATCACAAGGGTTGAGGCGTCTGTTTCCACCTGATCACTGATAGCTGAGGCTGCAGATAGTCTACCTGAAAATTAATCTAACAATCAGTATTTTTTTACAATCAGGCCAGTGCTGTAGCAATGCATCACTTCTTTTCCATGATGTTTTCACTGCTAGCCATTATTGGTCATGTGAGTGGTCAGCCCGCAGAAGGTCGTTCTGAGCGGAGCGTCGACCGACCTTACAGATCTGAGCTGACGGTGTCGAACGGAATGAAGTGGGGGTCATGGGGGTTTAGGAGCATGTGTCCAAGTGGAAGTTACGCCGCAGGGTTTAGTTTGAAGGTAAGTTGGGCATTGACTCTATTTTGCTAATATGAGTGCTTCAAAGGTTCAAAACTGTGGAGTTGCTGTTTGTCATTTAAAGGTGCTCTAAGTGATGTTGGGTGAAGTCACTTCTTGTTGATGTTCAAAGTATTGTCAAACAAAATGGAGGCTAGCTCGACCCTCCCTCCTACTCATCCCGTCCCCTCCCCCTCCTGCCTTGATGTTGTTGTTTTAAGGTGGAAAGACCAATTGGTGGTGGTGATGATACAGCGCTCAATGGGATTCGCCTTTACTGTGTCGATCGGTTCAAAGAATCACCAGGCTCACATGACTACACCACAATTGAGTCTGACGTAGGAAAGTAATGGACTCAGATTATTAACAATTCTTGCATTAAGTGTTTAAGCTGTTTAAGTAAATTGAGGATTTTCTTGAAAATAATAATTTATTTGATCAGGCAACCTCTGTGTGTGTTTTCTTCAGATGGGGTGAGTGGACAGATATCAAATGGTGTCATTTTGGATACTTGAAATCTTTCCAACTGAGAGTTGAATCTCACCAAGGATTTGCATTTGATGATACGGCCGCAAACAACATCAAGTGAGTGTGTGGTGCTATAAGTTATAACATCTTTTATCCAGTGTAAACCTCTTACACCATCTCTTACCCATCCTGGGTTTATTTTGATATTTAAAGGGATACTCCACTTTTTTTTGGAAATAGGCTCATTTTACAACTCCCCCAGAGTTAAACAGTTGAGTTTTACAGTTTTTGAATCCATTCAGCCGATCTCCGGGTCTGGCGGTACCACTTTTAGCATAGATCATTGAATCGGACAAGACCATTAGCATCTCTCTCAAAAAAATGACCAAAGAGTTTCGATATTTTTCCTATTTAAAACTTGACTCTTCTGTAGTTACATTGTGTACTAAGACCAACGGAAAATGTAAAGTTGCGATTTTCTAGGCTGATATGGCTAGGAACTATACTCTCATTCCTGCATAATAATCAAGAAACTTTGCTGCCTACCATGAGTCCAGCAGGTGTAATGATATGATGCAGCGCCTGAAAATAGTCCCCAGCTCAGTAACTTCCAACGTGACCTAAGTTTGTCTAACCTATTAGACCTATTTTCAGGCGCTGCGTCATCATTACGCCTGCTGGACTCATTGTGACAGAGACAGAAGCAGGATGCAGTTGCAAAAAACGCTTTAATAAGAAGGTGATAATCAGTAGCCAGTCAGGCAAACAACACAGAAAGTCACAACACAGATGGTGGGTCAGGCGATCACAAGCTTCGATGGTAAGTGGCGCAGGGACCTCGGTGGACAACTCGTGATGGTGCTCGGTAATCCAGTGGTGTTTCCCTTGTGACTGTGCTCGTAAATCCAGTGCTGAGTGCAGGAATCCAAACGAATGACACGACGAAGAACAGAGGGGAAATCCACGATCCAGACGACCGGATCAGAACGGGAACACACCGGAGAACCACAACGATCTGACAACATGAGACAGCAGTTACTGCACATATAAAGGCACAAACAATTGGTACCAGCTGGCGCTGCTGATCAGCAGTGATCAGTGACCACGCCCACAGACACACACACAATACGCAAGACGAGAGAGAGACAGTGGATTCATGAACCGTGACACTCATGGTACGGCAGCAAAGTTTCTTGATTATTATGCAGGAATGAGAGTATAGTTCCTAGCCATATCAGCCTAGAAAATCGCAACTTTACATTTTCCGTCAGTCTTAGTACACGATGTAACTACAGAAGAGTCAAGTTTTAAATAGGAAAAATATCGAAATTCTTTGGTCATTTTTTTGAGAGAGATGCTAATGGTCTTGTCCGATTCAATGATCTATGCTAAGCTATGCTAAAAGTGGTACTGCCAGACCCGGAGATCGGCTGAATGGGTTTGAAAATGGTAAAACTAAACTGTTTAACTCTGGGGGAGTTGTAAAATGAGCCTATTTCCAAAAAAAGTGGAGTATCCCTTTAAGGACTATTGACAGCTTTCCCCCATCAATAGTTTAGTTAATATCACACTCGCAGTCGTGCTGCTGTTCGTGATTGTGATCGCTGCAGGGGATCATGTGATCACATTCAATCCAACAGCACAATAACATATTTTATCATAATATTGTCACATCTGAATTTTTTCCAGGTTCACCTGCAGTGGAGGTGAGGTGCTGGAGGGTGACGGCACAGACTGGGGCAACTGGGGCAACTGGAGCCCAACCTGTATGGGAAAAGGAATCTGCGGCATCAAGACCCGGATAGAAGCGCCACAGGGAAAAGGAGACGACACCGCTCTCAATAACGTGCGCATGTTCTGCTGTGATTAAGGTGATGTGATCACAATCAAAAACTCAGATCTTACTAATAGTGACTGAAGATTTAGAACTAAATCTGATTTTGCTTTCAGGTGTAAGAGGATGACAACAAGAACAGCAAGAAGATCAAATGTATCGTAATTATTGATCATCATACTATGATAAACTAACATGAACCATGTCATACAACAGCTTTCTAATGTAAATCTGTAAAGTCAGCCGGTCATTATCACAAAATAAAGCCTAACCGTATGATCGGGAGATTTACATCCCGCCTATTATTGGAGTTAAAATTATTTTATTCTTTCTTGTAGGTTAGTGATTCTTCTGAAGACTCCTGAACTTCTGCTGAAACGGTTGTCAAATATCAGCAAGAAAGACTTTCTAAACAGAACCTTGTAGTTTCGCAATGTTTTGCACAACACTTTACATCAGATCGCTCATTACATTAGTGCATGTGGCAGATGGTCTAAAGTGACTTATATTGCATTCAAGGCAAGGCAAGGCAACCTTTTGCCTTTCTAAAGATATAATTGTATCCCAATATATAAATGTGTGTTTATAGCTAAAATGGCACAATGCATATTCAGAAAATGATTTGATGCAAAACAAATTCATACCTTATTTTAATATTTGAGAAGATTGTAAAGCCACTCCAGCAGCGACTATCACAAACAGTGCCAGAATCAAGAAGCAGTTCTGAATCAGAAATCAAAGATTGTTATTTTCCTAAATACACACAGACGCTTCATGGATCATATTTGCTTAAATGTGTGATTTCTGCTTCCCAGTATCTAAAACCTCATGAAAGATAAATAGTGTAAATAAACTTTTTAAAAGGGCACATGCTTTTACTGGCAATTCGACCTGATCAGTGTTTGTCTAAAGTGTGTTTACGTGACTTGCACAATCATTTAGTTTCACCGACTGGAACAATATGGATAAACACTGATTTTTATGTTTTCATTTCTTCATGCAAATTATCATAAGACTTCAGAAGTTAAGTTGTGTGAAAATACATTTATGACACTTAAATTCTGCTTGAAATAAAGAAAGTCGTACAGGTTTGGAACGACATGAGAGTGAGTAAATGATGACAGAATGATCATTTTTAGCTGATCTTTTCCTGCTGCTTTACAAGCCTTGATATTTACAACAGGAAATTTGATAGGCATTTGATAGGCATTTTAAAACACTTGCCAAGGACACTCAGTTAAACAAACAGATGTTTGTATTTTTGTGTGTTTATTTACAGGCATTGATGTGGACTCAGTGTTCCTGGCTGCTGATTGGCTGAATTTAAATACATATAAATGTAATGTTCTGATTGGCTCAAAAAAGAAACAGGCATGTTCTACTGACCAACCAAAGAAGGCTTAGGGTAACCGGGGTAAGTTTTTGGTTTGGAAACCAAACAGAATTAATTTAATCATTATTTGGCAAAGCAATGCAATGCATCCCTTCATTTCCATGGTGTTTTCACTGCTAGCCATTATTGGGCTACATGTGAGCGTTCAGTCCGCTGGAAAACCTTCTGAGGAGAGCATCGAAAGAACTTTCGTATCGTTGCTGACTGTGTCCAATGGATTGAAGTGGGGTTCGTGGGGTCAAAGGGAATTTTGTCCAGCTGGAACATACGCCACGGGGTTTAGTCTGATGGTAAGTTGACCATTGACTCATGAAAGTGATTTTGATTTTCTAACTCAGTATTTATGTCTTGTTTTCCAGTACAAATATCTAAACATTTTTAAATCAAGATACATTTACTGGAGATGAAGCAAAATTACTTGAAGTGAGTTTGAGCTTTAAACAAGAAAAAGTATCTGGATTAGAAAACATCAACTTATTCAAGATTTATCATGATTCAATCAATTCCTGAAGTGTAGGAATCCTGAAGTCCTGTCAACTTTTTTCCTTCACATGTCAGAGGTTTTATGTAGACTTTAACCCTCTGAGCCTCTTCATTTTGGGGTCAAACTTGGCTCCTTCGCTGTCAAAAGTGACGAAAATTTAAAATGTAATTTTTTCCCCCCAGGAAAATCAATGTAATTTATTTTTGCTCAATAATATTTTTTGATTATTATTTACATTTTTAAGGAGATTTTATGATACTGTGCAACATTTATAAACATTTTATGAGCTATTGTTTCCACTAAAGTTAATGTATTTTCTTTCCCATTATTTTTTCAATAAATGCAATATTTCAGATTAAAATAGAGTGAAGGCCTTTGAAATTTATTTTTTGAAGTGAGAATGTTATAATCTGGAGGTGTTAAAAAATATGTATCTGCAAATAGCTCCTTATTTAAATATATTGAGAGGCTTTTGGATTCCCTATAATTTATATTTTATAAACAAATACTGTGATTGGCCTGGAGGTTTTGTGTGTATGTGTGTGTTTGTGTTAGTTAATCTCCCCCTGCCATGAACATTATCAAATAGAGGATTGTCTTAATGTTGTTGCTGTTTTTTCTTGTTTTTTAGGTGGAAAAACCTGTTTTTTGGGATAACACAGCACTCAACGGGATTCGTCTTTACTGTGTCAGTCGGACCAAAGACTTATCAGACTTCGTTCAGTCTGACGTAGGAAGGTAATGGGCTCGGACTCTATGCAATGAAGTAAAACTAGTAACAGCATGTTTACTTTGGGTTTATAAAGAATTCTTACATTAAAGAGCAGTTTCTTCATAAGCTAGATATATGAACTGTGGATTTAATCTTCATTGTCTTCAATAAACCTTCAAAAAAGCCATAAATTGTGTTTTTTCTTTAGCTGGGGTGAGTGGACTGATATCAAATGGTGTCCTTCGGGAGTCTTGACAGCTTTCCAGCTGAGAGTCCAATCTAACCAAGAAATTAAAGATGACACGGCCGCAAACAACATCAGGTGAGTGTGTAACAGAACAATCATTGTGAATTTGCCATTCAGGGTCTCAGTTTTCCCTCATCAAGCATATGAATGATATTCAGAGCAACAACACGACTATTAAGTGTTATATCTCTTTTACACAAGTTCTATAAACAGTAAATCAATACTTCCGCTAGTTCATATATTTATTCTGTGGCAGAAAAAAAAAAAAAAAAACTTACAAAAAAAGTCAAACTTCATGTTTAAAGCGCCCCTATTATGCTATTTTAAATGTTCGAAATGTTGTTCTAGAGTCTCGGTTTAAGTGCATCCAAGGTCAAAAACGTGTATTGCCAATTTAGCGAGTTTGTCACAGGAATGAGCGACTTTTCATACCCCTAAAGCGACTTATTTTTAGCGATAAATCTAGCGACTTTTTGGATTGCTGGTTTACATGTAGTCAGTCACTATATCACACTCTTTCCGCTGTCTGACAGAAAATATGTAAATGAGAATAGCTTTATTGGACATTCAGCTATATTATATTAAAATTACAATATGTGAGCACGGATTAGGAAAGAAAACAGATGTAAACTGCAGACAGTTGGCGCAACATTTAGTGACTTTTTGAGTAGGCTTTAGCTTCTTTCCATTGAAAATAGGTTGATCAAAAAACACTTTAATTTCCTCATAATCTCCACTGCAGCATCAGCTCTTTTCTTTTCTCACAGTGTCTGAAACGCTTCGTTCGTAGATTCAGTCTCTCTAAACCCCTCCTCTCTGAGAGCCGCTCTGCTCTGATTGGTCAGACGGCCCAGTGTGCTGTGATTGGTTAGAACCCAAAAGCTCATTATCATATCTGACTCTCAGCTCTAAACACAGAGTGATACGAACAGTAACGATGGCGTGGGTTTTACCGTATCAGTCTCAAAGTGGATTTGCTTTGTCAGCAGAAAACAGCGTCTTCTCCACACGAACAACACGAACCAAACTCTTCCAGTCTCAGATACACTACAGTATTTGAGGGCGGGGCAAAGAGACGCTGTTCAGCCAATCAAGACCAGAGACTGGCATTATGCAAATTCGTAACAAACCTACATATGTTCAGCAGGAAGTGAGATTTGAATTTCAGGCAGTTCAGAATCGCTTCTTTCTTTTGGGAGACAAAAACTCCATTTATCTGCACTTTGAGACTTTTACATTCACAAACAGCTCTATTACACATTGCATGAAAGGTCATATCCGAAAAAGCATATGGGCACTTTAACATAATACTGTCACATTTATTTCAGATTCAACTGCAGTGGAGGTTCTATCCTTCAAGGTGACGGCACAGACTGGGGCGATTGGGGAAACTGGAGTCCAAAATGTAAAGGAACAGGAATCTGTGGCATCGGGACCCGGATAGAAGAGCCACAGGGAATCAAAGGAGACGACACCGCTCTCAATGACGTGCGCATGTTCTGCTGTGATTAAGGTGATGTGATCGCAATCAAAAACTCAGATCTTATAGTGACTGCAGATCTACTAAATCGGATTGTTCTTTCAGGTGTAGGAGGATGACAACAAGAACAGCAAGAAGATCAAATGTATTGTAATTATTGATCATCATACTGTGATAAACTAACATGAACCATGTCATACAACAGCTTTGTAAGGGATAATGCACAGTCATTATCACAAAATAAAGCCTAACCGGATGATCGGGAGATTTACATCCCGCCTATTATTGGAGTTGAAATTATTTTATTCATTCTTGTAGGTTAGTGATTCTTCTGAAGACTCCTGAACTTCTGCTGAAACGGTTGTCAAATATCAGCATTAAAGACTTTCTAAACAGAACCTTGTAGTTTCACATTGTTTTGCACAACACTTTACATCAGATCGTTCACTACATTAGTGCATGTGGCAGATGTTTACATCTAAAGTGACTTATATTGCATTCAAAGTAATTGTCTTATCCATTCATGCAATCCCTGGGAATGACCAACAAACTCTACAGCAGTGGTCACCAACCCGTCGATCACTGTCTTTATCACTGTCCCGGTAGCTCCTGAAAATAACAGAAAAATATGCAAAAAACACATTATCAAGGCTCGAAATTGCAACCATTTTGCGACTCAAAATTTATTTGGAATAATTTGTGAGAGTAGGCCTACAAATAATTGTGGTGAAGAAGAAGAGGAAGAAACCGGCAGCTGGTATCAGAATTGGCCAATTTGCTTGTAAAAAAAATCGTAATAGGCCATGAAAAATCTATAGGTAGATATTGCCTTTCATAAAGGCAGAGGTCAGGGATCTTGGGCTTGAAAAGATTGGTGACCACTGCTCTACAGGAACACTATATTAAATTAAAGTGTAATATTGTCAACCCTGCAACCCAAGTTCTTTTTTTTTTTAAAGGATTTTAATCTAAAAATAATGCCTGACTAAAATCATTAATAAAGATGAAAAACCGCACTCTCAAAGTATACTTTCATAGATTACGCGTACACACTGATGATGGCTTAGGCTGAAACGCATCTGTGTGGACATGGTAACAATAAATCTATGAAAGTATACTTTGAGAGTGCGGTTTTTCATCTTTATTTTTGATAAACGTCTTTATTACTCGCACCCATAAACGATTTGGGAGTTGAGCGTGCCTGCTCTCAATACTGACTAAAATCATTAACATTAGAATATTTCTTTACTTCTCATTCATTTATTCTTCATGTCATTTCTCCATGTATATCTGGTCATGACTGATTAATCAAAGACTGAATAAATGCTTTGTGAAAAATATGTTCGTTTTCAATAGCTTTAACTTCTCCAGAACAAGTCAGGCATTAAAACATAAGAATAGTCTTTATAATTTATATTTAAATGAATTCTGTGAACTCATTAAATAAAATAAGGGTCAAGCAATGCTATTTGTGTGTGTGTGTGTGTGTGTGTGCGCGCGCGTGCGTGCGTGTGTGTGTGTATTTGACCTGCTTGGTGTTTGTCTTATTGTGTGTTTACACGCAGGTTATTGACTGTAATATTTGAGTTGTTTTAGTTTTGCACAGGCACAGTCTGTAACCAGTATCATAATATTGATCAAATCTGATGTCTTGATCATTTTATACACTGCAAAACACTTACAGTAGCATATTTTGTCTTGTTTTCCAGTACAAATATTTAAACATTCTTAAATCAAGATACATATACAGGAGAAGAAGCAAAATGAGGAAAGTATCAAAATAAATGAGTATATGGTTAAAACAGCAACATACTGTATATCTGCCAGTGGAGTCAGAAATATAATCTTGTTTGCCCTTTGAATTAAGTTTATTTCTCTGACCCCACTGTCAGATGCATTTTTCAGAAAAAAAGAGTTAGTATCTTCAGTCATTTTTCTTCTCCAGTAAATGTATATCTTGATTAAAGAATGTTTAGATATTTGTACCGGAAAACAAGACATAAATACTGAGTGAGAATATCCTTTTTTTGCAGTGTGTTCTGACTCTATTTACACTGATAATGTTTAGATGGTCTATTTGTTGTGCAGGTTGGACTTGGATCACGCTGTTAGTGGAGGGTCAACGTCCACCAATGAGCTTCACAGAGGAACCAACACACACACACACACACACACACACACACACATCTGCTCTGGGCTCCAGCAGAAGACATCAGGACGGCCCTCAAACATGTCCAGAATTCTTCCTCTGACGTTGATTTCTCTGCTGGCTGTTTTCGGGCCGTACGTGAGCACAGAGAGGCGCTTCGAGCGCTCCGTTAGCAGACCCGTCGGATCAGTGCTGAGGGTCCATAACGGGATGAGATGGGGCTCATGGGGGCAGAAGGAAATATGTCCGACTGGAATGTATGTCGCAGGGTTTAGTCTTAAGGTCAGTAACTCAGTAATCACCACTATCTGAGGTTTAGTGGTTAAATTAACTTTGTGCTGGTAACTCCACAAGAAATCAAAACGGACTCTATTTACTTTCCTTAAAGCTAGGGTAGGTAATCCTGTTCAGAAACACTTTTTTTATACTGGGTGAAATGGTCCTTCCATCCTGAGAGTAGTCAATACATTATGTGTTCAGAAAAAGGAATGAAAACAATCAGACCTCTGTAGCAGCTGCAGGACAGTAAAAACTCTGACCAATCACTGCCACTCGGTGCGAATGTAAAGAACCAATCAGATGCCTTCATGTCTCGTGCCCGAGCCCCACTGCGCGCGCTGCCCTGCGTGCATTCATCACATGTCACCGTTCCCGGAAACATTCAGCTCACTCAGAGACAATTTATATTTTATATGGCTCACTACACCGAGTAAGCAGGATTCTCTTACGAGAGTTCTCTCGTACTGCGTTTTTACTAAAACGCTACGGGAAAAGTCTCTTTTCACGAAACACTGAAGCAAAAAATTATCCTTTAATTTTCATATATGTAAAACGCGTTGCAGCAGCAGTCAGCTATGGCGAGACGGCTTGCTCGCTCATTGGCTGCTCTGCGGCAACTGCATAAGCCTATCGAGCGAGGCCTGGGGTGACGTCAGGCCAATGAGGGCGCTTCGCGCCCTCCTCGCCACTTCCCGCCGAGACGGGCGTGGCTTACCTCTATAAAAGGAGCTCGAGAAGGCTGATTCACTTGATTTTAATCTCTTCAGCGAAGCGCACGCATCGCTGGATCACGAGGAAGCACGCGTCGTCTGATGCAAGCACTTCAGCGGGACGAGCCCTTGAAGCCGCTGGCCAACGCCGCCTTCTACTGCCGTACCTGCTGCGCTTTCCGACGCCATATCCTTTACATTCTTTGTTCTTGTGTATGTGTGTGTGTGTGTGTTCGCTTTGCAACACGCACCCCTAAAAGAGCTGCGTCTTTTTCAAGATGCCTTCTCATGCAGCGCTCGCGCTCGCTGACGGCGAAACGCCTTCACTCCGAGCCAATTGCCTACGGTGACTCTGAGGACTCGCCGGGCATCCTTTCCGAGGCTGCCCTTCCTGGAAGCGGATGGCGGGATTAGTTTTTCTTTACGTTACAAGAAAAGCTACCCTTCCTCTGCACGCGTCATTCACCGGCGAAGGAGAAAAGAGTGTTCTTAGTCCCACCGTTGGTCGGTCTGACCTCTTTTCTCTCACATTTCTCAGTTCCCTGTTCGGCGACTGGAAATATTATAGTCGATTGCGCTTCCAACATAGTGAAAGTGCCCGCACAAACACTATGTCTCACAGACCACAGGCTCTCTGTAAAAACGAGACCTGTGCGCGCTCGCTCTGCTCAGTCAGACAGCGCGCCCAAAGCAGTGAATGTGCCCGCTTCCCGCCCACATTTACTCGCAGACATGAGTCCCGCGGGACCCGCTCAGCCCTCCCTCACTCAGTCAAGCGCTGTAGTAAGGTCGAGGACGAGCGCTCTGCCCGCTGTAATAAGCGCGCCCCCCGCCTCGAATGCCACAGGCATAACGCCTACGTTATTGCGCCCCGAAGCGCCTCTGTCGCACGGCGAACAGAGCGCGCTTCGCATCCAGCCCTTAGCCAACCATGCAGAAGCATGGGCAGCGCTTCCAGGGGTTTCGGACTGGGTGCTAGGCATTATAAAGAGAGGCTTCTCGCTACAGTTTTGTCGACGCCCTCCCCGCTTCACAGCGCGCGTCCAACTACGGTGGTTTCAGAAGTAGCACACCTACTTCGCGCCGAAATATCAAAACTGATAAGCAAAGGGGCGATAGAGCGTGTGCCCCAAGCTCAAAGCGAAGGGGGGCTATACAGCAGATACTTTCTAGTCCCCAAAAAGGACGATGGTATCAGACCCATACTGGATCTAAGACGGCTGAACAAAGCATTAGTGAAAGGCAGTTTCAAAATGCTCACGACCAGGAAAATCCTCGCGCATGTTCGCCGAGGAGACTGGTTTATGTCAATAGATCTGAAGGACGCGTATTTTCAAATACAGATAGCGTCACATCACAGGCGATACTTGAGATTCGCCTTCGAGGGTCAGACATACCAGTATACAGTCCTGCCGTTCGGTTTGTCCCTGGCACCTCGTACATTTACGAAATGCATGGACGCAGCGCTCGCTCCTCTCAGACTCAGAGGCATGCGAGTGCTGAACTATTTGGACGACTGGTTGATCCTAGCCCAATCACGATCTCAGCTCGTGGAGCACAGAACCATTTTACTCGATCACCTCGAGAATCTTGGTATCACGGTCAATTGGGCGAAGAGTTCACTGAACCCCAGTCAAACGATTTCGTTTCTGGGTATCGTTCTGGACTCGCAGTCTATGACAGCGCGGCTGTTGCCACAGCGCGTGCTGCACATTCAGCGCGCGGCGAAGTCTTTCCGCCGCGGCGCTTTCACCCCGCTCAGGAAGTTTCAAAGGATGCTGGGTCTTATGGCCTCAGCATCGTCAGTTCTCCGGCTGGGCTTGCTCCGCATGCGCCCGCTGCAGTTCTGGTTGAAAGCGCGGGTGTCCGGTCGATTACGCCTCAAGGTCGATCAGAACTGTGTTACAGCCCTGGTGCCTTGGATGGCGGACGACTGGTACCGATCAGGTGTAAGCCTGGGGACTTCCTCGGGAGTGAGGATGGTGTCGACGGACGCATCCACCTCGGGATGGGGAGCGCTGCTCGAGGGCAGACCGTTCTTCGGCCTGTGGTCGGAACGAGAAAAGCTCCAACACAAAAACTTAGAAATGCTGACAGTGCACAACGCGCTGACGCGTTTTTGTCCCCACATCAAGGACCAACACGTCATAGTCCGTTCGGACATCATGGCTGTGGTGTCCTACATAAATCGCCAGGGCGGTCTGAAATCCACATCCCTGTACAGGTTGGCGAAACGCCTCCTAATATGGGCTCAGCACAACTTACGCTCGCTGAGAGCAGTGCACGTACCTGGGCTTCAGAATGTGGGCCCAGACAGACTGTCCAGGAACAACGTTCCCCCGAGCGAGTGGTCTCTACACCCACAAACAGTCCGGCTGTTGTGGGAGAGATTCGGCAGAGCGGAGGTGGACCTATTCGCGTCCCACGAAAACGCCTACTGCCCTGCGTTCTTTTCAAAGAGCGACAGCGCGCTGTCCCGAAGGTGGCCGCGCTGCCCGCTATACGTTTTTCCCCCCGTCTCCCTCCTGCCACAGGTGTTGGAACGGGTCAGGGAAACAAAATGCCCAGTGCTGCTTGTAGCACCGTTCTGGAAGAACCAAGCATGGTTCCCAGTCCTGATGCAGTTAGCAGACATCGCTCCATGGCCAGTGCCGTTGAGGAGAGATCTCCTCTCGCAGGCCGGGGGCTCGATTTGGCACCCACACCCGGAGCTGTGGTCCCTTCATGTGTGGGCGCTCAACGGATATCCGTTGGTCTCGCAGAGGGAGTCATGAATACCATCACTCAGGCTAGAGCACCGTCGACTCGGCGGCTTTATGCTTCGAAGTGGTCGGTTTTCTCCGGCTGGTGTACAGCTCGGAGCCTATCACCCCTCGAATGTGAGGTAACGGAGGTTCTCTCCTTCCTACAAGAGCTGTTGGATAAGGGCAGATCCCCTTCCACGCTCAAAGTATATGTGGCGGCTATTTCAGCGTTCTCCGGTTCAACGCTGGGTCAGTCACTGGGAAGGAACGATTTAGTCATCCGCTTCCTCAGGGGAGCTAGGAGACTGAATCCACCCAGACCTCCTTCAGTCCCTATGTGGGACCTTTCTACGGTCTTGGCGGCCATGAAAGGTGCCCCTTTCGAGCCTATCCAGTCTATTAGCCTCAAACATTTGTCTTTCAAAACAGTGTTTTTGATGGCTCTCGCTTCAGTGAAGCGCATAGGCGATCTGCACGCGCTCTCCGTGAGCCCGGCATGCTTGGAGTTTGGTCCTAATGACTCTAAAGTCATACTCAAACCTAAGCACGGCTATGTGCCGAAATCCCTCAACACGCCTTTTCGGGCTCAGGTTATTTCCCTGTCTGCCCTGCCGGCATCGAGTGAGGAGGGGGACTCGAGTTTTCTTTGCCCTGTTAGGGCTTTAAGAGCTTATATGTCCCGCTCTGCTGTCTTCAGACAGACAGAGCAGCTCTTTGTCTCGTTCAGCGGACGTTCCAAAGGAATGGCTGTTTCGAAACAAAGTCTATCCAGATGGATAGTTGACGCCATAGCGCTGGCTTATACTGTCAAGGGCATTCAATGCCCGTTGGGAGTTAGAGCGCACTCTATGAGAGGCGTTGCCTCCTCGTGGGCTTGGTCTAGCGGGATTTCCCTACAGGATATATGTACGGCGGCAGGCTGGGCCACTCCGTCTACATTTATCAGGTTTTATAACCTAGAGGTTCCCGCCTTACAGGCTAAGCTTTTGTCGGTGTAGTCGATTCAGCTGTCTAGCTAGACCTCTGAAATCGCAGGCGCAATGCGCTACCGACTATCTTGGGCAGAACTGTGTAAGACCCACATTTCCCACATTAGTTCAGGCTCCCTACCCTGTCTATGTGATGTCATATTCGCGTCTGTGGACATGTCTATATAAGGACGGAGGGAATCCCCTCTTGTCTTTAGACACTCCCTGTGAGGTCGCGTTAAGCCTGCGGACGCTACAGTATAGGGAATTAAGGCTCCCCTCCCTTATTCCCTGACTCTGTGTGAGTCTATCTGGTGATTATGCACTGTATGCCTGAAATAGCTTCCGGTGATCGGTGTTTTTATCCCAGCACGCACAGCGTTTTACAAGGGGTTCCCGTAGCGTTTTAGTAAAAACGCAGTACGAGAGAACTCTCGTAAGAGAACGTACTCGGTTACTAACGTAACCTCGGTTCTCTCTAGAAGAGGGAACGAGTACTGCGTTCTCTGCCGTGCGTATGGTACGCGAAGCGCCCTCATTGGCCTGACGTCACCCCAGGCCTCGCTCGATAGGCTTATGCAGTTGCCGCAGAGCAGCCAATGAGCGAGCAAGCCGTCTCGCCATAGCTGACTGCTGCTGCAACGCGTTTTACATATATGAAAATTAAAGGATAATTTTTTGCTTCAGTGTTTCGTGAAAAGAGACTTTTCCCGTAGCGTTTTAGTAAAAACGCAGTACTCGTTCCCTCTTCTAGAGAGAACCGAGGTTACGTTAGTAACCGAGTACGGTTTGCGGCACAATGGAAGAGAAAATGCAGCAAAAACTACCAATGCCAGCTTTGCTGGTAACTGCTCGCCCTGATAAAAAGCCTAAAAAAAGAAAATCGGAGGCAGAAAAGGCTGCAACGAAACAGGCACTGGATAAAGCCAGAGCACAAACTCGCATCAACATTGCAGCATTTGAACGGTGGAGACAACTGAGGGAGGCTCAAGAGCGATGCCGAGGTTGCGTTCTTTCTGCTGAACAGGTAATTATTTGTTTTGCTTCGGGGGGATTTGTTATTTCCATGATATATGTTACGTTAGGCAACGTAGCTACTTTTGTAGCTAGTATTAGCCCAATGCTAACATTAGCTTCTCTGTCGGTGTAAGCCAGTTGCGTTACAGGTCTGCTTATCTGACATTTAGGACATGACATTTTGAACATATTGCACAGCCATAGTCGCAAGTGTCTGCATTATAATTGTGATAAAATGACGTTAATATATTGCTTATAAACGGGACAACTGTGGTGATGTGGCATATGTGTTTTGTTAGCTACGAGAAGAAATGTTTGTTACTGTGTGAAATGGAAACAAAGTTGTGTTGTCATTCATTGTGTGTCTTTGAGATGCAGTAATTATTGTCAGATGTGTAATTGTGATATTCTTCCTAAAGGTAAATCACTGCCAAAGGAGTAGATCACCACAGCAGACGACACCTCATGCAAAGCCTGACCTGTCAGCCATCCCTGGACACTCCTTTTCTTATATAAATATATATATATATATATATATATTATTTATTATATGTAAATACAGGTTGTTTATGACAATCAAAAGCAGCGAAAGTACAGATACTTATAGAATATACTTACAGACTACTTACAGATAGAAAAAGTATTTCTCTTAGGTCTCTCTTGTTCGTTTTTTTTTTTTTAAATAAAACAAAAAGTGTTATAGCACATTCATTGTCATTATTCATTTAGCATGTAAGGAGGTAAGAAAAGTAATAGCTTGTTTATGCTGAAATGGTAAAGGAAAGGCATTTATCATTTCAAAATATTTATTCCAACATGACAAAAATACTCGGCTTTCCTGTGACCTGCAGCTGACTCCGACTGTGGATGCGCGTTCATGTTTGTGGGGGCGTAGCTTTGGACCGAGTACTGACGGGAGGGGGTGGAGCTTAGAAGAGGTGCCGCTTTCAAATCTTGCTAGCTCTCCCAACATTACCTACTATAGCTTTAAGATAAAGCTTGGCTATCTTTACAGATCAAAATCATGCTTCTCCATTCGCGCTAGAAAATACCTGGTGATGGCCACTTTTCTTCCCATATTAGATTATGGTGATCTGATATATATGAATGCTTCTGCCCAATGTTTGAAGAAACTGGATGTTGTGTATCATTGTGCATTACGTTTTTTCACTGGTTGTGGTTATAGGACACATCATTGTATCCTTTATTATACAGCTAAATGGCCCTCTCTTTATGGAAGAAGGTACACTCACTGGCTATGTTTCATTTACAAGGCACTTCGTGGACTAGCTCCTACCTATTTGAGTGTCCTTTTAACAAGAAATCACGGCCATTATGGATTACGTTCAAATGATGTACTACACTTGTTGGTCCCCCGTGTCAAAACAGAATTAGGCAAAAAAGCCTTTATGTTTGCAGCACCTTCTGCCTGGAACATTCTTCAGAAATCGTTGAAAATGACTACCTTTATTTCTTATAGACAGTTTGTTTCAACTCTGAAGAATGTAGAGCAGGTAAACATTGGTCAGTGCAAAATGTAATACTTACGAATGATCACACTGCAAATATTAAGGTCCTGGAAACTTAATTTCCCCTGCCGTCCCTTCATACTGTACTGAAGCCAAACACAGTTGAGCCCAATTGCTCTTAATAGCCTCCGGATGGCGTCTCCAGGGGTTTTGCAGAAGGTCACCATGGTGTATAAGTTGCATTTTATTATTAAATTATATAATATTGTATAATTTAATTATATCGTATTTTTATTATTTAAAATATATAATAGTCAGAAATAATGCAAAATACCAGACCATAAAAATAAATGTTTGTAAATGTGTATTTTAATTCCTCCTATTGGTATTCAAACTGTGGCATTCTTTTACAAACAACATTTATTATAAAAGGCAAATGTAAATATATTTATTTAAAGCAAAACTGAAACCGGAAACCTCTCTCCTTCAGCATGAATCCAGTTGTTTTTAACTTTGTGCTGCAACTTTTAGTTTCTAAACTATTAATTTTGTGCTGCAACATTTAGTTTTTAAACTATTATTTATGTAAATGGGGCTTCAAATTAACTCGTGCCCCAACATGTATGTGCACTTTGCAAAAGTTTTGCATGATTTCAAGGTAAATTACATTATATATGTCAAAGCACATTTCAGGTGATAAAAACCCCACAATTATAATCTGCTGTTAAATGTACTTACAGTTTTTTTTCCTGTATTCACTGTCTGTCGTTCTTGTGTGCTACGGCAAGGATTGAGCAGATACTCAGAGATGTCAATTGTTGGCTGGCCAATACTTCTTAAATGACTTTCAGTGGCTGACAGCTTTTGGTCAATTTTGTCAAGTCGAATAAACATGGCTCGTTCAAGTTTCTTCAACTCTGTGTTGTCTGAAATGTGCAGTTCACATGTTAACATGCAAAAAGAAAGCAAGGTGAAATAACTGTATCTACATTCAATTGATGTAAAATAATTTCTATATTTAAAGCTGCAGTCCATAATTTTTGGCACTCTAGTGGTTAATAAACGTGTTTATTATGAATAATGCGTCTTGCAAAAGAACATTATAGCCAGAGCTCCTTTGTCTGTGTTTATGTCTATGGCGAGTCACACAGGTATTGGGCTACTCCACAGCTGAGCGACCCGACCAGTCTAAAGTAGTCCCCATATAAACACTTATTACAGGTAGTATTAAGTGTAGTTATTCAGGATAAGACCAAAACACAGATGGAAAATGCATTCATGGTGTACTCGCTCATTATATAAATTTTGTAAATATTGAACACAAAAAAGTTACAGACTGCAGCTTTAAATAGAGTTCCTTTTATATACCACACAGATACAGAATGCGATAAACAACAGTGGGACCTTTGTTATACATTGAATAAAACTGTACAGTATGACAGTTCTTTTGTACATTGTACAATTTAATATGACTTAATATATAACATATAACAGTACATTATTATATTATTAGAATATTAGAATGATTTCTAAAGGATGAAGTCTGGAGTATGATGCTGAAAATTCTGCTTTGATCACAGGAATAAATTAAATTTGAAATATTAAAATTGAAAAGACTTTTTAAGTTTTTACATTTTAAGTTGTAAGATTATTTCTCAATATCACTGTATTTTTTATCAAATAAATGCAACCTTTGTGAGCAGAAGAGACTTCTTCCAAAAACAATCTTACTGGCACCAAACTTTTCAATGAAAGAAAAAAAAAAAAACTTGTACTCACACAAATTGGTGTAACGGTCACCAGCTGGAGTGCCCTTGAGAGCCACCAGAGGGCACTCCACACCAGACTATCATATTTCACTCACAAACTACATCTCCCATCATTCTCTGCCTGAACTCCTCAGCACTCATTATCACACTCACCTGTGTCTCATTATCTTGTTAGTTACAGCCTATTTATTCCATGTTCTCTCTGCAAAGTTTTGTTTGTGTCACACTGCATCTCTGAGCATTTTTCCTGGTTTCTGGATTTCTTGCCTGTTCCGTGGATTACTCTCTTGCCTCTGACCCCTGCCTGTTTTGTTTTGTTTTGTTTTGTTTGTTTGTTTGTTTGTTTGTTTGTTTGGACTGCCTACCTGTGTTTTGACCCATTGCCTGTACTTTGGATTACGCCTTTGGATTGCCCATAATAAAAGCTGCATTTGGATCTCACCTTCGAGTCTCGGAGCAGTTCATGACAATTGGTTTCCCCGGCTGATGCAGGAACATCTACAGCCACATCAGCTGAAAATGAGAAATACAAGTTGAATCAATATATTATACACTTACAAGATCATAATACATCACACAGTACACACAGATAAAATCTGTTTATTTTAATGCTCAAATAAGTCATATGTTTGCATTTGTACTCAACATCAAAAATATACATGAACACACCATTGCATTTTTACTAACTTGTGAGATATTAAGCTAAAAATTCTCACATAATAAATGTTTGTTGACATTTCAACGGTGTCTTTTATTGAAAATTAATTTAATAATTTTAGAAAAAGGGGGTTTCAGAAACCTTTAATAGTTCAGAGTGATTATCATTAAAAAGAATAAACCAACTATTTTCAGATAATTAATAGAAATAATCATCATTAGGTGTTTCTGGATCTTGGGCACTTAGAAGACCTGAAAAACAAGATTCCAAAAACATGTTTCCTAGCAATTATTCAGGGATGCTTTTTTTTATTTTATTTTTATATATAAATGGTGGTATAATAGTAGCACTCATTTTGTTGAGTGACGCCACATTAGGGTTGGGTATAGTTTTTTTGTTTTGTTTTTTAATACCGTTGCCAAATCGATACTTTTAAAACAGTAGCCTACTGGTTGTCAGGAATGTGAAGTGAGAACTCAAAGGCAGAGGATTCGTGCAACAGTTTATTAGGCACAACAGAAAATCCAATAAACATCCATCGTGTGTAGTGACACACACACAAACAGAAAGCTGGTGTAACAACTCCAGAGCCGTCCATACAGACACCTGCGGACACAGGCTATGGAGACCACCTCAGGTGCAATGCCCAAACGGGACTGAGGATAGCGGGCACACGGCCAGCTGAAAGACTCCTCGTCTAGGTGTCCTAAGCACAGCAGCGGAAGAAGGTAAAACACAAAGACACACAGCACAGACAGCACAGCACAGCAGAGAACATAAGGGAGGAAGGGAACAAGCGACAGGTGAGGGCAATCAGCTTGTGATCTGCACACACCAGGGCTGCGTTCAGCCCCGACAAAACGTTGCACAACGTTTTTTAAACAGAAACGGTGATGCGTTGAACACACTGTTCTGATGACGCAAGAGTTGCAACTATGGCAGCTGAGAAGGCCATTCTTTGTGTTCTTTGTGAAGAATTTTCGGAGCCTGATGAAGTCGGTATAAATATGTGTTTAATACTACAAAATATGCCCGATGTTACAGTTACTGCACTTGCCGCCCAGAACAAAAGAGAACATAATCGAGTGAAGGGATTGCTGAAACTGAAATGGAAGCACACACCTAATTCAGACTAAAACACATCTATTTAGCCTCACATACTGACTTTATTTGTAGTTCATACTGTTTTAATACCCTGTATTTTCTTTCTCATTTTTAGGAAAAACACTTAATTACCATTGTTTATTTCTATACTTGCAATGAAGCTAAAAATATAAACAACTACATCATTATGTTGATATCCTATATTTTTTACAATAAAACTTTCGACAAACATGTCTTCTAATATCCTCAGTTGTTGCGTATACCGAACTGCATCAAACAAATTTGTAAATTTGCTGCGTTCCAGTCCACTTTTAGACACGCATTGCGAACTTCCCTAAGCACTTCCCCTCGGGGGAATCCCCGCCGCCATTTTGAAGTGTGTTCCACTTCCTGAAGAGGACGAGGGAAGTTTAGATGGACAGACCCTCGTTCCCTTGATTTTGACCAAGGGAGCGAGTCTACTTCATATGTACACTTCAGGCACCTATATGTCCCACAATGCAGTACGATTGTGACGTCACCACATATCTCGTCTAATCACCACCACAACAAACAACTCTATGATATATTAATTCAATTTTTTTTTAATTGAAAACAACCCAAACACCATATATACATTTGGATGCTGCATTAAACAAATTCTTAAAGGGAAAACAAATGTAAATAATAAATCAACTACATAGCTGATTCCAAGTGATCAAGGGCTTAGGACGTTCCAGTTCAGCCCATTGCAGTTTCCGCCAGTAGTGGGCACTCACAATGACGTACATCCGAGTGAACGAGACGGAGGGAAGTTAGCAAGTGAAGGGCATGACAATTTTGGACTGGAACGCAGCAAGGGAAGCAGATGAAGCACCCTGAACCATGACCCTGGTGCCTGAACTGATACTTTAATGTAATTCACCATCGTTTTGAGGCCCTTTTTTCTTTAAAGAACGGCTTTTTATCAAAAGAAATTAATTAAAAAATTCTTAAAATTGAACAATACATTAAAATTGTAAAGTATACTTATATAAATATAAGTAGCCTAAATACAAAACACAACAAATTTACATAAATTCACAACATAAATTAACCTAAACCAACTACAATAATTTAACACTAAATAACAGTTACAGTACTAATAAACAGAGCAATTTCTATAGGTCCTCACACCATCGGTGCTTGGGCCCTAATAACGTAAGTTATGAATATAACTATGGATCTGTGAGACCGAAGGATGACCGTCACTACGGTCTAATAGGATGATAACCTTCGTTCCGCCTTCTCTCGAGACCTTATGTAAACAAAGTCATGCCCATGACCCCGGAAGCGGAAACGTCACACGCTATAAAAGGCGAGTTAAACTTCCGACTCATTCTCATACCTTGAACACCCTAGTATTCCGAGCGACAAGAATAGTGACGGTCATCCTTCGGTCTCACAGATCCATAGTTATATTCATAGTTATATTCATAACTTACGATCTGTTTTGACCTCACTCTGACCGTCAATACGGTCTAATAGGATGACTCATGTCAACAGGGTCGCGAGGAACTACAGACTCCGAACTATTCAAACCTCGCTAAGCAACAGACATCAAGACTGCCGTGCTGACAGGCATTGTGCTAGTTACGTCAACTCTATAAAAATTAGCAAATGTACATGGTGTAGACCATGATGCTGCCAGCACAAATCTCCCCCACCGGAACTCCTTTTAGTGCGGCCCATGAAGTAGCTACACCTCTGGTTGAGTGGGCCCGTATTCCCATAGGAACTGGAAACCCTCTTTCCGTATAAGCCTGGGAAATAACCTCAAACAACCAATGTGACAAACATTGCTTAGAAAGTGGCAACCCTAGTCTGGCCTTTCCATAGCAAACAAAAAGCTGAGAATGAGACTTCCTCAAGGTCTGAGTAAAGTTTACATAGGTGCATAATAATGCCCTTACTGGACAAAGGGTGAGCAAATTCTGCTGATCTGCCTGTGAAGAAGGGGGTTAAAATTGAACTACCTCCAGAACTTGATTTCTGAACTGAGGATTAAGTATTTTTGGTAAAAAGGCAGGGTTGGGCCAGAGTGTCACCCCTGTGCCATCCGGCCTCCAATGTAAACAATCCTCACTAATAGATAGCGCACACAATTCTCCTACCCTTTTAGCAGAGCATAACGCCAAGAGAAAATCTGTCTTGAGACACAAAGCTTTTAAAACTGCATCCGCCATAGGCTCGTACGGGGGCTTAGTGAGAGAGTCTAGTACAAAAGGCAAATCCCAATTGGGTACCCGCAAAGTGCGATTTGGACATAAGCGATGAGCTCCCTTCAGGAACTGACCTACCAAGGGATGTCGGCCTAATGGCTGGCCATCCACTCCCCTATGAGATGCTGAAATAGATGAAGCATAAACCCTGATTGTACTGGCTGCTTTGCCCTGATCCAGTTGAGCCTGCAGGAATCTAAGGACAAGTGGCACAGAGCAGGTTATTGGATCAACATTCAAGCCTAAACACATTCAAGTAGATGGAGCTCTGGCGTTATTCAGTGTCTCACGTACCGTTTCATCTAGCTGTTGAGGGACGGACTCTGCAGAGGCCATACCCACAATCGCAGTGCCATCGGGTTTGGATGCCAAATCTGCCCGTCTATTTGGGATAGGAGATCCACCCGTGATGGAAGTTGCCACGGAGGACCCTGAATCAGCTGAACTAGGTCCGGGAACCATGGTCTTCCTGGCAGCAACTAGTAGAACTGTGCAATGACCCTCTCTTATCCTCTGGAGGACCTGGGAAATCAGAGGAAAGGGGGGAAAAGCATATAATATAATGGGCCCTATTTTAACGATCTGAAACGCAAGTGTCAAAGCGCAAAGCGCAAGTAACTTTGTGGGCGGGTCTTGGCGCTGTTGCTATTTTCCCGGCGGGATAAATGACTCTTGCGCCAGGCGCAAATCTAAAATGGGTTGGTCTGAAGAGCTTCATTATTCATAGGTGTGGTTTGGGCGTAACGTGAAATAAACCAATCAGAGCGTCATCTCACATTCCCTTTAAGAGCAGGCGCGCTTGTTCTAAAGCGGATTCCTATCATAACGGCGGATTTGCCAGGCGCGCGCCAGGAGATCTATCTATCGTAATAATGTATGATTTGCAAAAATGAAAACTGCTGCTTCTGTGTAGATGAGAGAATCAAAGTGCGCGTTTTGCACACGCTACATTGATTATGGCCAAGCATGCGCCCTTAAAGAATTAAAGCTACAATATGTAGTTTTTTTTCGCCGCTAGGGGTCGCTAACCTCTTACAATAACAAAGGTGTAGGTTGATGATGGAGTCCGAGTGATAAGCTGAATGATGGGACTTGCTGTCAAGCTGATGGATCTAATAATGTTTATGGATAAGTAAAAACATTCATGTTTTTAACATTACTGTGGTATAAAGCAGGTCGCAATTGCTAATAAGAGACACAGATATCCACGCCACATGCGAGTCCCGCGGATATAAAGGAATAAGGACATTTAATTCTACCAAACTACACACAAATGCTGAATTAGTGCTCACACAGGTCAGTTTATTTGACGAATTAAAATGAGGTAACGCAGCGCTGTTTCACTTGGTCTAACGTTACACTATCATACTAAACTGCATTTGAGTGTGTTGAAAATTATAATGTTATTCTATGTGTTAGTTTGTTTGCTATATGAAACTAGCAGTAAGCTAGATCAACATTAGAATAACATACTGATCATATTCTAACATTTCATCATGTTGAGCTATATAACATTGATTTGTTTGATGTACATTTGCTCACCTGTCTAATAAAGTACATGCAAGATCTGCGTCCCTGTCAAGTCGTGACTTGTGAAGCTCTGTCAAGTCCAAGTTAGTCGCGGACGTAGAGCTCTTGGCATCTTGAAAACACCATGCCGATATTGATCCTCATTTTAGTTCTCTTTTTTTGTCCCAAAGTCTGCTTGCCATGGTCTATAATGTTTGAACGAAACAAGAACAGCGTGCCGCTAAATGTTACGCACTATGCAGTTGTCCACATCTGTTGCCATGGTTATGCCATGGCTATGGCAGTAGAAGCGGAAACCAAGGATAGTGTGGATATTGCGTCATTGACAGGCGACATTTTTTTCCGGGACGGCCAATTATTTAAAATTGGAATTTCTCTGAAATAAAAAATCTTTGGAGACTTTTGGGATATTGTAAGTACACAACTGTAGGAAATATATCACACTGTGCAAGTGATTTTTGGATATTTTATTACAAAATTCGTACATATTGTACCTTTAAGTAGTAGGAAATTGCTAGTCATCCAGTTTTTTATATCTGCTATGCATTCCATTAATTTTGTGAATTGGTAAGTTTCATCAGGGCGTGAAGAAATATAGAGCTGAGTCTCATCAGCATAACAGTGAAAACTAATGCCATGCTTCCTAATGATATCTCCTAAGGGTAGCATGTAGAGAGTGAACAGCAGCGGTCCTAGTACTGAGCCTTGTGGTACACCATACTGAACTTGTGATCAATGAGACATCTCATCATTTACTGCTACAAACTGATAACGGTCAGATAAGTATGATTTAAACCATGCTAATGCAATTCCACTAATGCCAACATAATTTTCAATTCTATTTAAAAGAATGTTGTGGTCAATAGTGTCAAATGCAGCACTAAGATCAAGTAACACTAATAGAGAGATACAACCACGATCGGATGATAAGAGCAAATCATTTGTAACTCTAATGAGAGCTGTCTCAGTACTATGGTACGGTCTAAATCCTGACTGAAAATCCTCGCAGATATCATTTCTTTCTAAAAAGGAACATAGTTGTGAGGATACTGCCTTTTCTAGTATCTTTGACAGAAAATGTATATTTGAGATCAGACTGTAATTGACTAATTCTGTAGGATCAAGTTGCGTTTTTATCATAGCCAGCTTAAACGTTTTTGGTACGTATTCTAATGACAAAGATGAATTAATGATATTAAGAAGAGTATCTGTGACCTCTGGAAGCATCTCTTTCAGTAGCTTAGTCGTTATAGGGTCTAACATACATGTTGTCGATTTAGATAATTTAAGGAGTTTAGAAAATTCTAATAAAATAGGGTAACAAGATTGACAATATTACACTTTAATTTAATGTAGTGTTCCTGTAGTATGTTGGTCATTCTCAGGGAATGCATGAACGAATTAGGCAATTACTTTGAATGCAATATAAGTCACTTTAGATGTAAACATCTGCCACATGCACTAATGTAATGAACGATCTGATGTAAAGTGTTGTGCAAAACAATGTGAAACTACAAGGTTATTTTTAGAAAGTCTTTAATGCTGATATTTGACAACCATTTGACTGACAGCAGAAGTTCAGGAGTCTTCAGAAGAATCAATAACCTACAAGAAAGAATAAAATACTTTCAACTCCAATAACAGGTGGGATGTAAATCTCCCGATCATCCAGTTAGGCTTTATTTTGTGATAATGACCGGCTGACTTTACAGATTTACATTAGAAAACTTTCGTATGACATGGTTTATGTTAGTTTATCATAGTATGATGATCAATCATTACAATACATTTGATCTTCTTGCTGTTCTTGTTGTCATCCTCCTACACCTGAAAGAAAAATCAGATTTAGTAGATCTGCAGTCACTATTAGTAAGATCTGAGTTTTTGATTGTGATCACATCACCTTAATCACAGCAGAACATGCGCACGTCATTGAGAGCGGTGTCGTCTCCTCTTCCCTGTGGCGCTTCTATCCGGGTCTTGATGCCACAGATTCCTTTTCCCATACAGGTTGGGCTCCAGTGGCCCCAGTTGCCCCAGTTTGTGCCGTCACCCTGCAGATAATAACCTCCAGTGCAGGTAAACCTAGAAAAAATTCAGATGTGACAATATTATGATAAAATATGTTATTGTGCTGTCGGATTGAATGTCAGTCACATGATCACCTGCAGCAATCACAATCTTGAACAGCAGGACGACTGCAAGTGTGATATTAACTAAACTATTAATGGGGGAAAACTGAGTCCTTAAATAGCTAAATAAAACCAGGATGAGTAAGAGATGTTATATCTTATAGCACCACACACTCACTTGATATTGTTTGCGGCCGTATCATCTCCAGATCCTTGGCGAGATTCGACTCTCAGCTGGAAAGCTGTCAAGTATCCAGAATGACACCATTTGATATCTGTCCACTCACCCCAACTGAAGAAAACACACACAGAGGCTGCCTGATCAAATCAATTTTTATTTTCAAGAAAATCCTCAATTTACTTATCTAGCTTAAACACTTAATGCAAGAATTTTTAATAATTTGAATCCATTACCTTCCTACGTCAGACTCAATTGTGGTGTAGTCATGTGAGCCAGATGATCCTTTGGACCGAGTGACACAGTGAAGACGAATCCCATTGAGCGCTGTATCATCACCAACACCAATTGGTCTTTCCACCTTAAAACAACAACATCAAGACAATCTTCCATTTGAAAGAGTTAACTCTAACCCAACCCATAGTAACATTTATCTTCATGCTCTTTAGTATTACACAGACACTTTAAAAATCTTAACAGGTGCAGTTCCCTGGAGAAACCTGGAATTAAATGACAAACAGCAACTCCACAGTTTTGAACCTTGGAAGCTGTCAAAGCTCTCACTCATCCACCCCCATATCAGCAAAATAGAGTCAATGCCAAACTTACCTTCAGACTAAACCCTGCGGCGTACCTTCCAATTGGACACATGCTCTTATATCCCCATGATCCCCACGTCATTCCGTTCGACACCGTCAGCTCAGATCTGTAATATCGGTGGACGGACCGCTCAGAACGATCTTCTGCGGGCTGACCACTCACATGCCCAATAATGGCTAGTGAAAACATCATGGAAAAGAAGTGATGCATTGCTACAGCACTGGCCTGATTGAAAAATATTGATTGTTAGATTAATTTTCAGGTAGACTATCTGCAGCCTCAGCTATCAGTGATCCGGTGGAAACAGACGCCTCAACCCTTGTGATGTGAGAATGATCAAGCAGACACAGAGACTGTGTAGTACCATAACATTCTCAAGTTTATTAAGGAAAAAGGCTCATATTTATACACAAGATTAAGCAAAATCATCCACGATGTCCATTCCATCCAATCATAGTACTCAAAGATCAACCCCACCATATTTGGCATATTAAGAAATACAATACCAAGGAAGAGAGGTCAGATGTTTAAATGTATGTGCGTGTCTTGAGTCCACGTATTGGTGCGAGTGTATAAGTGTGTTCAACCCTAGTTCTTGTTTTGTCTAAGTGTGTCCATGATGTGCAGATGGTGCCGTGACCCGGATAGAGTTCCAGCTTCTTCACCTGAATCCAGATTGAAACAGCAAGCTCAACAAAAGATCTGCTTTCCAGACTGCATCTTTTGGAATCCAGAGCGAAACCTCTAGCTAAACAAAGACTGCCAGACTGAATCTTTCCAGCTTCCTCCAGATTGAAAACTTCAAGCTCAAACAAAGATCTGCTTTCCAGACTGCATCTTTTGGAATGCAGAGCGAAACTTCCAGCTGAACAAAGATTTCCAGTCTGAATCTTCTTTTACAACCAAGGGTTGGTGAGTGCTACTCTATTCAAAAGAACCTTTAAAGACCAGTACAAGTTTGATACCCTCTGCGCCATTCAGAGAAGTAGTTAACAGACAGCTGCAGGGTTTGGTTAACTAAGTTTATCCTCTAAAAATTTTTTTTTTTTTTTTAGAGAGGAAATTGCATTATCCTCTACATTGCTAGAGAAGGTTTATCCTCTATAAAGTTAGTGAAGGTTTATTCTCTGCTTTAAAGGGAAGATTTTAGCATTAGTGCTAATATTTTGGTTTATCCTCTAAAAAAAAGTTTTTTTTTAAGAGATGAAATTGCATTATCCTCTGCATTGCTAGAGAAGATTTTATCCTCTGCTTTATCAGGGACGGTTAGCATATGTGCTAATATTTTGGTTTATCCTTTGCTTCAGGCAGAGAAGAATTAGCTTTACGTGCTAGTTATTTTCTGTTGATCCTCTGTTTTTTTTTTTTTTAGCGTAAAGTGCTAGTGTAGGCAGGGAAGATAATTTGTGAAATCCTTTGCTTTGGGCAAGGAAGGTTAACAATAGCTGATGTGTTAACAAGTGTACCCTCTGTGTAGACACTAGAGAGAAGTTTTAGTGTTTTTGATTGTGTGGTAACAAACAAAACTCACAAAAAAAAAAAAAAAAAAAATGTTTAGGAAAAATGCCAGACTGATCCCCACTACTGAAAAAGGTGGCCGTGCGGCTCCATTGTGGTCAGAAAGCGAATTTAAAACATTGTTGGGAGAGCAAATGGACTCTATAGTGACGAAGTCCGTCAGATTGGATTTGACAAAGAAATATGAGATTCATCCAGACAAAGCATGGTCAATGGAAGATTGTAAAAAGGTACTAGGAGCAAGTGTTCGCAAGAACAAGGTTAAAGCCATTATTTGTTGCCACCGAGAATTCGTTTTAGCAATAGCTACAGAACAGTCTAAACGCAACTCAGAGCTAGAGAAACAGAACAATGAGCTCCGTGCTAGAATATCTTCTTTGACTAAGAAATTACACCGCAACAAAGACGCAGAAAAAACTGATGAGGGAGAATTTAGTCAGCCGGATAACATTTATCCTGACTTAAAAGCTTTCTTTGAAACAGATGTAGCCATCCCATCAGTAATTGATAAGCCTGTAGATTCAGTGAAGGTCTGTGGGGCAAGGAGAAGATCTCAGGGAATTGAGGGAACTGAAAATGTTCCTGCCAACTCTTCTGTTGTCCAAATACAAGCTGTTGCCAAAGCGCTAGGACCTAAAGATATCGAGAGATTATCCCAGAGTTTACCCTCAGCACGCACAGATTTTTCTGAATTTAGAAGAGCATTGATCAGTAAAATGCGTCTTTACGACATGTCGTTGCCAGAAGTTACACAGCTGATGTCACAAATTCTAACTGAATCTGAATTCAACAGTTTTGAGTCTGCTGTTACGTCTGAACTACAACATGCCAGTAAAGGCGATTTGAGAGAAGGTGTTTTGAAAATCCTAAAGAATCTCTTAGGACCAAAAATAGATTGGTCGAAAGTTACTAGATGTGCACAAAAGAAAGGAGAGACTATAAGTGAATACACTGAAAGATTTTCTCAGGCAGCTGCCACGTACAGTGGAATAGTGGAGGATTCTGAAAGTGTACTAGATGACAGAGGAGCTCTAATCCGTATTTGGGCAGATGGTCTTATAGCTGAATACAGATCAGCCTTGCCATTCCTACATGTTACGTGGGCTAACGGAACTCTCAGAAGTAACCTAGACAGGTTAGCTACATGGGAAAGGGATGCTGATGTTAAAACCCAAGTGAGAATAGCAGCAGCTACGTTTAACCCAACAAAACAAGACAATAGATGGACTAAAAAAGAAAGCACATGCCACTACTGTGGAAAATCAGGGCATTGGGAGAAAGAATGTAGGAAGAAGTTGCAAGATAATAAAAGAAATAGAATGCATAATTCTGCTCCTTCTCAGCCTGCCTACAACCCTGATGTAGTTCCGCCAATGTCCACTGAAACTTTAGGGCAGCTCGCTCAGGCTCTTCTAAGAGCACAAAAAGAACAGGAAAAAAACTAATTGTTGGGGCTGTGAGTAGCTACCTTTCCCCTGTAATCCATCATAATGACAAAAGAATTTTTGTGAAAGGTAGCATAAAAGAAAAAGAGATTGATTTTTTGCTTGATACAGGTGCAGAGATTACAATAATTCCTACAAAATTGGCTAAAGGTTTAGACATCCCGTACAAGAAAACCAAACTTTCTTTAACTGGCGTAATAGGTGAAGATTCTGTTTTGTATGAAACCCCGCCCATAGAGGTACAATTTGGCCCGAAAACTCTGACGACAAAATTGCTATGTGCTCCATTGAATACAGGTGCAATTTTAGGCATGGATCTCCTGAGACAAGTACATCTAACTTTAGACATGTCCTCAGAATCTGATAGCATTAAAATTTCCTCAGCACACGTTTCTACCAATAATGCAATCCCTCCAGAGTATGCTTTCTTACTGAATCATCCAATTTGGGCTAATGACAAGGATGATTGTGGTTTATTGACAGGTGTAGAACCAGTCAAACTGACAGGGACTCCACCCCCGGTTACCAAACAGTATCCGATCAGTAAGGAAGCCATACAGGGAATCAAACCTATTGTAGAAAAGCTGCTGACGCAAGGAGTGCTAGTTAAAACCAACAGTCCCTGTAACTCACCCATATGGCCAATCAAGAAATCCAATGGGACATGGAGGCTTACCATAGACTACAGAGTAGCCAATAAAAACATTGATAAAATCACCCCGCTAGTGGCAGATCCATCTACAATTTGTAATGGCTTACCATTAGATTGTAAGATTTTTTCAGTAATTGATATGTCTAATGGATTCTTTTCTGTACCATTGCACTCTGACAGCCAGCCATGGTTAGCTTTCACAGTTGACCATGAACAATATCAGTGGACCCGATTGGCCCAGGGATTTCAAAACTCCCCGACCGTATACCATCAGGCTGTCAGACGTGATTTGTGTGACCCAGAATGTCCAGTAAAACAGTCCACTATGATCCAATATGTCGATGATATTTTGATTGCCTCAACAGATCACGAGGTACATCAAACTGAATTGGCAGCATTGTTGGACTATTTGCATAAAAAAGGACACAAATGCAGCTTTCACAAAGCTCAAATTGCTAAAAAGCAAGTCACATTTCTGGGTCAAACAATTGGTGCAGGAAATAGATCCATTACACAGGATCGAGCGGCTTCAGTCAAAGCCATACCTCCGCCTACTACCATTAAAACACTACGCTCATTTTTAGGAACAGCAGGTTACTGTAGACCGTGGATTGAAGAATATGCCTCGATTGCTCAGCCTCTCTATGACTTGTTGAAAGGCCATGGTAAAGATTCAGATATTGTTTTATGGAAGAACTTCACCTCAAAGCATTCAATGATTTGAAGAGAGCACTATGTCAAGCACCAGCATTAGGAATTGCCCAAGCTGATAGACCCTTTGTGCTTTATGTCCATGAACACTTGGGCTTTATGACTGCATGTCTCATGCAAGATCATGGGGGCAGTTTACGTCCAATTCATTACTATTCTGGTAAACTTGACATAGTAGCTCAAGGTATGGGACCATGCCTCAGAGCAGTACAGGCAGTTCATCTAGCGCTTCAGGCTTCATCAGTAATGGTGTTAGGTCAGACGGTAAATGTAAAATGCCCTCACGCAGTGTCCGCACTAATGAATCAAGCAAAAATCACTTCTGTCACTTCCTCTCGTTGGGGAAATTGGTTAACTACTCTCACAGCCCCGAACATTGTTTTACAGCGTGCACCAGTCACGAACCCCTCATCATGTATGATGTCTGCAATGACTGAAGTTGTGTTAGAGGATGAAGGTGAAATGACTCATGATTGTGTTACGCTTACATACGCAGCGACAAGTGAAATAGCAGAAACTCCCATAGAAAATGCAGAATTTGAGTTGTTTGTTGATGGTTCAGCTCAAGTAATTGAAGGGAACAGACGAGCAGGTTATGCAGTAACGTCCACCACTGAGGTGGTAGCTTCAGGTCGTCTTCCAGATCATTTTTCAGCTCAGGCTGCAGAACTGGTAGCTTTAACTAGAGCATGCACACTAGCTTCAGGATCAGTTGCAAATATCTACACAGATTCCAGGTATGCTTTTGGGGTTATTCATGATTTTGGTGTCATTTGGCAAACCAGACAGTTTCTAACTTCTGCTGGATCCCCCATTAAGCATGCTGAATTAGTGAAAGATCTTATGTTTGCCATGAAACTTCCAAAGAAATTAGCGGTGATCAAAGTGAAAGCACATATCACAACTAACACTACAGAAGCTAAAGGTAATGCTCTTGCAGATGTAGCAGCTAAACAGGCTTGTTCCTATGTAACTGTACAAGTGTGTTCAGGTAGTACAGCACAGAAGACAATTCTGCCTCCTGAATCTATCATTGATTTATACAAAGATGTTCCTCTATATGAAGCATGGACATGGTTAGACAAAGGAGCCACCGTTGATTCATCTGGCTGCTGGACCAAAGGGGAGAAGTATGTTGCTCCCGAATCACTGCTGCCATATTTGGCTCAACAAATACACAATTTGGGTCACAGTGGTCCAGCAACGATGAATCACAGGTTCTCAAATCAATGGTGGAATCCAAAATTCAGAAATGTAGCCACCGAAACAGCCAAGAGGTGTGTTACATGTCAGAAAAATAATGATGTACCAGCAGCCATTACACCAGCAGCACATACCCCAGCTCCACCAGGACCATTCCGTCATTTGCAAGTTGATTACATATCGTTGCCTCGTTGTAAGGGAAAAACTGACGTTTTGGTAGTAATAGACAAATTCTCAAGATGGCTAGAAGCTTATCCAACAGGGCGTGCTACAGCTGCACATACCGCTAAATGTCTTGTCACTGATTTCATTCCCAGATGGGGATTACCAGATTGCATTGACTCAGATCAGGGTACGCACTTCACAGGACAGGTTGTCAAGGAGGTCTCCAGAATGTTGAAGGTTAAGTGGAATCTGCACTGTCCCTACAGGCCACAAGCATCAGGACAGGTTGAACGATCAAACAGAACAATCAAAATCAGGTTAAGCAAAATGCATCAGGAAGGAGTACCATGGGTTGAAGCGCTGCCAGCAGTACTGTGTAGTATGAGAGCATCACCTAACAGAACAGTAGGACTGAGTCCTCATGAGATTATTACTGGACGTATTGTATTAAGAGCAGGCGCGCTCAACTCGCAAAATAGTTTATTATTACTGGACGCCCAATGCAAATGCCAGGTGTGATTGATCTTAGAAATGCTGATGTACACATTGCCTCAGATGCCCTGATCGCTTACTGTGAAAACCTCACAAAGGCAGTACAGAGTGCCAAAGCGAGAGTTGAGTCTTGTTGGCAGACTCCACCAGAAGGTGGACACACAATCGTCCCAGGTCGATGGGTCATGATAAAGTCATTCAAAAACAAACCATTAGAGCCTAAGTGGCAAGGACCACATCAAGTTATGTTGATTACAGCAGCTGCAGTATTGTGTCAGGGAAGGAAAACCTGGACTCATGTTTCACACTGTAAAGTTGTTCCTCCACCAACAGGGATAGGATAGGACACACGGTTCAGTGAGGGCCCTGGAAAGAACTGAACGCAACAGGCGTCGGGGGCCAATCCAGGGTAAAGACAACCTCATAGGCCTTCCCCATTTTTTTTTTAGTCCATCCTTACCTCACTGGTCTTTAGGTGTCGCCTAAAATAAGAAACAGGGAAAGACGGAACAACAATAGCAGACTAAGATTGAACAGAGGATAAAACCCTAATGTTTGCAGTCTTTATGACAAATACTGCTACAACCCTAGTGTTTGAAGAAATACTGCTCTGTTTTGTTTTGTTGTTTTTTTCTCTTTTGTTTTTTTCTCTTTCTTACTCTGTGCAGATATCACTTGATGGCTGTCCAGAGATCCATATGCAACAACCTCTTAATCTGCGTATGAAGCGACAACATCCCAAAGACAATTTGACCCACTGCTGAACGAACTAAAAATAAAAATACACAACGCAGAGATATACATACGGAACCTTCAGTCATCCCAGTCACCAACATGATCAAGATTGTCGTACTACTACTAACCATCATGGACATCACACAAAGTGCGGACTCCAGAGACAACATATTCCTAGAGCTGATGAATTTGTCAAGAAACGCTTTGTTTGCTGGAAAGAATGTTTGCATGCCACACGCACCTTCAGTAGGAGCAGGAATCCCATGGGTAGCACACCCTATCTCCAAATGTGACACATGTACCTTATTCGATCATCATACCAGTGGAGTATTCAACAAAGATACATGTCACAACGTAACCATTCCTCCAGCTTCTCAGTGTTGCATTCCTGGACAACCATCCTGCAACCTAACTTCAGCTACTCCCATCATGACAGATCTACTCCTGCCAATGATGTTCCACTGGTGCATGGAAAATTATGCTCCAGCATCGACTCCACTGGGTGAAATTCCTCGTGAACGTTGCAGTTTTGTGATTGAAAGAGGAACAGATGAATCCCATGTGTATGTTACTACTACAGAGAAGAAACAGGAAAATGACTTAATCGAGTGTCTCTCCAGGAACCCATCCCTACCGAAACTTTTTGCAATAAATCAGTGGTGTATGATTCCTCCACCAACTGGCACTTTTTGGTTATGTGGAACTTCTGTCTACAGCATCCTACCCAGCCAATTCAACGGCAGGTGCACCCTGGTTTATGTTCTGCCAGCTGTCAGAGAAAACACACACTCCACTCCAAGCTCTCCACAGTTACATGATTCAGCTCCTTCTACCAACAAAGATGGCTGCATTCCAGGACTCACTTGTGTTCAAACGTGGTGGTCAAGAACTCTTGGAGCCTTAATCCCATCGTATGGTGTTATGCAGGCTCTCGATCAAGTCAGAAGCCTGTCGGATTCTGTACAGAAATTGGCCAATGATACGGTTTTGGCCCTGGGCAACATCACGAACACTCTCGCTTCGCACAAGATAATGATCTTACAGAACAGAGTAGCCTTGGATTACATTCTTGCAACGCAAGGGGGAGCCTGCACCATTATCGGCCCTGAATGCTGCACTGGGTTAATGGATCCAACAGAGAACTTGAACAAAATCCAACAAGACATCATTGATCTTTCAACAAAATTACACCAGATGACTGAAGACAATTCTTCATGGTTCGGAAACTTGATTGGTAAACCCTGGCTGTGGATTAGAGAAATAGCAATTCTGCTGTTATTTCTTCTACTGGCATTCTACGTATGCGTCCACAGTATCAAGTGTTTCATTCAACAGATGACTCACGCCTCGCACAAGAAAATGACTGGTCCAACCATAAAAGAATATTACCCGTAAGAACTTCACGGACCCTAATTACATGTTTGTTTCTGTGTCAACATGCAATTACAGAAAATCAACACAGAACATATGCTATGTGCCTAACTTTTTCAAGTTACAAGAATTAACTTTTAAGTATCTAAATTTGTATTTTGTGAGAGTTATTAGAACTCTCAAAGGGGGAAATGTGGGAATATGTTTAATTTATATTCATGTGAGGCATAGATGATGACAGTTTAATTTATGTTCATGTGAGTTGACAGTTCAAAGAAGATTAAGTCAAGCAACCTAGTCATCGGACATTAACCTTTGTATCTGTATACACCTCCTGAACAGTGACATGACTCCAAGGTAAACTATTATCATGTGAAGGTATGGGTGATGCTATCAGGCTGATTGGATCATTTGAATGATAGTGTTATGCTTATTCTTGATTGAATCAAGAATCATCCCTCTGCTTTGTTTGACTTGTCTCCACCTCCAAAAGTCCCACCTCCTTGTAAATGTATAAAAACTATACTGTATAGAGCTCAGACAGATCATGTTGGAAGTTTCTACAGCCGCGTACAGAGGAGTTCTCAATAAAGAATAACTTCTGTTGAACGCGATCCCGACTGTCTCACTGGTCTCTGCTTCGAACAAAGAAAACTTTACAACAGCAGATAACAACGAAAAGACGTTACACAAGGGCAATCTTACACAAGAATAGTCAAATGTGGAGCCTAAGAAATAAGAAAATAACGATGGCCACTTTAAATTAATTCTGTCTGGTTTCTAAACTAAAACTGAGCCCGGGGTCAGTAAAACTGCTCTCAGGATTAGTTTTTGAGCTGATCAGAACTTCTTCAGACTGGTTAATCAATTTCACAAGTTCACATGTTAATGAAATCTGATGTAATATTATAATGCGTATTTGGCTTGCTGTCCGGGGGGAGGGCTCCGAGCTCGGAATTCGGCCCGACCCCAGAGTACTCCCCCCTATGAATGTATAGATCATAGGTATCTATGAGCAGGCCAATCTGAATGTGAGGTGATGGGGTGGTGGCGGGATGCTGAGAAATTTGTCATGAGACAGGAGGTAAGGGAAGGCTTTATTTATACTGGCTTCTTCTTGTGCTGATTGGATGATTACCTGAACATGCTCCTCCCGAACTTTGTTACATAAAACTTCATTTCACGAGTTCACATGTTAATGAAATCTGATGTAATATTATAATGCGTATTTGGCTTGCTGTCCGGGGGGAGGGCTCCGAGCTCGGAATTCGGCCCGACCCCAGAGTACTCCCCCCAAAAAGCCAGATGAACGCAGGACAGCGAGCGTAGAATTAATCCCCCCAAAATGTGAAGGGTATGTATTTACCAAGGAACGAGCTTGCCTATTCGACTGGGAAGGCTCTCGCGACGTCCGACGGGAACTTGGATGCTCACGGCATCGGACGGATGAGCCCGTTCTGCAGTTGAACTGACAGCTCGATGACGCAAGAATTATGCGAGCGTAAATTTGAGAACGAGTTTAACCGTTCACCCAGGAGGGCTCTCGCAGCATCCGACGGGAACTTATATGCTCACAGCATCAGACGGGTAAGCCTCGCTAGGTTGAACGGAGGGCGCCCGCTGGACTCGGTCGGGAGGGTTTGACCGGCGCTTCGACGGGGCTGGGGCACGGGAATAGACCCCTCGCGGCCCGACGAATGGGGAGCCCACCTAGCGACACGAGCGCGGCCGTCCGGCGACGACTAAGACAGGCAGGCTCTCACTGCAATTCGAACAGGAGGGCTCGACCGGCGCTTCGGAAGGGGGACTGAGCCCGGCCCACGAGCGGGGAGCCGTCACTGCGTGCGAACGGGGGAGCCTGCAATTGATTGTAAAAATGTTATAATTATTGAAGCGAGTGTAAATACGGCGAGCAAAATAGATTCGGAAAGTGGGTTTGAACTGATATCGGTGCGGAAGGTGACGAAGGATGTGATGTTGCAGGTGATGGAAATGAATGATCTAATTAGTTAGGGCTTGGTGGGCGTTTCTGATGTGGAAGCGGCTGGATCTAATGTAAGTTTTGAAAGCTTCAGATGACCAGCGACCGAGGGTCTGAATTTGTTGATGGGAGAGACCTTTTTGTGCGGCTGTGGTAGCTGCTCCGATGCGGAATGAGTGGCTAGAGAAATGATCTGCTGTGACGCCGGATTTGATGAGGACTGCTTTAAGGTGCTTTTGGAACCAAAATCTCGTAGCTGGATGATTGGAGTCGTTAGTGAAGTGTGGGTCGAGTGGGGATTTGGACGTGGAACGTTTGTACTGCAGGTAGTTAAAAAGAGCATGGTACGGTTGCATGGGAGTTTGTAAATTAAAAATATATACGAAGTGACCTTTTTTTGCTTTGTCAGTTTTACTTTGTTTGATGAAAAATGATATGGTTTCATGATCTACGATCTGTAGATCTGAAATTGTAGGATGAATGTTTGGGTCGAATAAGGAAGTGATGGTCAATTCGGAGCAGCGGAGGAAACCGAAGAATGCCAGAATGAACATAGCTTCTAATGTATAGGCGGTGTTGGTGGAGTGGTATCCTAGACGGAGTGATGAAATGCATCTGGTGAGTATATCAATTGTGATTGGTTGTCTGGTGTCTGGGCGAGTGGGGCGGGTTCTTTGGATTCCCTTAATTAGAAGGGACGTTTGGGAGTTATTAATTGCAGGTGCAGGTTTACCGTGGATTAATTTATGGAAGAATTGAATGCCGCTTAGATAGCTTTTGATGGATCCGGCTTGGAGACCTTTAACTGAATTAAGGTGCGATATGAACGAAGTAACTGTTAGAAGAGAGAATTCGGGAAACGGCAGGTTGTGAGAGAGGTGGAATGACTTGAACGATTTCCACGCGGTGTAATATGTTTGCAGGGTTCTGGGAGAAACTGCTTGGAGGATGGAATCGATGGACGTGTCCAGGAGGGATTTTAGCGGATGATTTATGGGAAGATCAGCTGAGAATAAGGAGGTACTGGGGTTGGAGTGGGGTCTGCTTCTGGTGCCAGCATCCTGAATTTCTGAAAAGAGAAACGGGAGAGAGAGTCAGCGATTTGGTTTTGAGCCCCTGGAACGTGTTTTGCAGTTATTAAGAACTGGTCACATGCGGAGATCCAGATAAGGCGTCTGAGGAGTGGCATTAACGCAGGTGAGCGAGAACGACCTTTGTTAATGCAATGAACGGTTGCTTCGTTGTCGCAATGGATTTGGATGCTTTTTGATGACCACTCTTTCCCCCATAGGGAAGCTGCGACAACGATCGGGTAGAGCTCGAAAAGGGCCGAGGAGGCTGAGGACTGGGGTGTGTCTAGGAGCTGAGGGGGCCAGGGAGACGCGAACCAGCGTCCTTGGTAATAGCCGCCGAAGCCGGTCGAGGGAGCTGCGTCTGTAAACAATTTGATGTCGAGGGGGAGAGACATAAAGTCGTCGTAAAAAAAAGTTAAGCCGTTCCACTGGTTAAGGAAATTCATCCAAAGTTTTAGCTCGTTTTGGGACTCATCAGAAAGGAAGATCCGATCTTCCAGCGCGTGAACGGATGAAGTGAGGGCGAGAAGATGCGCGATAAAGGGGCGGCCCTGAGGAATAATGCGTATAGCATAATTTAGGTGGCCCAGCAGCGAGAGAAGTTCGCGTTTTGAACAATCTGAGCTGTCTGTAAAATTGGATGCGATTAAGATGATACGATCTATTTTTTCCTTAGGCAGTGAGGCCTGGAATTTTACTGAGTCCAAATTGATGCCTAGGAACTCGATGGACATAGTTGGACCCGATGTTTTCTCCTGGGCTAACGGAATCCCTAGTTCGGCGAAAACTTTTTGCACTGTGAGGAGGTGAGCCTCGGGGATGGCGTTGTATGGTGAAATTATTAGGAAATCGTCGAGCAAATGGAGAAGATGAGGAATTGCGTAATTATTGGAAAGGATCCAACATATAGCTTCGGAGAGAGTGTCAAAGATTTTCGGGCTGCTTTTGCAGCCGAAAGTTAAGCGCACGGCGAAATAATACTTGTTCCGCCAGTTTACACCGAACAAGTGCCACGAGTCAGGGTGAATTGGCATTACTTTGAAAGCAGAGGAGATATCTACTTTTGCAAGCCATGCGCCTCGTCCAGCTATTTTAATCATGGTTATGGCTTGCTCGATATCATGGTAGTTGAGAGAATATTCTTCGAGAGGGATGAGACTATTGATGCTCGGATATGGAGAATTATGGGGGGCTGAAAGGTCTATTATCAACCGCTTTTTTCCCGAGAATTTCCTGGTAGCCACGCCTATAGGGCTGATGCGAAATTTGTCGAACGGGGGAGCCTCGAAAGGGCCTATCATAAACCCGGATTCAATTTCTTTTTTAATTAGTTTATCTACTACTTCAGGCTCCGCTAAGGAGGACTGAAGATTAGCGCAGATAATGTTTTGTGTGGGATGACTTTCTACGCCGGGTTTAAAGCCTTGGTTGAGACCTGTCAGCAAATAATTTGTGAAGTTGACATCTGGGTGGTGTGATAATTCCTTCGCCAGGCGGAAAACATTCACAGGAGTCGAGAGATAGTTTTTTGCATTTTTATTTACAGATTTTTTGACTGGGCGAACCATGCGGACGTGTGCGCCGCCACAGTAATCACAGACGTGGAGAAAACGACAACGTTGTCTTGGGCATCTCCCTTCATTGAAGTTTCTGCAAACTTGTCTGTCGGGTGCCGTGTATGGTGCTCTGATCGAACAATCTTCTCTTGCGGGTCGCGGAACGTAACTTGTGGATTTTATGGCATTTTGCTCTGGGCAGGGAGGGATCGATGGATTGATTTGGGGGCATGCCGTGGTGACATGGCTTGTGGATCTGCAGATTGCGCAGGAAATGTTCCTACACCCGAGAAAGACTCGGTTATGGAGATCAGTGTCCAACGCTCCCCAATAGGGACACTGATTCCACTGAGAAACGCGGACGGCGCATTTTGCGGAAAACAATTTATGGTAAGTATAAAAATGACTACCCCCATAAGACAACGCGAGCTCCGCTATGATGGCAAGATAATCATTTAGCTCGCGCCGTCTATGGGGGAAAGTCGAGCATATAATTTCTGTGTAGCGGCTGAAAGCGATACAGAATTCGGCCAGTGATAATGTGCGTGATGTAACCCGCGAATTATTTTTTAGAGTGACTGAGATATCGCCACAGTCCACTTGGCGATTGGACTCGACTGGGGGAAACAAGGACAGGAGAGAACCCAAATCTACGTCTGCACCTGCGAGGATTTGGGCTCTGATGTTGTTCGTCACTGGAGGAGGTTCTGCGGCAACTGCATTCGGAGGGGCTGGCTGAGGAGTGGCTGAGAAGAGAGAGAAAGGAGAGCGCACTTGGAGTGGGTTAAAGGGAGGAAAAGTCGGGGCTGTGGCCGATTGCGGAGGCATCCTCGCGCAGAGATCGGCCCCCGGGATAGAAGGAGGAGGAATGGGAAGAGCATAGTGAGGAAGAGGAAGGGGAAGGAAATGCGCCGGCGATTGACCAGCTAACGGAGGCATCCTCACGTTAGGGTGAGCACCTGGCGCTTGGGAAGGAGGAAAACTGAAAGAAGTAGAAGGGAAGAAAAACATTTGGGGATCTTGTGTCAAAGTAGAATTGCTGAGATCTGGAGCATGAGGTACCACGGTGGGAGGGGCAGAGGAGAGGAGTTGACCCGGAAAGGTTTGGCGCCCTTCCGCGACTGGATCCGGGGCGCGGCCCAGGCTAGCGGAAGGTCTGCAACGACGTGGCGCGGGGGCGGGGCCCGGCGCTGCGGGTGAGGAAGGTGTAGACGCTGCGGGACGAGCGATCGGGGCCCGGCGGGCCTTGCTCGTCCTAGCCGATGAGTTTGGAGCTGAAACAGAAGGGTGAGAAGATTGTAAGGTGACATATAAATCAAACAACTCTGCTTTTTTCATCCTGCGGGAAAAATTTGCATCTGAATTAATTAAGGCTTGTCTCAGCCCCTTAACTGTCCACTTCCCTATGGGAGGGATGTTTGGGGGCGCTGAAAGGTGGGAAGGCGCAGAGGAGGACGATGAGGAAGAAGATGAGTTCCTCGCTGGTGGTGGTGAGGGAAGTCTTCGGCGTCTCAGAGTGTGCGGAGAGGATCTAGAAGGCCGGCGACCCCTGTTAGAGGATGGAGGCTCGATGTTGTTAGCTGCTGGAGAGGAAAGGGCCGCTGGATCAGCAGTTTGCGACGGAGACATCTCCGTGATGAACGAATCATCGTCGGAGGGGAAGAGCTCTAACTCGGACATGACGGCACGAAGGCGGAGTCCTATGCTGAGAAATTTGTCATGAGACAGGAGGTAAGGGAAGGCTTTATTTATGCTGGCTTCTTCTTGTGCTGATTGGATGATTACCTGAACATGCTCCTCCCGAACTTTGTTACATAAAACTTCATTTTGTGATGTCCTGGTTCTACCCAATGAGCAGCTAGGAGCACCGAGCGCACGCCAATGACCTGTACGTCACATGAACACACAAATATGCAAACATTGATCCAATTAAAATATACGTTTAACTGTCAGTGTTCTTGAAAACTTTTTTTCTTGGTAAAATATCTATAAAATATTTTGTGACCCCATCATCTTGCAAGAGATGAGGACAACTCAAGAGTGCAACCAACAGTGTGTTTCTTTGTGTAGCGTTGCGGTACGAGAGAGTAGAGAAAGTTGAGTTACCACACTCTCAACTAGAGCAGTGGTTCTCAACTCCAGTCCTCGTGACCCACTGCTCTGCACATTTTGTATGTCTCTCTTATCTGACATACTCAGTTCAGTTCATGGAGTCTCTCCTAATGAGCTGATGATCTGGTTCAGGTGTGTTAAATAAGGGAGACATACAAAATGTGCAGAGCAGTGGGTCACGAGGACTGGAATTGAGAACCACTGAACTAGAGAGACGCCAGAAATGGCAATATATGATCGACTATGCCACCCCAGAAAACCAGGGAACTAATAGCCCTAAGGTTCGTTTTGAGTGGGTGGGAGAGAAGACATGAGTTGTATACATAGAAGTAGAAAAGTTTATTTTGTTCGTCAATGTTGTGGTTCAGCGATCTCTGTGACAGGAGAAAGTGTGTGTCTGTCTGTCTCTCTCTGCCTGTCGTCTCACGACGAGAAGCCTAAAGAAGCCGCTGTTTTGTTTGAGGAGAAAGTTATTAAAGAGTGTGAGACAGCGCACTGAGCGCGATTATTGTTTGGAAAAGACTTATCTAATAAAACACACGATCCGCAAGCCGACCCCGTCTCCTTCCTTCTTTCCACAAACAAACTTTAGTGGACAGACGTCAACATTAGACGTGCGGAAGACGTCGAAAAAATACGTCGCCTGGCGTCACAAAACAACCCCTTCAGTGGACCGAATTTGGACGTCCAAAAATTACATGAAAAAGATGTCACTCCGACATCATATTGCGCAGTGGGTTTACTCAAATTATTATACGCCTGTTTAACCGAAGCTAATCTGGGTGTGTTTCTCCATCCCCAATGTCACTTCTCTGTGTTTTACGGCCCTGACGAAAACGTCGGTCTCCTCGGCTGTGAACCGCTCCTGGCAAATCCGCCGTTATAATAGCAATCCGCCATGAAACAAGCTACCTGCTCTTAAAGGGAATGTGAGATGTCGGTTTATTTCACGTTACGCCCAAACCACACCTATGAGTAATGAAGCGACTTCAGACCAACACATTTTAGATTTGCGTCGGGCGCAAGAGTCATTTATCCCGCCGGTATAATAGCAACAGCGCCTGAGAACTGCCCACAAAGTTACTTGCGTTTTGCGCTTGATACTTGCGTTTCAGATCGTTAAAATATGATTTTTATTATAGCTGCATACCGTGAACAAAAATCAACAGGCTAAAGAACACTAACACAAGGAACATTTGCCTGTGGTTTAAAAATACTATAGAAAAACAACTAGCTTAACTGATATACATTTCAAGCATTATTAAAGAAAAAAAAAACACTCAGTAATTAAAAAAGAACAAATAAAAAATTAGCAATCGCAACAAATAGATACAACTGAACGAAGATACGATTGAAATAAACAGTTTTAAGATTTTCAGGTATTCAGGTACAGAAACTGTAATACAATGTACAATAACACTGCGCTTGATAAATAAAATATACATTACAAATATAGTTACAAAAGTTACTCAGTCAAGAACGAGTGAATTTTCTCTTTGTTCAGTAATTAAAGCTATAGTAGGTAATGTTGGGAGAGCTAGCAAGATTTGAAAGCGGCACCTCTTCTAAGCTCCACCCCCTTCCGTCAGTACTCAGTCCAAAGCTACGCCCCCACAAACATGAACGCGCATCCACAGTCGGAGTCAGCTGCAGGTCACAGGAAAGCCGAGTATTTTTGTCATGTTGGAATAAATATTTTGAAATGATAAATGCCTTTCCTTTACCATTTCAGCATAAACAAGCTATTACTTTTCTTACCTCCTTACATGCTAAATGAATAATGACAATGAATGTGGTATAACACTTTTTGTTTTATTTAAAAAAAAACGAACAAGAGAGACCTAAGAGAAATACTTTTTTACACAAGTATCTGTACTTTCGCTGCTTTTGATTGTCATAAACAACCTGTATTTACATATAATAAATAAGAAATATATATATATATATATATATATATATATATATATATATATATATATATATATATATATATACATATATATATATATATATAAGAAAAGGAGTGTCCAGGGATGGCTGACAGGTCAGGCTTTGCATGAGGCGTCGTCTGCTGTGGTGATCTACTCCTTTGGCAGTGATTTACCTTTAGGAAGAATATCACAATTACACATCTGACAATAATTACTGCATCTCAAAGACACACAATGAATGACAACACAACTTTGTTTCCATTTCACACAGTAACAAACATTTCTTCTCGTAGCTAACAAAACACATATGCCACATCACCACAGTTGTCCCGTTTATAAGCAATATATTAACGTCATTTTATCACAATTATAATGCAGACACTTGCGACTATGGCTGTGCAATATGTTCAAAATGTCATGTCCTAAAAGTCAGATAAGCAGACCTGTAACGCAACTGGCTTACACCGACAGAGAAGCTAATGTTAGCACTGGGCTAATACTAGCTACAAAAGTAGCTACGTTGCCTAACGTAACATATATCATGGAAATAACAAATCCCCCCGAAGCAAAACAAATAATTACCTGTCCAGCAGAAAGAACGCAACCTCGGCATCGCTTTTCAGCTCCCTCAGTTGTCTCCACCGTTCAAATGCTGCAATGTTGATGCGAGTTTGTGCTCTGGCTTTATCCAGTGCCTGTTTCGTTGCAGCCTTTTCTGCCTCCGATTTTCTTTTTTTAGGCTTTTTATCAGGGCGAGCAGTTACCAGCAAAGCTGGCATTGGTAGATTTTGCTGCATTTTCTCTTCCATTGTGCCGCAAACTCCTGCTTACTCGGTGTAGTGAGCCATATAAATGGTGCGTTCATGTCCTCCTGGGAAGTTCGTACGTACGAGGTGGGAAGTCGTGCTTATAACGGCATGTGCGTTCAAGTCACTTTCGTCGGAGCAAGATGGCGGAGTACTTTCTCTTAATTAATTACACAAAAATACAGTAAGGTTCTTAAACTCTTGTTCTGGAAAATGAAGAACAAAGAAATGTGCATCAGGTGTACTTTGTATTTTTATGTTTTTAATAAATGTATGAAGCCACTGCCAACTCATCGTTACATGTTGCATTGTTATATTATAATACTATCATATTCTGTGTTGGCGATTAGCTAACTGCGCTGTAAATAGAAAAGCCTGACAATATCACAGCTAAATACCTTTATGTATTGTGTATTCCACCATGTTAATCACTGACACGCCCCCAACTCGTAAAGATCGGAGCTTAGAGAAAATCCCGAGCTCCCCACTGGTATTTACGACATTGTGGTGGCGTTCAAGTGCGTTCAACTCATAAATACGATCTATACGAGATGACTTGAACGCAACAAAATTGTCTCTGAGTGAGCTGAATGTTTCCGGGAACGGTGACATGTGATGAGTGCACGCAGGGCAGCGCGCGCAGTGGGGCTCGGGCACGAGACATGAAGGCATCTGATTGGTTCTTTACATTCGCACCGAATGGCAGTGATTGGTCAGAGTTTTTACTGTCCTGCAGCTGCTACAGAGGTCTGATTTTTTTCATTCCTTTTTCTGAACACATAATGTATTGACTACTCTCAGGATGGAAGGACCATTTCACCCAGTATAAAAAAAGTGTTTCTGAACAGGATTACCTATCTTTAAGCTTAACCAGATTGCTAACATGAGTTCTAAAACATAGTTTAGAATCAATGATTATACCCAAATATTTATGACTGTTAACTAACTCAATGTCATTACCTTCAGAAGTTGAGATGCTTGAAGAAGAAACTGGAAGTTGTCTTGAGTTTGTGAATACCATTATTTTTTACTTTTGTACATTTAAGACCAGCTTAAGCTGTTTTAAACGGTTCTGAACAGTATTGAATGCAGACTGCAAAAGTTCAAGGGCTTGTGCAGTAGATGATGCAGTACAGTAAATAACTGTGTCATCAGCATAAAAGTGATACATAGTGTGGCAACCACAGGGACAAAGGACACTAGATATGTTATATGTTTTAATTTAGACTACGCCACCCTGGAAATTTCACCCAGAGAATATTATCCGCGCACAGGTTCCCCACTAAAGACAGAAAAGCATGGAGACACGGGTATTTATACAAAAATACAAAAAAGAAGTTTATTATAATTTATAATAAAAACCCATACACAGAAAAAAGGGACAAGCCTCAAGCAGTCATACAATGTTCACAAAAAGGAAGCTGCGGCCTTGCAAGGGATATGCATGTTCCCCTCACACACACACTACACACTCACTCTCACAGCACAAAGAGCCCCAGTGAAATGATCAGTCACGGCACACGTTGTAGACACCACCACCAAAGATAGGAGGAAAACGATCAATCTTCTAGGCCAAAAGGCCGCAGCTCCTGAAAAAGAACTCTCTCCACACCACACACACACACCACACAGAGAAGGAAAGATTAATACAAAGGTTTATACAAGCTAACAGGTGGATGGCAAATACTCATCCACCTACAGGCCTTAATGTCACGGTGTGACAAATGAGAGGGCGGAACTAAAGTTCGCCGCAATTGTGTCCCCTCCGGTACAATAACAAGGACACACCACCCCCCGTGTAAATGTGTATCTGTTGCCTTGCCAACCGGGATGAGGAAATCGACATCAGGTGTGGGGAATTAATCTAGAGCCATGACGAAGCCATGTGGGCATTGAGAAGGATATAAAAAGCCAGTGAAGAGAGACTGTTGTGTGGTTCTCCCCCGTGAGAAGTCGTTCCATTTGAGTGTTGCAGAGAAGAATTGTGGTGTGCAAGGGAAAGTGTTGTTGGAGGGGACTCGAGGAGCGTGGAAGAGTTGTGAAAACACACCGTTGCCTGGAAGGGAGAGAGATAAGTAATCGACCATTTGGATCTCTTACCTGCATGTTTCAACACTGAATTTAAGGTAGATTGGAGTGCTTTGATTGTGCTATCTAAACGTCACTGAGTGAATTACACTGATTCATGTTCGATCTCTTACCCTCTTCCCCCGTGGTGGAACGGTGATGTGAATCCTGTCTATGTCTGTGGAGGAAAACCCCGAAACATCCTTTCCCAACATTGAAGCTCGTTGCTTGTGGCACGGAGACCTCTGGGTGAGTGCTGGCCTTATCTGCACTTATTGAAGTGGATTGCAGTGCCTAAATTGATGTTTCCCCCCTCACGTTGCATGTTTGGAGTGAAATTGCCGTGTGTGTGGAAGATTTATTCTCTCTTGCCGTGCACTCCCCACGTGCCATGCTGGTCTACTGTCAGTAACTGGAGCTTAATAATGTCGATCGGCCCCATCTGTTGAGGACTAGAAGGAACAGCATCCGTGAGTCAAACTAACTTCTCTGCTGTTTAAGTTGATTCTGTCTGTCTTAGAGAAGTTCCGCTCAGCCTGCGACTTTGAGTCTGCTACAACCCCAAGTCCATCTGCATGGTGTGAAGTTATCTGTCCCCTGCAACACATGTGAGAACTGTATACTGCTGTTGAAGTTGATTCTGTCTTAGAGAAGTTCCGCTCAGCCTGTGACTTTGAGTCTGCTACAGCTCCAGAGCCCACCTGTCTAGTGTGAAGTGTCCATCTTCCTGCAACACACGTGAGAATTGCACACTCTACCTGCAGTGTTGATTCTGCTATCCTTCGCCAAAGCCCCGCCCACCGGTTTGACCTGAGCTCACTGTGCACCTGTCAGTCTGCCCGCATAGTGAAAAGTGGACATCTCAAGAGAGTGAATGTGAGAACTGTGCACGCTGCTTGAAGTCGCCATTCTGTTCGTCCCCGAGGAAGCTTGTCCAGGCTGTCGGGGTGAGACAACTGCATCCCGTTTGACCACCGACCCACCCGTGAAGACTCACCTGTCCCCCACAGGCCACTGCGAACCTTGCACTGGTGTGAGAAGAGGAAGAGCCCTGACCATCTACTCACTTGTGGAAACTCACCTGTCCATCGCATACCATTGTGAACCCCACATCGGTGTGGGAAGAGGAAAGGCTCCGACCGTCTACTCACCTGTGGAAATTCACCTGTCCGTCGTAGGTTCCTGTGAACCCTGCATCAGTGTGGGAAGAGGAACAGCCCCGGCCGTCGACTCACCTGTGGAAATTCACCTGTCCGTCGCAGGTCCCTGTGAACCTTGCATCAGTGTGGGAAGAGGAACAGCCCCGACCGCATACTCGCCTGTGGAAACCCACCTGTCCCTCACAGGCCACTGTGAACCTTGCACCGGCGTGGGAGTGGGCCCCGGAGACTACTGCATTGCCTCTTCCTGGGAAGAAGAAAGGAAGATTTTAGTTTAGGTTTTTCAAATTACTTTTAACTTTAATAAAAAGAACTGTTATTCCTTTAAATTCCGTCTCTGACACGCTCCTCAGGGTGGTCCTGGTTCAGGGGTGGGCGCAGTCCGGCTAGGCCCATCCCGACCTGTGACATTAACGTTCAACCTTCATAGGCTCAATCAAATAAAGAAAACAATTAAAGTAAACAAATTCAACAGTCTTTTTTTACCAAAATCAACAAACAAGAAGAAAGTATTTATGTTTTACACATAAATCAACACACTTCAAATGAATAAACAATATACAAAATCAATTCACAAATATTACATTTACATAGAAAGACAATTTAAGACATGGAAAATTATACAAAAAAAAGAAAAATCCACAAAATGAAAACCACAAATTACTCCTTCTGCAAAACAAGATATCAAAACGAAAAAAAAAACCGATAATTTGAGATCTTAATATGGGCAAAATAGCCACTGAGGAAGGGTGTGTAAGCAGAAAATATAGAGATGTAACCAAGCACAGCAGTATCAAAATGGCCTATGACAAAACAGCGGTGACACTGCACGAACTGTAGTTCTCCTGAAATTCACACAAATAATTAAGACAATCTATATATGCACACAGGGCCGTTTCTAGCCTTTTTGGCACCCTAGGCAAGAATCCTATTAATAAATTAGACCCAAAATACGGGACGTCCTGGCTAATTCGGGACAGTTGGCAACCCTATGTACTAACGCAAGTGTTTTTTTTTTTGCTAGTTTCAGTCCGGCACAGTTATCATTTTCAGGTCCAGCTGTCACGGTTCATGGATCCATGTGTTCATTTTGCATATCTGTCTGGTGTGTCTGTAGGTATTGGGTCTGTGTATGTGTGGTGGCTTGTTTGTTGCCTAGTAACCAGCTGATCACTCAATCAGTCATTCAGCTGCAGCTAGTCAGCTGCCTATATCTAGCTGTAGTGAGATATGCTTGGTGTCGGTTCGTCACTCTTGTTTTGTTCTCTTACCCAGTGTCGGTATCTGAGTTCCCAGTGGAGTTTCCTCCATCTCGTCAGTGCTTCCTAGCAGCTCGGAGAGTGTCTTGAGTTTTTCTACAACCAGCCGTCCGGACTGAGTTTCCACGCTGTGTTTGATTCCTGTCTCTTCATCTCTCTCCCTTGTATTGTGCATTGAGTGTTTTCCAGCCATAGTCTGTGCTGTTATGAGTATTTTCCTGCAATTGGATCTACGACTCTCATTCTGACACCTGCGCCACGTTGTTTATATAGCAAATGCATTTGCGCCCATTTGTGCACCCATTGGCGTGCTGGTTTGAGAACGAGGTGTTCTGGCGCATTGTTGGCCCATTGCTATTTTGAGGCAACAGAAATAGACTGCGCCATTGACTGACTGAAACCTGGTCTAAAGTCAATGGCGCAATATTTTTTTTGTTATTTAATTAGTGCGTTAGTAATGTGCGCCTATAGGCGGTCCGCAGCGCGTGTACACTCTGCTTATTACACACACAGGGACGCACAGCAGCACACAAACATGCCAAATTTTTTAAATAAAAGGAATACAATGTAAAAGATTGTTATTGTGTACATAAAGATATGATGGAATCCGGCTTGTCCCATACAGGGTCTGCTTGCGCAATTTTACCTCGCGCACGAGCAGTTCCGTTTGCGCTCTGCGTTCGGTCATTCCACTATCAAATTCCATCATGTACATAGCAATCCGCCATGGCGCGAGCGCAACTGGCTTTTAAAGGGAATGGGAGATGAGACTTTGATTGGTTTAACGCACGTAAATCCCAAAACACACTCATTACTCAATAGAATAGGGACAGGACAACCATTTTAGACCACGCGCCTGGCGTGCCGACCATTTTTCCCATCAAAAGTGGATTCGGACACACACTAAGTGAACTTGCGTCATGCGCTTTAGACCATGCGCTTAGATCGTTAAGATAGGGCCCTATTTTAACGGTCTGAAACGCAAGTATCAAGCGTGAAACGCAAGTGTGGGCAGGTCTCGGGCGCTGTTGCTATTATACCGGCAGGATAAATGACTCTTGCGCCCGACGCAAATCTAAAATGTGTTGGTCTGAAGTCGCTTCATTACTCATAGGTGTGGTTTGGGCGTAACGTGAAATAAACCAATCAGAGCGACATCTCACATTCCTTTTAAGAGCAGGTGCGCTTGTTCTAAAGCGGATTCCTATTATAAGGGCGGATTTGCCAGGCGCACCACAGCCGAGGAGAACGACGTCCCCGTCAGGGCGGTAAAACAGAGAATCAATCTGTTCGTAAAAAATCTATCTATCGTAATAATGTATGATTTGCAAAAATGAATACTGCTGCTTCTGTGTAGATGAGAGAATCAAAGTGTATACGCGTTGTGCACACGCTACATTGATTATGGCCAAGCATGCGCCCTTAAAACAGCATATGAATAACATGCGCAACGCGCCACTGACTTTAAACTAGTTTTTTTCGGTTAGTGGCGGAATTGTTTTCTAAACCTGCAAAATAGCATGAAGGAACGTTTGCGCCGGAACACGCCTCCCCCGGGAGCGCAAGTGTATTTCTTAGTTAACCGACGTGCGTCTGTGGAGGTCCGCTGTGCGCGGATGCAAAATAGGAATGATACATGCGTCGGTGTACAAAGTCAATTGCGCTGGGTGCAAGATAGGGCCCAGGGCCCTAAAAGTCAAAGCTCAGTTCAGGAGGGCAAGATAAGGAGACTGAGAAAAAAAGAAAGAGTGATGGAGATAAGGAGAGAGCAGGTATTGACAAATAATCTACTGCCCACTGATATGGTTTTATAGATATTTATTGTCCATTTTTTGGCCTCTTGGAATGCACGTGTAGATCCAAAAATCTAAATATTCTTGGGACGATGCCCCCGAACCCTCCTAACTACCTTAAATTTGGGACCTCTGCGTTTATAAAACCCAGCATGCATATAACATATGAAAGAAATAAAGCAAACTGTTTTGTAATAATTAAATATGGTTATAGTTTTTTTTAGGAGTTTTTTAATCATCCTCTGGTGAGATATTGATTTTATTTGCAGTTGATTTCTTCTAAGGCTGTGTTGCTGTAAGTCAGTTGTAGTTGTTGTGTTTCTGCTCATCTCTTCTCTTTTTTCTGTTCTTGCTGTTCCTCTTATCTTCAGTGAATCTGCTTGTTAACCGCTGGTGTCATCACTAATGCTCAGTCATCACAGTAGAGTGAATAATACTTAATTTCACTTTTACTCAGATTGGGACTATATGAAAACTGAGCAGTGTTTAACACTGAGGATTTTACTGTGTACCAGTAAACATAAATGTGATATGTAACACAGAAGCAAGTTTTGTTGTGTTCTTGCTGGGATCATACTAGCATCCAAAAGACAACATATGCCGGTCCACCAGCATGCCAGCATCTGACAGTTTCTAGTGGTTTGATTTGGTGATTACTTTTGCTTTGGGGTGAAATTTTGTTTGATTTATTTGCAAAGCAATTGCCATTGGATATGATCACCAGTTTCCGTGTCCAGAGATCGGGTCGTCGGGGCCCCCGCCTTTGGCTGTCGCCCGATCCACTGCTCCGGCCCCTTACGGTCCCTCCTGCAGGTGGTGAGCCCACGGGAAGGCGGCCCCAAGTCACTTCTTCGGGCTGAGCCCGGCCGGGCCTGGCTCCGGGGTGGGGCCCCATGCCGGGGGCGACATCTCGGTCCTTGTTTTTATTTGCTATATAGTGGGCTTATGAACTGCTCTTAATCTGATCCATCACCTAGGACCTGTTTGCCTTGGGAGACCCTACCATATGGCATATAGCCCCGGATAACATATCTCCTAGGATCATTCGGGTACTCAGACTCCTCAACCATGATAAGGTTGCAGTTCAAGGAGGGGATTACTACTTTTAAATGTTGTCTAATACACTTTGTTATATTTGCAAAGAAACACACTGTTGGTTGCACTCTTGAGTTCTCCTCATCTCTTGCAAGATGACGGGGTCACAAAATATTTTATAGATATTTTACCAAGAAAAAATGTTTTCAAGAACACTGCCAGTTAAACGTATATTTTAATTGGATCAATGTTTGTATTTTTGTGTATTCACGTAACGTACAGGTCATTGGCGTGCGCTCTGTGCTCCTAGCTGCTCATTGGGTAGAACCAGGACATCACAAAATTGATTAACCAGTCTGAAGAAGCTCTGATCAGCTCAAAAACTAATCCTGAGAGCAGTTTTACTGACCCCGGGCTCAATTTTAGTTTAGAAACTAAACTGAAATCATTTAAAGTGGCCATTGTTATTATTTTCTTATTTCTTAGGCTCCACATTTGACTATTCTTGTGTAAGATTGCCCTTGTGTAACTTCTTTTCGTTGTTATCTGCACATCATGGACACACCTAAACAAAACTAGAGTTGAACACACTTATACACTCGCACCCAAACGTGAACGCAAGACACGCACATACATTTAAACATCTGACCTCTCTTCCTTGGTATTATATTTCTTAATATGCCAAATATGGTGGGGTTGATCTTTGAGTACTATGATTGGATGGAATGGACATCGTGGATGATTTTGCTTAATCTTGTGTATAAATATGAGCCTTTTTCCTTAATAAACTTGAGAATGTTATGGTACTACACAGTCTCTGTGTCTACTTGATCATTCTCACATCACAAGGGTTGAGGCGTCTGTTTCCACCGGATCACTGATAGCTGAGGCTGCAGATAGTCTACCTGAAAATTAATCTAACAATCAGTATTTTTTATCAAGCAGGCCAGTGCTGTACAAATGCATTACTTACTTTCCATATTTTCACTGCTAGCCATTATTGGGCATGTGAGCGTTCAGTCCACAGGAAAACCTTCTGAGCGGACCGTCCACCAAGATTATGGATCTGAGCTGACGGTGTCGAACGGAATGACGTGGGGATCGTGGGGGTTTAAGAGCATGTGTCCAAGTGGAAGTTACGCCGCAGGGTTTAGTCTGAGGGTAAGTTTGGCCTTGACATCAGTTATATGGGGCTGGCTTAGCGCTTCAAAGGTTCAAAGCCCAGAGAGAAAATTGGTGTTTGTCATTTAATTCCAGGTTTCTCCAGGGAACTGCACCTGCTTAAGATTTTTAAAGTGTCTGTGTAATACTAAAGAGCATGAAGATAAATGTTACTATGGGCTGGGTTAGAGTTAACTCTCTTTTTTAAATGGAAGATTGTCTCAATGTTGTTGTTTTAAGGTGGAAAGACCAGTTGGTGCTGGTGATGATACAGCGCTCAATGGTATTCGTCTTCACTGTGTCGATCGGTCCAAAGGATCATCAGGCTCACATGACTACACCTCAATTGAGTCCGACGTAGGACAGTAATGGACTCAGATTATTATAAATTCTGACATTAAGTGTTTCAGATAGATATGTGAATTGAGGATTTTCTTAAAAAAAATAATTATTGATTTGATCAGGAAACCTTTTTGTGTCTTCTTCAGCTGGGGTGAGTGGACAGATATCAAATGGTGTCATTCTGGATTCTTGACAGCTTTCCAGCTGAGAGTTGAATCTCCCCAAGGATTTGCATTTGATGATACGGCCGCAAACAACATCAGGCGAGTGTGTGCTGCTATAAGTCATCCTGGGTTTTGTTTTGCTATTAAAGGACTCCGTTTTTCCTCATCAAGCAGTTCAATTAATATCACACTCGCAGTCGTGCTGCTGTTCATATTAGGCCGTCAGCTGCAGGTGATCATGTGACTGACATTCAATCCAACAGCACACATTAATAACAAATTTGATCATAATCTTGTCACATTCGATTTTCTCCAGGTTCACCTGCAGTGATGGTTTTTTGCTGGAGGGTGACGGCACAGACTGGGGCGATTGGGGAAACTGGAGTCCAAAATGTAAAGGAACAGGAATCTGCGGCATCAAGACACTGGTAGAAGAGCCACAGGGAAGCGGAGACGACACCGCTCTCAATGACGTGCGCATGTTCTGCTGTGATTAAGGTGACGTGATCACAATCAAAAACTTAGACTGACACACACTGCAGATCAACTAAATCTGTTTATTCTTTCAGGTGTAAGAGGATGACAACAAGAACAGCAAGAAGATCAAATAGATGGTAATTATTGATCATCATACTATGATAAACTAACATGAACCCGTCAGGATTCAGATAGGGGAGACCCAGACGCAGAATGAGCAGGGGAATGATATTTATTAACAGAAGACAGTACAAGACAGGGTGAGGCAGGAACAGTCCAAACAGAAGGGTCAACCGGAAACAGCGACAGGACAGATGTGGGGACTACTGGAACCAACTCCAGAGGACAACAGGTCGAAGAACTGCTGAGGACATGGCCAGGCTGGACAGATGGTTAAAGACAGGGCAAGGAAGCATGAAGCAGAGATCTGACACTTGTTGCACACAGACCTCAAACCAGTCTAACTGCCAGACAGAAGGAACCAGCAGGCAGGGAACCTCGGGGAGCAGACAGGAACCAGCACAAGAGAACACACACACAAAACAACAAAAACAAGAGCAAAAATAAAAACTGGCGAAAACTAGAACACCAGAAAACAATAAGAAACTAAATATAACTGGAGCTATAGCAAAGGAAAAATAAAATAATTTCTATGAATGAATAACTGGAACTAGTAAACAAAGAAATAAAACAAGACTGCCACCTTGAGGACAAGCTAAACAGAAAATAAATAAAAGATCAGTTAACAAAAGGAAAAACAAGAGATGAACCAAAAATAAAGCTTGGGAGAACTAGAGCAAAATAAAGACTAGGACTTCACTAAAAATCAGGAACAAAAAAAAGACTGAAAAAAAAGAAAGTAAATAAATACAAAGCTAGAACTGACAGAACCACTAACTCTAGCACTGACTGACAAGCTGAGAGATAACACACACACGCCAACACAAACTAAGACAGAGCCATGTGTCTGGTCAGACACAAGACAAACAAAGAAACATCAAACAAGACAAGACCGACAAGGGACCCTGACAGAACCATGTCATACAACAGTTTTGTAAAGAATACTGCAAAGTTGGCTGGTCATTATGACAAAATAAAGCTTAACCGGATGATCGGGACATTTTCGTCCCGCCTATTATTGGAGTTTATTTTATTTTAAATTATTTTATTCTTTCTTGTAGGTTAGTGATTCTTCTGAAGACTCCTGAACTTCTGCTGTCAGTCAAATGGTTGTCAAATATCAGCAATAAAGACTTTCTAAACAGAACCTTGTAGTTTCACATTCTTTTGCACTACACTTATCTGTTCATGCTTTCCCTGAGAATGACTAACATTCTCTACAGGAACAATACATTAAATTAAAGTGTAATAATGTTTATCCTTTTACCCTAAACTTTTTAGGAGGGCCGAAAGCCGGGCGCTAAAGGTCGGTAACCGGAATCAGTCCAGGAAACATCAACAAATCCAGAGGCACTAAATGAATGACACAACAAACAAATGACACTAAATAGCAGACAAATCAAAAGGAAAAGAGCGGTTAAGAAAAAAAAAATTATCTGTGCATTTCCAAAAAAGGGAAGAAAAAAAAAACATTAACGTGCAACAAGTAGCTGTGCGCTGAAGTCGCTGTCTGTTCAAAGAGTGCAGAAATGTCAATTACTCATCATTAAAGTAATTTTGGATAGGCCTACTATGATATTAGAATTACATTAAAAAGTCCAGTAATTGCAACTGATAAGGTGAACATATTGTATTCTGTATGCACTGCGAATATATAATATTTTACTGAATATTGAATAGTAGGCCTATTGAATGTCTGTATATTCAGCACTTGTCACAAATCTCTTAGCATTTTAAAATCTTACCTTAAAACTCTTTTTTTTAGGGTAGCTTTTAATTGAATATTTGCATAAATCTTTCATTGTGCATTATTTTATATGGTGTATTTTGTTGCTTTAATTTTAATTTTATATTGTGGATTATTTTATATGGTGTATATTTGTTGTTTTATTTGTTTCTGTAAAGCGCTTTGAGATGTACAGTTGAAGGCACTATAGAAAATAAAGGTTATTATTATTATTACTTGCATACTGTAAAAATACTGCAGTTCAACTGCAAAAGCCTAAAAGGTCGAATAAAACTCTAAATGAAAAGCAATACTGTAAGTTGTGCAACTGCAAAATCAAGGACAATGAGAGATTATTCTGCTTCAACATCATGTCTTCTTGCTGGCTCTGGCCTGAGGACTTTGTCCACATCACAGACAATGTTTTCCAGCCAGACAAAGAGAAAAACCTTAGTCTATCTGACACATCCAGCCTTGACAACACGGTTCACACCTTGCTCTTCCTCCTCTCCCTCTCAGATTATTTCCATATATTGTTCATATCATCAGTGCACTTGTGTCACCTGTAGGCCTACACTCTGAACTGGCTCATATTATACAGTTGGTTTGATCACATCATTAGAAATCAGTGTGAACAATTTTGAATCGTTGTGTGTGAAGTTTTGCCTCTTGTGTTTAGTGTTTTGCGACACAAATGTATGTTTTAATAAGTGAGAATGTGTTTAGACTTTAGAGTTTTGAAAAAGGAGTGCAGGAGATTTGCAAACCGTGTCTAATTGCCTGAACTTGTTTAAAGTTTTGCAGAAATAGTGATTTATTCGACAAATTGGTTTAGGCTATTGATAATTTGGTTAAGAGAATGGAGTTTAGTGTTTTAGCAATTCAGAAAAACTGTAAAAGGCTTATTCAAGTAGGCTAGGCTACAGTAGGCTACAGCGGGATGCAGTTAATATTTTAGTGTTGTTTTAGGTGTACATTATCTCTATGTATTGCCTTTAATGTCCATGTATAGTCTTTACACATCAGCTTGGATACTTGCATGGTTAAAAAAACGCTAATTTCAAGACGCTGACGTCACGTCAGGTCGTCACGTGGGTCACCCGTTCAGAAGTAGCTTACAAGACGTTCGAATAGACATCGAATAGACGTTCGATCGGTCAGTCGTTTGGATATTTAATTTTGGCACGGGGCGCGTGCCATAATTGCATCATGAAGCACTTGTAAAATCAGTCCAATGGTCTATAGGCGGTTGACGTCATGGCAGGAAGCTATAAAGCGCACCCAGACCAAACATTGTCAACTTTTGTGTCTTCAGCAAGCGCTCTCTGTGAAATCTGTCTCTGTCTATTTATTGTTGTTTGTCCACAAGCATATTATATATCTAGACAGGAATAGAATGGTGAGCAAACAGCATTTTGGATCGTGTGTTCCTCTCCGCTCTCGCTTAGACATTACGAGTTTACACGCGATTTATGTGTTGTTTCATTTGGGAGTAGAGCATGCATGGTCAGATCTAGTAAAATGGGGATGACAGTGTTCATTCATAAATTCCCGACATGTAACATATGCACTATCGAGAGTTTTAGCTCTGCTCCTGTTGGCTTTCTTCTCGAGGGAAGAAAGTCAATAAAGATTCTTTATTTGGCTCGGATCTCACGTTTGCCGAGGCTGTCAGAATGAGAGTCGTAGATCCAAATGCAAGTAAGCAGTTTATAGAATTTGGGAGCTAATTTGTTACAAACGGAGTGGAGAGGAATATTCTTGGAAGAAAGCCACACTTTTTGATCCACGACGTAAACGGGAGGCTTTGACCGGTGGCGATTGGCCTGAGCCTTCGTGAGTCTCGCAGGCTCTACTTCAAGTGTGGCGGCACCTCTGGATGAATGCGAAAAATAGGTGGCTAGTACCCTACACTACACTCAAAAGGAAATAGGCCCATGGATGACACTGGTAATGAGTTATGTGCGTACTTGTCACCTAGTGACCAACGTTAAATGAAATAAATCAGGTCCCAGCCACAGAAACAGAACATACAGTCAATGTGTGGATACAACAAATAGTCTTTATTGGGACAGCAAGCACTAACTAGAAATAGTGTTACGTAGGGGAAAGAGTTCACTAAAATGATGTCTCTGAAGCTAGAAATAGTGTTACGTAGGGGAAAGAGTTCACTAAAATGATGTCTCTGAAGCTAGAAAGTGTGTTACGTAGGGGAAAGAGTTCACTAAAATGATGTCTCTGAAGCCGTTTGGAAAGAGGTTCAGTGAAAGTTCAGTGGCTTCACAGCAATTCGCTCCAGCTGTCCTCCCTCCAAAAAGTCAAGCAAACACGTCCAGAAGGTCACGGTAGACGTCCGACCCACAGGAGAAAGTTACGGTACTCTTGGCAGCAAGAGCAAATGCTGAGGGAGAATCCGGTGTAACCAAGGCAGTCTTCACAGCAACACTGGGCCCAGGAGCCCAAGATGGATAATCCAGAGGCTAGAAGAGAGCACCAAGAATGACCAACAACATCACAGATAGCAGGTCACACTTACACTGTAGTACTGTGATGAACGCTGGGGATTTGTCTTCCTGGTTTGGTTCGGCCCATCTGAAACTTTCTGCAGCACATTTCATTGATGGCCTGAAGGAAGAGATAATTGATCTCACCTGGAGTGAGGAGATTTAAGGAGAGTGAGAGAAGCGGAGGGGGAGGCAGCACGGGACTGGCTCGTCGCGCTCGGGAAAGAAATGGGGACGTTTTGTGTTGCTCGAGACCGTTAGGGTTTGTCCGGCAACGAAGATAGCTAGCTAGACCGACCTGTGTAGTTAGATAATAGTGGGGCTGGGGTGTAGGAGCGCTGGCCACATGTTCCAGGAACGGTTAAGAGCCGTGCTGTCCAAAGAGACCTCGTAAAGCCCAAAGACACTTTATAAGTTCTAAAGAGAGCTGTGACGGCCAAAGAGGATTAATTCAGGCCAGAACCAGTGATTAATTGCCGTGACTGTGGAGACGGGAACAACGCTGAGGAGAGCGCGTGCTGTTGTGGACTGCCTGGCACGGCTGATTCCTTTCCCTAGACCCCGGGTCGGGGTCTTGTGTCATGGAAACGGGGAAGTGTTCTATATTTTAATTATCATTGTGAGCATGTATGAGTGAGTGTGTATGTTGTATTTTAAGATTTTGAGGTTTACGGCCATTATACTTCGTGTATGCTGGACTAGGGACATGCTGATTTTCCACTTAAAAACCTGATTGCTGTGTGATCACGATTTATATTGTGCTGTGCTGGTCTGAGGTTAACCACTAGAGTGCAGTGGAGTGACGTGTTTGGAGTTTCACTTGTGTATCGCCGTTTGTCCTAGTGAGCGTACTGAGTTGATGTTTGATGAACTAAATGCTGTTTCACATAATGACTACTTTTCTAAATTGAACATTGTCAATAAAGTAATGTTTTCCATTAAAGCCTGTGGTGTGGTGTACCCTCTGTCCTCCATTGAAATCTAATTAAACCTCTTAAAAGAAACCCCAACCTAGAGGTTTATTACAGTACAATAAAATATAATTACGGCCCTTCAGGCAGCATTAGAGAGCGTTGAGGGAGGTTCGAGGATTAGAGAGCATTGAGGGAGGTTCGAGGACAGCCACAGTCTTCAGGACAATGCCAGCCACTGGAACCATAAGATAGGTATTGCTGAAGCTAAAAGCAAACGACCACAATGAACACCAACACCACAGGAAATGGACACACATTCACAATGTGTGGTAATAAAATATAATTACGGCCCTTTAGGCAACATTAGAGAGCGTTGAAAAAATCCAGCTGCAATATACCGGTGAAAATATACCGGTGGTCAAACAGAGATGCCTGGGAACTTGGGCTTCATGTGCAGAGCAGGGAAGTGCATGGAAAATGGCAGCAGATCAGCAGCCACCAGGCAAGACCCCTCTCTTCTTCTTCTTCTTCTTCTTTGGGTTTTTAAGGCAGTTGGTATCCAATATGTTACATTACTGCCATCTGCTGTCTATTATCATGTCACTTAATGATTATATTCTTCTTTCCAGTCCAGTCCTCTTTAAAAAATAAAACAAATATTTCTTTCCTTGCTCACTCTTTCCACATCCTAATATACTTTTTACATTGTACTGTCCTATACCAATTTCTTGTAAGCTATATTTCAACTCTTGTCTTTCTTTTATAAATTTCCTGCATGACATAAAAATGTGACTAACTGTTTCCTCCTCTTGACATTCATCGCATTGGCCTGTGGGATGTTTTCCTAACATATGAAGAGTTCCATTTAACTTACAATGCCCAATCCTAAGTCTTGTTATTACCACTTGTTCTGTCCTTCTATTTGACATCTCTCTTATACTGCCTACTTTATTTTGAATCATGTATAGTTGTCTTCCTTTACTTTCATGATCCCATTGATGTTGCCATATTTCCATTATCTTTTTCCACACTAGACTCTTCCCTTCTGATTTTGACAATTTAATTTCAATGTCAACATGCTCTTTTTTTGTTGCCTTTTTTGCCAATTTATCAACTTTCTCATTTCCCTGTATGCCCACATGTGCTGGTATCCACATATATGTTATATTTTTCCCTTTTCTACATACCCTTGAATTTAAAAACAAGATTTCATATAATATTTCTTGATGACTACTAGCTTTTCCACACTTCATACTCATAAGAGCTGATACTGAGTCACTGCATACTAGAATGTTAATATCCCTGCATTGTTCAATCCATTCTAATGCAACAAGTATAGCACATAATTCAACTGCATAAACATTTATGCTGTCAGATGTTCTTTTGCTAATTCCTATCTCATATTTAGGGATGTATACCGCAGACCCTGTCGCATCTGTTTGTAGGTCCTTTGACCCATCTGTATAAATCTCAGTATTGTCTTTATACTTGTTCTTATATTTAAAATATTCATTGATTATATCTATATTTCTGTTACAACCTTTAATTACTAAAAGCTCTAGATCAACCTTCGGAATTTCCAATGTCCAAATTGGCTTAACAGGCCATAACACAGTATTAGCAAATCTTTTATTATACACTTCCATTTCTTTTGCAATTAAATCAGCTGTCCAGCCAAAACTTTCTTTCTTTCTTCTCTCCTTTTCCCAACACTTCTGTAATACCTTTTTTGTTGGATGACTATCCTCATGCCCTCGAAGATTTATCCAATAGTTTGCAGTCAGTTGTTTCCGTCGAAGCCACAATGGCATTTCACCTCCCTCCACCTGAAGTGCACATACTGGAGAAGTTTTAATTGCCCCTAAACATATTCTTAAGGCACACGCTTGCACAATATCCAATTCAGCTAACGTTGTCTTTGCTGCTGACCCATACGCAACACTCCCATAGTCTAATTTAGATCTTATTAAAGCAATGTATATATATTTTAAAGCTGAAACACTTGCACCCCACTCCAACCCTGCAAGACATCTCATCACATTTAGCACTTTCTTACATTTATTAACTGTATACTTTATATGTTCTCTCCATGTTAGTTTTGTGTCAAAGTATAATCCCAAGAAACGAAAACATTCTACTTTCTCTAATATAATTCCATAGATTTTCAGCTTAATTTCCTTATTCTTCTTTTTATTTGTAAAAACCATTACTTTTGATTTTTCCACTGAAAACTTAAATCCCCATTTTAATCCCCAATTTTCAACTTGATCAATTCCTTCCTGCATCTTCTTTAAAATATACTCAACATTTCTACCTTTCTTCCATATAGCACCATCATCTGCGAATAAAGACCTCCCTATATCCCCTGGAAGATTTAAATAAATATCATTAATCATAATGGAGAATAAAGTTGGACTAACCACACTTCCCTGTGGTGTTAAGACCCCTCTCTGTTCCAAAGAGCCAGTTTTTATCTCCTTCAAACTAGCCATGGCCAGCTGTTAGAGAATTAGTCACTAATTGCCATTATCAGCAGCAATGCAGAGGCAATAATAAAGTTACTCAAATCACAGGAAGTGTCGTCCAAATATGGGCAGAAAGGTGGAGCATGGTGACAAGTTCTAATGAATTAATTAAGTCACATTAGCAGGGAGGAAGCACAGTCCAAATACGGGCATAGTAATAAAACAGGAAGCGGGTTGCCAGGTTTGTCCATGAATAGGTGTCTATAAAGAGTCAAGCAGGACAGATTAAGAAATAACAAAAAACCACTACAAATTTGATGCACATGCACAGTAAATAACCACTACAATTCAGAGTGCCAGTATATTAATGCACACAGTAAACACCATCACACATGACACTGCACACAGTAAGGCCCAAATGTCTCTGATCAAAAACAAACAAAATACTGAGTCAACCTGTGACATACTCAACCCATGAGAGTTTCTGGCTCCAGGAGGAAGGATTCTGAGAAACCAAACATCGCAACACTCTCTCTAAGTCTTGGTTGGCACGCTCGGTCTGGCCGTTGCTCTGAGGATGAAAACCAGAAGAAAGACTGACACTATTTCTGTGAGACGAGACTCATTATCATAAGAACCAATAACAACCATTCAACGGCTCTGGAACCAATCAGGACTAGCCACGTGTGTTATGCTATTGTTTGAAACTTTTTTAAACATCTTTGGAAAATGTATCTATGATGCAAATAATACGATGTTGAAATCCTTGTGGGAATTTCAGTAGTACAAACGTATCATGTAATGGACAACAGCCTTTTAAGAAGCCTTTTACAAGCAGCCTACAAATAAGTAAAAGTGAACAACACTAATTTTAGTTATACTTATTGCAATGCTAAATACTCGTTGACAAATGTTTCTAATACATTATAAGTTGGTACATTGTAAATGTATTTTTTTTTCACAATATTAAAATGATAAATATAAATATTTAAAATATATCGTAGTAAGCATAAGTGTTTATAAAGTACATATATTTTAAACACGCTACAAGCTTAATCATTTTGCTATGTTCTTACACAAAGTACTCATAAAATGTATTTATTATTGTTTATTATTTATTATTTTAATTAAGAGCTACAAAAGTATGTTTTCTTTAAATACACCAAAACTTCACTAAAAGTATGCTTGTGTTTAGAATATTTCTTAAAAGTGTATCTGTGACACATTCTACGCCTGCTGTTTCCATTCTATCACCACTAGAGGTCACCTGTTCACTATTAAGACTTTTTCACTGCACACACAGTTACAGGTTACTTTGGACTACATTTCCCATACTCCATTGCTTTGATTTATTTCCACACCTGTAGTCAATATCGGGGACTATAAATCACTGATACATGAGCTCACTGATTGCGGAGTATTGGTTAACTATTGTGAACTTTATTGAGTGTTCATTTCTGTGTCTGCCTGCTCGTTTTGTGATCTTTTTGTTTTGGATATCTCCCTGTCTGCTGCCTGCCTCTGAGACCTCTGCTTTGTCCCCCGACTCCGTCTGTTTCTGCTGGTTCTGACCTCTGCCTGTTTGTTCATGATTAAGTCTCGGCCTGTTTTGAATGCATCTCGTTGATTAAAAGCTTTGCACATGGATCCGCACGCCTCTTGCATCTGTCCCACCGTAACAGAATACTCCGCCAACCAAGGATCCAGCGGCTTTTCTGAGGAACACTGGTCAGGTTTGAACCTTGCAAAACAATTACTAGCCCTAAAACAGGGCATGAGACTGTTAGAGGAATATATTCAGGAGTTTTTGGATTTGGCATATTTTTCTGATCTGCCTGATTGTGTTCTCATTGACTTTTTTTGTGATGGCATAAATCAACCCTTTAGATCTCAATTAATCCATGAGGGTCCTCGAACATCGCTCTGTCATTTTTTAGATTATGCTCTACTGTTAACTGGCTCGTCGTTCACTGTGGGGGTCGCAGAGGAATGCACCGGTACTTCCGTGCCTATAATGGCAGCCGCACCAGGGCCCTGTTACATCTCAACAGATCTTCCAGAGCCAGCCGTCTGCCCAGTCGAGCAAGAGCCAGTCATCTGCCCAGTTGAGCCAGAGTCTGTGAGTGTCGTTTCCCTCGAGCCTGAGTTCTCAAAGCCCTCTTCACCGCTGGTCCTGCCCAGCTCAGAGACCTCTTCGCCGCTGGTCCTGCCCAGCTCAAGGCCCTCGTCGCCGCTGGTCCTGCCCAGCTCAAGGCCCTCTTCGCCGCTGGTCCTGCCCAGCTCAAGGCCCTCATCGCCGATACAGTTCCCAGCACAGCCATGGCCGCCCGATGGACGGTCGTCTCCGCACTGGCCGCCTGAGGGATGGCCGCCTCCTCCCTGGCCGCCTGAAGGGCCGCCTCCTCCCTGGCCTCCTCCCTGGCCGCCTGAAGGGCCGCCTCCTCCCTGGCCGCCTGAAGGGCCGCCTCCTCCCTGGCCGCCTGAAGGGCCGCCTCCTCCCTGGCCGCCTGAAGGGCCGCCTCCTCCCTGGCCGCCTGAAGGGCCGCCTCCTCCCTGGCCGCCTGAAGGGCCGCCTCCTCCCTGGCCGCCTGAAGGGCCGCCTCCTCCCTGGCCGCCTGAAGGGCCGCCTCCTCCCTGGCCGCCTGAAGGGCGGCCTGAAGGGCCGCCTCCTCCCTGGCCGCCTCCTCCCTGGCCGCCTGAAGGGTCTTCGCCCTGGTCGCCTCCACAGCCTGCTCCGCCCTGGTCGCCTGCGCTGCCTGATCCGCCCTGGCCTCCGGTCCTGCTGCGGTCTCCGGGCCCTCTGCTGCTCCGCGGGCCTGGCCCTCCATCCCGCCCCCGAGACCGCCTCCGCTTCACCGCCCTCCTGAACTTTTTGTTGTTGTTTTTATGGGCGTCAGGAGCTGCCCATGGGGGGGGGGGCATGTCACGATGTGGTTTTGTGTCATGTTTAGTGGTTCCCTGTCTGTCTATTAGTCATCCCAGGTGTTTCCCATTAACCACGCCCCCTTGTTATCCTGTCTAGCTCGTTTACCCCTGTATTTAAGCCCTGTGTTTCAGCCCTGTCTTTGTGAGTTCTTGTTTGACTGTTTTGTGTCCACCGTTACGCTGTTGTTCGGTTGTTCTGTTCCTGAGTCCTGTGTTCTTGTCCTAGTCTGTCTGAGTTTATTATCTTTTGAGTTTGTTTAATAAAACCTGCTGCAATTGGATCCTGCTTCTGCATCTGCTTCAGCCGTCAGCGTAACAGTAATTAAGCATATATTTATTACCAATGTACTTATAGTGCACATTTTAGAAATATGTTAAAAGTATGCTTATTTTTAAATATATTTTTAGAAAATATACTAAAGTACAATTATTTTACAGTGTTAAAAGTTGTATTGTAAAAATAGGTAAAAGCATGATGCTATATACTTTTAATATATTTAAAGAGTACAATTTTTGTTAGTATAATTACAATGTACTATTAAAAAGGGGAATATATTTCAAATACAATAAAGTGTACTTTTTTTTTCCACTAGGGAAATCTCCTACTTACAGTAACATTAATCTTGCACAAAAACAGAGCATTTTAGCATTTAGCTTTTAAGCAATTTAGCATTTACTCTCTCTTTCGGGTGTCATCGGCAAAGCATGCTGGGAAATAGACATCCCAGCTGTTTGAGTTCAAATTAAGTTTGTCTAAATTAAAAGAAATAATTTTAATTTAAAAAAAAACACAAAACTTTGAAACAGTTCAGTTTACTTAAAATATATCAGTTCTGTGAACTTGAAAGAAAAAGAAAGTGCTAAATACTCATAAAAGTTAATTTGACTAAACTAATTAATTTAATTTAAGTTTGTCCTACTCAAACCAATTCATTTATTTTAAGCGTTAGGGTTTACAGTGTTGTGATGTGAGAATGATCAAGCAGACACAGAGACTGTATAGTACCATAACATTTTCAAGTTTATTAAGGAAAAAGGCTCATTGTTATACACAAGATTAAGCAAAATCATCCAGCTCCTTCTTTGATTGGTCAGTTTGGTTTATGTTAGTTTATCATAATATGAGGATCAATAATTTCAATACATTTGATCTTCTTGCTGTTCTTGTTGTCATCCTCGAACACCGGAAAGAAAAATCCAATTTAGTAGATCTGCAGTCACTATTAGTAAGATCTGAGTTTTTGATTGTGATCACATCACCTTAATCACAGCAGAACATGCGCACGTTATTGAGAGCGGTGTCGTCTCCTTTTCCCTGTGGCAGTTCTACCTGGGTCTTGATGCCGCAGATTCCTTTTCCCATACATGTTGGGCTCCAGTCGCCCCAGTTGCCCCAGTTTGTGCCGTCACCTTCCAGCACAAAACCTCCAGTGCAGGTGAACCTGGAAAAAAATCAGATGTGACAATATTATGATAAAATATGATATTGTGCTGTTGGATTGAATGTCAGTCACGTGATCACCTGCAGCCGACAGCTTTATCACTGCAATCTTGAACAGCAGCACGACTGCGAGTGTGATATTCACTAAACTATTGATGGGGAAAAACTGAGTCCTTAAATAGCAAAATAAAACCAGGATGTGTAAGAGATGGTGTAAGAGGTTTACACTAGGTAAGAGATGTTATAACTTATAGCACCACACACTCACTTGATGTTGTTTGCGGCCGTATCATCTCCGTCTCCTTGGCGAGATTCAACTCTCAGCTGGAAAGATGTCAAGTATCCAGAATGACACCATTTGATATCTGTCCACTGACCCCAGCTGAAGAAAACACACAGAGGTTGCCTGATCAAATCAATTATTATTTTCAAGAAAATCCTGAAATTACTTATCTAGCTTAAACACTTAATGCAAGAATTGTTAATAATCTGAGTCCATTACCTTCCTACGTCAGACTCAATTGAGTTGTAGTCACGTGAGCCTGGCCGATCGACACAGTAAAGACGAATCCCATTGAGCGCTGTATCATCACCATCAATTGGTCTTTCCACCTTAAAACAACAACAACATCAAGACAATCTTCCATTTGAAAGAGTTAACTCTAACCCAACCCATAGTAACATTTATCTTCATGCTCTTTAGTATTACACAGACACTTAGATCTTAACAGGTGCAGTTCCCTGGAGAATCCTGGAATTAAATGACAAACAGCAACTCCACAGTTTTGAACCTTTGAAGCACTCATTCACCCCCATATTAGCAAAATAGAGTCAATGCACAACTTCCCCTCAGACTAAACCCTGCGGCGTACCTTCCACTTGGACACATGCTCTTATATCCCCATGATCCTCAATTCATTCCGTTGGACACCGTCAGCTCAGATCTGTAAGGTCGGTCGACGCTCCGCTCAGAACGACTTTCTGCAGGCCGACCGCTCACATGCCCAATAATGGCCAGCAGTGAAAATATCATGGAAAAGAAGTGATGCATTTCTACAGCACTGGCCTTTCAGGTAGACTATCTGCAGCCTGTAGGAAACTCAGAAGCGAAGACCAGGAGACTTGGTTGTATCTTCAGCAGGATTCTTTACTGAGAACACAAACTGTCGGTAGCTGCAGTAATAAAGTCTGACTAAAGGAATTTTACATGGTATCTTATAGGCATTCAATGGGCAGTCCTTAAAGGTGCTGACAGTCCTTAAAAGTGTTGACCTTACACACAGCCTTAGAGATGACCACTTAATCGAATCATCTAAAGACAATAGAGACTATTACCCCCGACTGAAGATAAAGATAAACCATATCTACATGTCGAAAGAGTGTTGTGAACGCAGAGACCTCAATATTTGGTAGGCAATACACAATGACCCGTTTTTGTGTGTGAATGTGTCATTTTTGGTAGAAAATGAACTCCAAATGTCATAAAATGGCAAGTTACTAATCAACATCAAAAGCAATGATAAAACAGTGTAAATACAGCTGGAAAAAAGTGAAATTATTATTTGAGGCCCAGTGCATGATGGGAACAACAGTATCAGAAAAGTTGAGTATTTTGACTTAATTTTATAACATTGATATTTACGCTTTCATTTCGAGTTTTTTAAATTCTTGCCTGAACTAACTTTTTCAAGTAAATTACATTGTTTATTTCTGTAGTATTTACTTAACCACAAAATATTTTTATATCAGTGTATAGCTAAGTTTTATTTATCTAATAATGAACATTTGTTATTGAAGACAAAGTATGCAATTTGTAGTATTTCGAATAAGCCAAAGGTATTAATCAGCCTAGAGTTTTTATATAAAAGTTGTTAGTTTTTATAGTTTTTGCCCAATACTACACTGTATTGGGCATTCAAGGTGAACATGATGGCATCAAATATATCACAGGATAGCATCATGGGCAAGTACACCGACATTTGCTACGGAGACCTGTGTTCGAGTCCCGGCTCTTGGACCCCATGATCTGATCCTACCTCACTTCCTGTCGAGCTACTGTCCTATCCTAATAAAAGGTGAAAACACCAAAAATATATATTTTTTAAATAAAATTAAACAAAATATATAGCTTGCATGTTTCGAAGACACTTGTAATGAATATGTACTTGTAACACAAATAAAGTAAACTTTAATATCACTAATCAAGCATGTAATTAGTCCCTACACAGGCATATACTTAAAGTATACTAAGTATACTTGAAGTTGTTCCAATTTACTACATTAAAGTACACTAAATACACTTAAGATTATGCTTTACTACAATTTAATTACAACTAAAATATACTTAGAACAAAATGTGTTGTTTCAAAATAGCACACTTCAAGTTAATTATAACACACTTGAAATATACTGATACTGTCTGGCTAAAAGTACACTTAGCATTTATTTATTTATTTTTCACCAGGGAAGGCTCATATTTATACACAGAATTAAGCAAAATCGTCCAGCTCCTTCTTTTCTTGGTCAGTAGAACATGCCTGCTTCTTTTTTTGAGCCAATCAGAACATAACATTTATATTTATTTAAATTCAGCCAATCAGCAGCAAGGACCACTGAGTTAATGCCTGTAAATAAACACAAAAATACAAACATCTGTTTGTTTAACTGAGTGTCCTTGGAAAGTGTTTTACTCAGTGAAATGCCTATCAAATGCTGGTTGATTTTGTCATTTTATTTCCTGTTGTAAATATCAAGGCTTGCAGCAGGAAAAGATCAGCTAAAAATGATCATTCTGTCATCATTTACTCACTCTCATGTCGTTCCAAACCTGTATGGCTTTATTTCAAGCAGAATTTAAGTGTCATGTATTTTCACACATCTTGACTTCTAAAGTCTTTTAATTTGCATGAAGAAATGAAAACACATAAAAATCAGTGTTTATCCATATTGTTCCAGTCGGTGAAACTAAATGATTGTTGCAAGTCACGTAAACACACTTTAGACAAACACTGATCCGGTTGAATTGCCAGTAAAAGCATTAGCACCTTTATTTATACAGCGCTTTTAACAATATAGATTGTTTCGAAGCAGCTTTACAGTGGTAATAGGAAATTACAGTAACAGAGATTGTTTTGGCTTTACAGCAGATCTAGAATAAAGTTATTGTCCAGCTAAAGTTAGTTTTGATTTATTCACTTCCGTTGCAACGATCATTAATTTTTTTTTTTTTTTTTTTTATCAGCTATGCATTTCGTTAATTTTCTGAATTTGTAAGTTTCGTTAGGGCGTGAAGAAATATAAAGCTGAGTATCATCAGCATAACAGTGAAAACTAATGCCATGCTTCCTAATGATATCTCCTAATGGTAGCATGTACAGGGTGAACAGCAGCGGTCCTAGTACTGAGCCTTGTGGTACACCATACTGAACTTATGATCTAACTGGGGCGACTGGAGCCCAACCTGGGGTGCGTTTCCCGTACAACTATATAGCTCGCTGCTTAACTAACATAGTACGATGCATCGTTGGAGAAATCAACTAGCTAGTCACGACTGTTTCCCGAAACCGTATGTCGCAAAGTATCGTTCAACCACGTTGGTTTATGACGTCTCGCACGTGGCGGGCTAACTTATTTTAATTAATCTGTTTGAGATCGAATTAACGCTAGATTTTGTCATATAAGTTACAGACATGGCATCTGAAGACCATTTCTATTTTTTCTCAGTTATTTTGCTTTATTACCAGACTCAATATTTGGCTCATTCTTACATAGTAGAGCACGTTCGCACATGCGCAGTCTTCAAAAACGGTGCTTTAAATCTCTTGACAAACTAAAAGACGTAAATTACATTTGTATGTATTCTAAATAAATAACACGGGTTGTACTGAATGTCAGCTTGCTTATTTTGCTAAAGATAAGGATTTATTCAGTCTACATCTCATGTAAACTAGAAACTATATGCTTCTAACGACAGCTCGAGAGCTTGCGATGCTGTTTGCGAACGTTCGTTGGAACGATGGTTACGGGAAACACCAAATCGTTGAACTATGCTGATAACGACGGAACTTGCGACCATAGTTGGCTAACTATGCTTTCGGGAAACGCACCCCTGTATGGGAAGAAGAATCTGCGGCATCAAGACCCGGATAGAAGCGCCACAGGAGACGACACCGCTCAATAACGTGCGCATGTTCTGCTGTGATTAAGGTGATGTGATCACAATCAAAAACTCAGAACTTACTAATACTGACTGAAGAACTAAATCTGATTTTTCTTTCTGGTGTAGGAGGATGACAACAAGAACAGCAAGAAGATCAAATGTTTTGTAAATATTGATCATTTTATGAGAAACTAACATGAACCATGTCATACAACAGTTTTGTAATGTAAATCTGTAAAGTCAGCCAGTCATTGTCACAAAATATAATATACTTGGCTGAATTTAAATTCATATAAATGTAATGTTCTGATTAGATCAAAAAAGAAGCGTTTCCCGAAAGCATCGTTAGCCAACTATGGTCGCAAGTTCCGTCGTTATCAGCATAGTTCAACGAGTCGGTGTTTCCCAAAACCATCGTTCCAACGAACATTCACAAACAGCATCGCAGAGTTGTGTGGTTGGAACGACATCTCTTGACCTGTGGATAGATGTCACGATCCACACACCAAGGAAAGGGAGAGAAACAGGTGGATCCAAATACAACACTTTTATTTGTAGGGCAATCCAATTCGTCGTCATCCATGCAGGGGTCAAAATCCATGTTAGCAGTCCAATAACAAAATAAACAAACAAGGAACAAAACAAACTCAAACCAGGAAACAGACTTCAAGAAGTGTAAGTGACATACAACAATGACTCTGTGACAAGGACTAAAACAGACAGGGTATTTATATACAGAACAATGTAATGGGAAACAGCTGCATGCAATGATGAGTGATGAGAACAGACAAAGGATTGTGGGAAATGCAGTTCCAGAATGAATGTGACAGTAAGGGAGAGAGACCTCTAGTGGACACCCGGGGAAACACAAACCAGACACTGTGACAATAGAAGCAGTTATAATTACAATTACAGAGTATTACAATACATGTGGACTTAATAAATCCTTATCTTGAGCAAAATAAGCAAGCTGACATTCAGTACAACCTGCGTCTTTTATTTAGAATACGTACAAATGTCATTTACGACTTTTCGTTTGTCAATAGATTTAAAGCACAGTTTTTGCGCATGTACGAACGTGCTCTACTATGTAAGAACGAGTCTATGATTGAATCTGGAAATAAAGCAAAATAACTGAGAAAAATTAGAAATAGTCCTTGGATGCCATGTCTGTAATTTATAGCAAATCATCTAGCGTTAATTCGATCTCAAACAAATTAATTAAAATAAGTTATTACTCCACCACGTGCGAGATGTGATAAACCAACGTGGTTTTACGACCACTTTGCAACAATACGGTTTCGGGAAACAGTCGTGACTAGCTGATTTCTCCAATGATGCATCGTACTATGGTAGTTAAGCAGCGAGTTGCGTTCGTTGTTCGGGAAACACACTCCTGGATGATTTTGCTTAATCTTGTGTATAATAATGAGATTTTTTCCTTAATACACTTGAAAATGTTATGGTACTATACACATTCTCTGTGTGTGCTTGATCATTCTCACATCACAAGGGTTGAGGTTTCTGTTTCCACCTGATCACTGATAGCTGAGGCTTGTAATATTACAAATTTAAGAATATGTTTAAGATCTGCTGATCCTATATCCTTACATTACATCACATGAAAAACTAAGGTGAACTACACTGTATTGGGCATTCAAGGTGAACATGATGGCATCAATTTACTGATTAGATTCAATATAGTTTCCATTGAAGGGGGTTTGGTCTTTGATCTTCTTTGAATGATTACAAAGTCTTAGTTTTTGTGAGCATGTGATGTTTATACAAGGGGGTGGGGGGGGGTACCATTATATTCAGTCGGGGGTAATAGCCTCTATTGTCTTTAGATGATTCGATTAAGTGGTCATCTCTAAGGCTGTGTGTAAGGTCAACACTTTTAAGGACTGTCAGCACCTTTAAGGACTGCCCACTGAATGCCTATAAGATACCATGTAAAGCTCCCTTAGTCAGACTTTATTACTGCAGCTACTGACAGCTCGTGTTCTCAGTAAAGAATCCTGCTGATGATACAACCAAGTCTCCTGGTCTTCGCTTCTGAGTTTCCTACAGGCTGCAGATAGTCTACCTGAAAATTAATCTAACAATCAGTATTTATCAATCAGGCCAGTGCTGTAGAAATGCATCACTTCTTTTCCATGATGTTTTCACTGCTGGCCATTATTGGGCATGTGAGCGGTCGGCCTGCAGAACGTCGTTATGAGCGGAGCGTCGACCGACCTTACAGATCTGAGCTGACGGTGTCCAACGGAATGAATTGGGGATCATGGGGATACATACAATGTTGAGTTTTGATCCAAACCATAATTTTGGTTGAGATTGACATTTCAGTGTTTAAAGTGTGTTGGATCAGCATTGAAATTTTAATGAAAGTCAACAGCACACATGGGTGGAGACAGTGACATTGAACTAACAGTGATTTGTAGTTGATGAGCACAAGATCATTCAGGCATGTATCTCTGCAGAACACTAGTGGGTGTTTCTCTATCAGTGGGGCGTTTTCAAACCACAATGGGCATTTTCAACCGCTTTACCTGATTTGCTCTAATCCATTGGGGGCTTGGTTTAGGGGTGGGGTGGTTTAGCAAGTCTGTTGAAAAATGGTTGAAAAACATTTATTGTAGTTTGAAATTGGCCACAGATTGGTAAACGCCCATTTTGGTTTTGCATGTGCACTTCTCAGTAGTCTAATGCTTCCTCATTAGAGAGAAAACATAGGTGCATCCTATACAGAATTCTTGTTTGTTGAAGCACCTGACATACTTACATCACTTCTCTAGCACAGTTTCAAACAATGGTGCATCTACAGTACCAGTCAAAAGTTTGGAAACATTACTATTTTTAATGTTTTTGAAAGAAGTCTCTTATGGCTCATCAAGCCTGCATTTAAAAAACAAAAAAACAACAAAAAAAACAGTAATATTATGAAATATTATTACAATTTAAAATAATGGTTCTCTTTTTTAATATACTTTAAAATGTAATTTATTTTTGTGATGCAAAGCTGAATTTTCATCAGCAAGTACTCCAGTCTTTGGTGTCTTATGATCCTTCAGAAATCATTCTAATATGCTGATTTATGATCAATGTTGGAAACAGTTGTGCTGCTTAATATTTTTTTATAACCTGAGATACTTTTTTCAGGATTATTTGATGAATAAAAAGTTAAAAAGAACTTTATTTATTTAGAATAGAAATCTTTTGTAACAATATACACTACCGTTCAAAAGTTTGGGAACAATAACTTTTTTTTAAAAAAGAAATTAGTACTTTAATTCAACAAGGATGCGTTAAATTGATCAAAGGTGATGGTAACGATTTATATTGTTAGAAATGTTTTTATTTTGAATAAATGCTGTTTTTATGAATAAATGCTGTTAACGTTTTACTCATCAATGAATCCTGAAAAAAGTATTCCAAAAAAATATATTAAACAGCACAACTGTTTCCATCATTGATAATAACTGAGTATCAAATCATCATATTAGAATGATTTCTGAAGGATCATAAGACACCAAAGACTGGAGTACTTGCTGATGAAAATTCAGCTTTGCATCACAAAAATAAATTACATTTTAAAATATATTAAAAAAGAGAACCATTATTTTAAATTGTAATAATATTTCATAATATTACTGTTTTTTTTTTTTTTTTTTTTTTTTTAACTGCAGGCTTGATGAGCATAAGAGACTTCTTTCAAAAACATTAAAAATAGTAATGTTTCCAAACTTTTGACTGGTACTGTACATACTTAAAAAATGCACATTGCTTTAGTAAAGTTTATTACGAATTTCCTGAATAAAGTTCTAACGTCATTTAACACATTTATTGAAGTGCAGGAGACATGAACATGAGCAAGAAAGTTACACTGCAAACATAGCCCATGTCTTGCATCCATCAGTGCTTGCATGCAGAGCACATTGCTCCTTTAGTAGGAATGAAGGCCGACGAAGATGGACAATAAATAAATAAAAAGCACCCCCCTCCTGATAATGCTGACATTGATTATACACCGAGTTGTTGTCGACAGCATAATCACCTGACCTGGGACTTGATGATATCCTGTGCCTTATCACTGCTTAATCAGGTAATCATTCATATTCCTGAATCTGTATTAAATTTGAGAAATTTCCACTGAAACACAATAACAAAAAACATCTTGTGTTTATTAAGAAAGTGACTGACATGGCTATTTTGTGATATTTGAAGAGATTAAGGTCTACATAAGGTGAATCTGTAGCTTCAAATGGATAGTTCATCCCGAAATGAAAATTCTGTCATTATTTACTCATCCTCAAGTTGTTCCAAACCTGTATGAATTTCTTTCTTCTGCTGCACACAAAAGAAGATAGAGTGAAGAATGTTGGCATCCAGACAGTTGATGGTAGCCATTGACTTCCATGGTATTTATTTTCTACTATGGAAATCAATGGCCATCGTCAACTTTCTGGTTACCAACATTCTTTAAAATATCTTCTTTTGTGTTCAACAGAAGAAAGAAACTCATACAGGTTTGGAACAACTTGAGGGTGAGTAAATGATGACAGAATTTTCATTTCAGGCTGAACCATCCCTTTAAAGAAATTTTCATTGAAAAAACCTAAGTTCTTTTATTCTACAAGATAAACTTGTTACTTGAATGCTATGTAGTTTCACAGAAAATGAACTGAGATATAGTTAATGGCTATAGCTCATAGGTGTTTGTTCCTCTTCATGAAGTCATGAGTTTAGCTCCAACACCTGTCTGGAAGTTTCCATTGATCCTAATGACCTTGATTAGCTTGATTAGCTGCCTCAGGTGTGTTTAATTAGGGCTGGAGATAAAATCGGACACCCCTGCCGTAGTGATTTTTTTTTTATATTGAAGCATTAATAGATTTTAGAAAAATAAATGAAATAATCAGAATTTAACGGTACTTTAATCATAGTTAGAATATTTTGTGTTCAGCAACTTTTTTTAAAAAGCGAATCGTATTGTGTTTAGTATATTAACATTCTTGAATGTGGCAACTGAATTGACTTGTTCTCGAGTAACATCATGCTTTTCTTTTTCAGATTTCAGAGAACCCAGAGGAAAAGAGGCAGTAGTCTGATGTATGACAGATTTTTAAAAACCTGAACCGTTGGACCACCTGTAGTTATGACATCAGACTTCTGAAGCCAATTTTATTTTTAAAGGTTGAAATGCTTTTGTCCTATTTCTCCCCCTTTCTTTTTTAAAGAATGATCTTTTAATATATTTTTGTCATTGATTGATTGAATAAAATAAATTAACTCAACTGCTGGAAATGTGTCATTTATATTTTAAAAGGTTTTTGCCAAATTTTTGGTCAGGAATTTGTTGACGCATCATTGAAGTGTAGTTGAAATATTAATGTTGTTTCAACATTAACTTAGTACATCAGATGGCAACATTGGTTGACATTCCTTTTCAGTTGTATTTTCTGTGTTTCAACAAAATGTATTTAGTATCAACATCACATTGTAACATTGATCAAACCATATTACCAAAGATTATTTCTGTTAATTTCAGTGTTGATTCAACAGCAGTGATGTAGATTCAACATCATGTAACATTGATTCAACAATATTACCATCGATTTATTTTAATTTCAGTGTTGATTCAACAATATTACCATTGATTTATTTTAGTTAATTTCAGTGTTGATTAAATAGCAGTGATGTAGATTCAACATCTTAGTGTAACGTTGATTCAATATTACCATTGATTATTTGTGTTAATTTCAGTATTGATTCAGCATCGGTGATGTAGAATCAATCATAGTGTAATGTTGATTCAGTAGCATTAGTATTGATTTTTTGTTCAACAGTTTCAACATTAACTGAGGGTGCAAAAGTGATGTTGATAAAAAATCACTTCGTAATGTTGAATCAGTACTATTACCGTTGATTTTTGGTTGAAATCTGAACATTGCTTCAGCATTAACTGAGGGTGCAAGAGTGATGCAAAAACAACATCACTTTGTAATGTTGAAGCAATATTAACACCATTGATTTGTGGTTGAAATCTGAACATTATTTCAATATTAACTGAGGGTGCAAGAGTGATGGTAAAACAACATCACTTTCTAATGTTATTTCAATGTAATCAGCATTGACGCATCAACACTGACTCAACATTGTTTCAATGGTTACATGCTATCTGGGAAATGTTATTAAGTGTTGGGTTAGAGTTTACTCTTTCAAGTGGAAGATTGTCTCAATGATGTTGTTTTAAGGTGGAAGGATCAGTTGGTGGTGGTGATGATACAGCGCTCAATGGGATTCGTCTTTACTGTGTTGATCGGCCAGGCTCACGTGACTACAACTCAACTGAGTCCGACGTAGGAAGGTAATGGACTCAGATTATTAACAATTCTTGCATTAAGTGTTTAAGCTAGATAAGTAAATTGAGGATTTTCTTGAAAATAATAATTGATTTGATCAGGCAACCTCTGTGTGTGTTTTCTTCAGCTGGGGTGAGTGGACAGATGTCAAATGGTGTCCTTCTGGATACTTGACATCTTTCCAGCTGAGAGTTGAATCTTCCCAAGGAGACGGAGATGATACGGCCGCAAACAACATCAGGTGAGTGTGTGCTGCTATAAGTTATAACATCTCTTACCCAGTGTAAACCTCTTACACCATCTCTTACCCATCCTGGTTTTATTTAGCTATTTAAGGACTCAGTTTTCCCCCATCAATAGTTTAGTTAATATCACACTCGCAGTCGTGCTGCTGTTCAAGATTGCAGTGATTAGGCCGTCGGCTGCAGGTGATCATGTGACTGACATTCAATCCGACAGGACAATTACATATTTTATCATAATATTGTCACATCTGAATTTTTTCCAGGTTCACCTGCACTGGAGGTTTTGTGCTGGAAGGTGACGGCACAAACTGGGGCAACTGGGGCGACTGGAGCCCAACCTGTACGGGAAGAGGAATCTGCGGCATCAAGACCCGGATAGAACCGCCACAGGGAAGAGGAGACGACACCGCTCTCAATAACGTGCGCATGTTCTGCTGTGATTAAGGTGATGTGATCACAATCAAAAACTCAGATCTTACTAATAGTGACTGCAGATTTAGAACTAAATCTGATTTTTCTTTCAGGTTTAAGAGGATGACAACAAGAACAGCAAGAAGATCAAATGTATCGTAATTATTGATCATCATACTATGATAAACTAACATGAACCATGTCATACAACAGCTTTCTAATGTAAATCTGTAAAGTCAGCCGGTCATTATCACAAAATAAAGCCTAACCGTATGATCGGGAGATTTACATCCCGCCTATTATTGGAGTTGAAATTATTTTATTCTTTCTTGTAGGTTAGTGATTCTTCTGAAGACTCCTGAACTTCTGCTGAAACTTGTCAAATATCAGCAATAAAGACTTTCTAAACAGAACCTTGTAGTTTCACATTGTTTTGCACAACACTTTACATCAGATCGTTCATTACATTAGTGGATGTGGCAGATGTTTACATCTAAAGTGACTTATATTGCATTCAAAGTAATTGTCTTATCCGTTCATGCATTCCCTGAGAATGAGCCACATACTCTATTACAGGAACATCACATTAAATTAAAGTGTAATATTGTGAATCTTGTTACCCTAAACTTTTTGCCTTTCTAAAGATATAATTGTATCCCAATATATAAATGTGTGTTTTTAGCTAAAATGGCACAATGCATATTCAGAAAATGATTTGATGCAATACAAATTCAAACCTTATTTTAATATTTGAGAAGATTGTAAACACACTCCTGCAGCGATTATCACAAACGGTGCCAGAATCAAGAAGCAGTTCTGAATCAGAAATCAAAGATTGTTATTTTGCTACACACACAGACGCTTCATGGATCATATTTGCTTAAATGTGTGATTTCTGCTTCCCAGTATCTAAAACCTCATGAAAGATAAAAAGTGTAAATAAACTTTTAAAAGGGCACATGCTTTTACTGGCAATTCGACCTGATCAGTGTTTGTCTAAAGTGTGTTTACGTGACTTGCACAATCATTTAGTTTCACTGACTGGAACAATATGGATAAACAATGATTTTTATGTGTTTTATGTGTCAAGTTGTGTGAAAATACATTTATGACACTTAAATTCTTCTTGAAATAAAGAAAGTCATACAGGTTTGGAACGACATGAGAGTGAGTAAATGATGACAGAATGATCATTTTTAGCTGATCTTTTCCTGCTGCAAGCCTTGATATTTACAACTGGAAATAAAATGACAAAATCAACCAGCATTTGATAGGCATTTTACTGAGTAAAACACTTTCCAAGGACACTCAGTTAAACAAACAGATGTTTCTATTTGTGTGTTTATTTACAGGAATTGATGTGGACTCTGTGTTCCTGGCTGCTGATTGGCTGAATTTAAATGCATATAAATGTAATGTTCTGATTGGCTAAAAAAAGTATCAGGCATGTTCTACTGACCAACCAAAGAAGGAGGTGGATGAATTTGCTTAATCTTGTGTAAATATGAGCCTTTTTCCTTAATAAACTTGAGAATGTTATGGTATTACACAGTCTCTGTGTCTGCTTGATCATTCTCACATCACAAGGGTTGAGGCGTCTGTTTCCACCTGATCACTGATAGCTGAGGCTGCAGATAGTCTACCTGAAAATTAATCTAACAATCAGTATTTTTTTACAATCAGGCCAGTGCTGTAGCAATGCATCACTTCTTTTCCATGATGTTTTCACTGCTGGCCATTATTGGGCATGTGAGTGGTCGGCCCGCAGAAGGTCGTTCTGAGCGGAGCGTCGAACGATATTACAGATCTGAGCTGACGGTGTCGAACGGAATGAAGTGGGGATCATGGGGGCTTAAGAGCATGTGTCCAAGTGGAAGTTACGCCGCAGGGTTTAGTTTGAAGGTAAGTTGTGCATTGACTCTATTTTGCTAATATGAGCGCTTTAAAGGTTCAAAACTGTGGAGTTGCTGTTTGTCATTGAAAGGTGCTCTAAGTGATGTTGGGTGAAGTCACTTCTTGTTGACGTTCAAAGTATTGTCAAACAAAACGGAGGCTAGCTCGACCCTAACTCCTCCTCATCCTGTCCCTCCCTCCTCCTCATCCCGTCCCCTCCCCCTCCCTTCCGTGCTTCCTGAGACAGTCATGAACCATTTAGAAAAACAAACTGGATTAACCAGCATTTTTTTTTTCAGTGTGTTCAGGGGACAGGCAGCTAGCGGATAGTGAGGAGATGTTTGCTGGATGTGACAAAAAATGTTTTGGCCTAAAAAACGCGTGATCACTTAGAGCACCTTTAAAGGGGTCATATAATGCCATTTTTGTACAAAATAATATGATTCTTTAGGGTCTAAATTAAAAGTTTGTAATATACTTTAATTAAAAATTCTCATTAGTATTGTAAGAAAACACTCATTTTACCTGGTCAAAAACAGCTCTGTTTTCAGCACGCCGTTTAAGTGCATGTGTCTTGAGTCTCATGATAATGAGCTTTGCTCACCCCACCCCTCTGTTCTGTGCAGACACCGTTTGAAATAATAACACAGTAACCATTGTTCATTGGTTGTTCATTATAAACGTGGGATTATGAATTATATTAAGAACGTTGTACATAGAAAACATGCTGTAATGTACTCTGAGTGTAAACAGCCACATTCATCGTGAAGCGTGCAAGCGATTTGCAAAGATTAATATGTAGATTAATATAAAGGTTAATAAAACGTTACACTCACTTCTTCTTCTGGAGGTGCAGCAGGAACACGAATAGTTGGTACCGATCCTTTTTTCAGGACCAGATTCTTAGCAAAACCAGCTTTATAACTTACTGACCCTCGTTTGTAAAGCAGTCTGGTGTGTGAAATGATTCACGCAAACATGAAAGCATTGACGTTGATCGTGGGGAATATTCCCTTCGAAAACAAAACTCAGCCACTGCGTCTTTAGCGGTTCGGATTTAGGAACATCAAAATGACTGCTGTGTTCATTATTACACCCAAGAACAGAACACCACAATCGCTTAGACACCATTCTGCTCATAGACAGTGCTCCAGCGTATCAACAATGACGCGCAGACTATGGTGATTGACAGCTCGCTCATGAGCGAGGGCGGGTCTGTGTTGAAACGCTGCTGTCAATCAATAATCATGGGAGGGGCGTCCGACCGTGTGACGTCACACGGTCGAACGGCTTGATTTGAGAGAGGGGAAAACATATAAGGAGATTTAAAAAAAAACACTGGATGGATTTTTATCATTTTATGATGGTTGTGTACAGGCACTGCCAACACACATTTCAGTACAATCAACTTGTAAAAGTGCATGTACCATTATATGACCCCTTTAATTCCAGGTTTCTCCAGGGAACTGCACCTGCTTAAGATTTTTACAGTGTCTGTGTAATACTAAACAACATGAAGATAAATGTTACTATGGGCTGGGTTAGAGTTAACTCTTTCAAATGGAAGATTGTCCCAATGTTGTTGTCTTAAGGTGGAAAGACCAATTGGTCGTGGTGATGATACAGCGCTCAATGGGATTCGTCTTCACTGTGTCGATCGGTTCAAAGAATCATCAGGCTCACATGACTACACCACAATTGAGTCCGACGTAGGAAAGTAATGGACTCTGATTATTAACAATTTTTGCATTAAGTGTTTAAGCTAGATGAGTAAATTGAGGATTTTCTTGAAAATAATAATTGATTTGATCAGGCAACCTCTGTGTGTTTTCTTCAGATGGGGTGAGTGGACAGATATCAAATGGTGTCATTCTGGATACTTGAAATCTTTCCAGCTGAAAGTTGAATCTTCCCAAGGAAAAGGAGATGATACGGCTGCAAACAACATCAGGTGAGTGTGTGCTGCTAAAAGTTATAACATCTCTTACCCAGTGTAAACCTCTTACACCATCTCTTACCCATCCTGGGTTTATTTTGCTATTTAAGGACTCAGTTTTCCTCTATCAATAGTTTAGTTATATCACACTCGCAGTCGTACTGCTGCTCGTGATTGTGATTGCTGCAGGTGATCATGTGACTGACATTCAATCCAACAGCACAATAACATATTTTATCATAATATTGTCACATCTGAATTTTTTTCAGGTTCACCTGCAGTGAAGGTGAGGTGCTGGAGGGTGACGGCACAGACTGGGGCAACTGGGGCAAGTGGAGTCCAAACTGTATGGGAAAAGGAATCTGCGGCATTAAGACCCGGATAGAACCGCCACTGGGAAGAGGAGACGACACCGCTCTCAATGACGTGCGCATGTTCTGCTGTGATTAAGGTGATGTGATCACAATCAAAAAGTCAGATCTTACTAATAGTGACTGCAGATCTCCTAAATCTGATTTTTCTTTCAAGTGTAAGAGGATTCAAGATTCAAGATTCAAGATTCAAGAGTCTATATTGTCATTTATGCTCACACATAACGAAATTTTGTATGAGACTCTCAGCTTTAAACATTATCAAGAACAGAAAATAACACAAGCAATTATACAAACACAACAATTATATAAACACAAGCAATTATAAACCCAACTTTTAAATAGAAATATAAAATAGAAATAGAAATGTCGATGGGATGTCACTGGGATACATTGTATGTACATAAATGAAATAAATAATTAGATAGCAGCAGAGTGAATATAAACTAGAGTGTAAATGTAAATAAAGTCAAGTAAAATAAAACAAAGTGCAGCAATGCAAAACAGTCAGAGTTATGTATTCAATGTGCTTTTGCATCAGTAGGGGTAGGTGTACGTGTGAGCGAGTGAGTGTATGGCTATGTAGGGAGGTTACATGTGTGTATGACTGCGAGGGAGTGGGGGGATGATGGCTTTCACAGCTCTGGGGAAAAAGCTGTTTTTGAGTCTGGTTGTGGTGGTCTTAATGTTTCTGAAGGAAGCGGTACAAACAGTCCATTTCCCAGGTGGATGGGATCCGCCACGATGCGGCTGGCCCTCTTCTTGACCCGGACAGCATATAATGTGTCCAGATCTGGTAGATGGCAGCCCACAATCCTCTGAGCAGTTCTCACCACCCGGGCCAAGTCCCTTCTTTCCTTTGCGGTGCAGCTGCCATACCACACCGTTGCACTAAAACAGAGTATGCTTTCTATTGTAGCACTGTAGAAGTTCTTGAGCAGCTGAGAGGAGAGTCCAGTACATTTTAACTTCCTGAGGAAACTTCCTGTTGCGCCTTCTTCATCAGGGGTGATGTGTTGACAGACCAGGACAGGTCAGATGAAATGTGGACGCCCAGGAACTTAATACTATCCACACGCTCCACTGCATCCACTGCTCCTGTATGCAAAGAGGAGCGTGCTTCGTCTTCCTGGACCTCCTGAAGTCCACTATTACCTCCTTGTTCTTGCTGGTGTTCAAAATGAGATTATTTGTTGAACACCAGTATATCAGGTTCTGGATCTCCTCTCTGTATTGAGTCTCATCGTTGTCGGATATGTGACCCACCACGGTGGTGTCGTCCGCAAACTTCACGAGCGTGTTTGTGGAGTGAATAGCCAAACAGTCATGAGTAAAAAGGCTGAAAAGGGTCGGGCTGAGCACACAGCCCTGCGGTGTTCCAGTGTTCAGGATCAGGGTGGAAGATGTAGAGTTCCCTATCCTCACCATCTGTGGTCGGTTTGTGAGAAAGTCCCTGATCCAGGAACACAGTGAAGCTGATAGTCCCAGGTTGTGGAGCTTCAGTACCAGCTTGTCCGGGAGAACAGTGTTAAAAGCTGAGCTGAAGTCCACGAATAACATCCTAACATAACTGTTGGGGTGCTGCAGATGTGTCATGGCTGTATGGAGTGCTAGTGAGACAGCATCCTCCGTAGAGCACTTCTTCCTGTAGGCAAACTGAAGGCTTTCCAGACCAGCAGGGATAGCATCTCTGATGTGATTAAGGAGGATCCTCTCGAAGCACTTAATGATTACCGGGGTCAGGGCAACTGGGCGATAGTCGTTGAGGCAGGTGGCGACTGTTTTTTTTTGGCACAGGCACAATGATAGAGGTCTTGAGGCAGACAGGGACCGTAGCATGCTGCAGGGACAGGTTGAAAATGTCCAGGAAAACTCCTGCCAGCTGGTCAGCACATGATTTCAGGGTCCGACCCGACACCTTATCTGGTCCTGCAGCCTTGTTGATATTGATGTTCTTTAGGGTTGATATTGATGTTCTTTAGGGCAGAACACACTTAGTGCCGCTGCAGGACGAGGGGCTGGTGCTGCTCCTCTGGTTGGGGAAGATGTACAGTCTCTCTGCTGCTCACTGAGTCAAAGCGTGCAAAGAAGCTGTTCAGGGTATCTGGCAGAGTGGGGTCATGGCTGACCTTCCGGTCACTGTGCTTATAGTCCGTAATGGTCCTTATACCTCTTCACATGTTACGTGGGTTGTTGTTATTGAAGTGCTCCTCAATGCGCTGTTTGTATCTGAATTTTGTCAGCTGGATACCTTTTTTCAGTTCTTTCCGGGCCCTACTGTAAGCCAGCCTGTCTCCTGACCTGTAAGCTTCGTCCCGGACTTTGAGCAGGGGCCACACTGTGCCATCCATCCATGGCTTCTGATTGGGAAAAACCGTGATGGTCTTTGTGGGCAGGACAGCGTCAGTGCAGAAATGAACATAGGACAGAACAGCAGAAGTATATTCCTCAAGATTAGCGCCCTGTTTGAACACATCCCAGTATGCTCGAAACAGTCTTTTAGTGCTGAGGAGAACTCCTTGGTCCAGATCTGCACGGTTCTGGTGGTGGGTTTAGTCCTGCAGATCAGAGGTTTATAAGCCGGGATCAGCTTCACTGTAATGTGGTCTGACATGCCCAGGTGTGGAGCTGCATAAGCTTTGCATGCTCCCGGAATGTTACAATAAACCTGATCCAGTGTGTTATTTTCTCTGGTTGGAAAGTCAACGAATCTGTAAAATTTGGAAAGCACTGATTTCAGTTCTGCATGGTTAAAGTCCCCAGCTACAATCACAGCCGCCTCTGGATTAGCGTTCATCTGCGTGCTAATCAGACAGTACAGCTCCTCCAGTGCTAATCTAACATTAGCTCTCGGTGGTAAGTAAGCTGCTATGATTATAACAGAGCCGAGTTCTCTAACCAGTTTGAACGGTCTGCACTTCACTGCCAGATATTCCAGATCAGGGGAGCAAAATGTTCCGATAAGATTGGTAGCAGTACACCACAAGTTATTAATGTAAAGCACCAAACCTCCGCCTTTGTTCTTGCCTGAAGCTGCGGTCCTGTCGGCCCGGAACAGAGAGCGCCCCGCTAGCTCCACCGCAGCGTCGGGTATGTTGTTATCCAGCCAGGTCTCGGTGACGATCGCCACACAGCTGTCCATCCTCCGCGAGGTGAACCTCAAGCGGATCTCGTCCAACTTGTTGGTGAGAGACCTGGCGTTCGCGAGGAGAAGGCTGGGCAGCGCCGGTCTGTGTGGATTAGCATATAGCCTACCCCGCTTTTGTTTATGGTGTCTTCTACGTCTCCTGGGCCACAGAGGGGGGATGGTGAAAGCCCCCATGATCTGCTGCAGCTCCGGTGGTATAGAATTCAGCTTTGGGGGTGCATAGAGTCCTGATTTTTTTTTCAGCTCCAACATTTCAGCCCTACCATATTGTATTTTTGCTGCAAGTCCTTGAATAAGCGACAAAAACACATACAAAAACACACAAAGACATGAAAAAAGCTGAGAGCTCCGAGCCGCTGCGTGCGCACGCGCCGCCATTGAAAAATGACAACAAGAACAGCAAGAAGATCAAATGTATCGTAATTATTGATCATCATACTATGATAAACTAACATGAACCATGTCATACAACAGCTTTCTAATGTAAATCTGTAAAGTCAGCTGGTCATTATCACAAAATAAAGCCTAACCGGATGATCATGACATTTACATCCCGCCTATTATTGGAGTTGAAATTATTTTATTCTTTCTTGTATGTTAGTGATTCTTCTGAAGACTCTTCTCTACTCTACTCTACTTCTGCTGAAATGGTTGTCAAATATCAGCAAGACTTTCTAAACAGAACCTTGTAGTTTCACATTGTTTTGCACAACACTTTACATCAGATCGTTCATTACATTAGTGCATGTGGCAGATGTTTACATCTAAAGTGACTTGTATTGTATTCAAAGTAATTGTCTTATTCATTCATGCATTTCCTGAGAATGAGCCACATACTCTACTACAGGAATAAAATTAAAGTGTAATATTGTCAATCCTGTAAGCCTAAACTTTTAGCATTTCTAAAGATATAATTGTATCCCAATATATAAATGTGTGTTTTTAGCTAAAATGGCACAATGCATATTCAGAAAATGATTTGATGCAATAAATTCAAACCTTATTTTAATATTTGAGAAGATTGTAAAGCCACTCCTGCAGCGACTATCACAAATGGTGCCAGAATCAAGAAGCAGTTCTGAATCAGAAATCAAAGATTGTTATTTTCCAACACACACAGACGCTTCATGGATCATATTTGCTTAAATGTGTGCTTTCTGCTTCCCAGTATCTAAAACCTCATGAAAGATAAAAAGTGTAAATAAACTTTTTAAAAGGGCACATGCTTTTACTGGCAATTCGACCTGATCAGTGTTTGTCTAAAGTGTGTTTACGTGACTTGCACAATCATTTAGTTTCACCGACTGGAACAATATGGATAAACAATGATTTTTATGTGTTTTCATTTCTTCATGCAAATTATCATAAGACTTCAGAAGTCAAGTTGTGTGAAAATACATTTATGACACTTAAATTCTTCTTGAAATAAAGAAAGTCATACAGGTTTGGAACGACATGAGAGTGAGTAAATGATGACAGAATGATAATTTTTAGCTGATCTTTTCCTGCTGCAAGCCTTGATATTTACAACAGGAAATAAAATGACAAAATCAACCAGCATTTGATAGGCATTTTACTGAGTAAAACACTTTCCAAGGACACTCAGTTAAACAAACAGATGTTTGTATTTTTGTGTGTTTATTTACAGGCATTGATGTGGACTCAGTGTTCCTGGCTGCTGATTGGCTGAATTGAATGCATATAAATGTAATGTTCTGATTGGCTCAAAAAAGAATCAGGCATGTTCTATTGACCAACCAAAGAAGGAGGTGGATGAATTTGCTTAATCTTGTGTAAATATGAGCCTTTTTCCTTAATAAACTTGAGAATGTTATGGTACTACACAGTCTCTGTGTCTGCTTGATCATTCTCACATCACAAGGGTTGAGGCGTCTGTTTCCACCTGATCACTGATAGCTGAGGCTGCAGATAGTCTACCTGAAAATTAATCTAACAATCAGTATTTTTCAATCAGGCCAGTGCTGTAGCAATGCATCACTTCTTTTCCATGATGTTTTCACTGCTAGCCATTATTGGGCATGTGAGTGGTCGGCCCGCAGAAGGTCGTTCTGAGCGGAGCGTCGACCGACCTTACAGATCTGTGCTGACGGTGTCGAACGGAATGAAGTGGGGGTCATGGGGGTTTAAGAGCATGTGTCCAAGTGGAAGTTACGCCGCAGGGTTTAGTTTGAAGGTAAGTTGGGCATTGACTCTATTTTGCTTATGAGCGCTTCAAAGGTTCAAAACTGTGGAGTTGCTGTTTGTCATTTAAAGCTGCTCTAAGTGATGTTGGGTGAAGTCACTTCTTGTTGACGTTCAAAGTATTGTCAAACAAAATAGAGGCTAGCTCGACCCTCCCTCCTCCTCATCCCGCCCCCTCCCCCTCCCTTCCGTGCTTCCTGAGACAGTCATGAACCATTTAGAAAAACCGAACTGAATTTACCAGCATTTTTTTTACAGTGTGTTCAGGGGACAGGCAGCTAGCGGATAGTTAGGAGATGTTTGCTGGATGTGACAAAAAAATGTTTGGCCTAAAAACACATGATCAATTAGAGCACCTTTAATTCCAGGTTACTCCAGGGAACTGCACCTGCTTAAGATTTTTACAGTGTCTGTGTAATACTAAACAGCATGCAGATCAATGTTACTATGGGTTGGGTTAGAGTTAACTCTTTCAAATGGAAGATTGCCTTGATGTTGTTGTTTTAAGGTGGAAAGACCAATTGGTGGTGGTGATGATACAGCGCTCAATGGGATTCGTCTTCACTGTGTCGATCGGTTCAAAGAATCACCAGGCTCACATGACTACACCACAATTGAGTCCGACGTAGGAAAGTAATGGACTCAGATTATTAACAATTCTTGCATTAAGTGTTTAAGCTATTCAAGTAAATTGAGGATTTTCTTGAAAATAATAATTTATTTGATCAGGCAAACTCTGTGTGTGTTTTCTTCAGATGGGGTGAGTGGACAGATGTCAAATGGTGTCATTTTGGATACTTGAAATCTTTCCAGCTGAGAGTTGAATCTCACCAAGGATTTGCATTTGATGATACGGCCGCAAACAACATCAAGTGAGTGTGTGGTGCTATAAGTTAAAACATCTCTTATCCAGTGTATACCTCTTACACCATCTCTTTCCCATCCTGGGTTTATTTTGATATTTAAAGGGATACTCCACTTTTTTTGGAAATAGGCTCATTTTACAACTCACCCAGAGTTAAACAGTTGAGTTTTACCGTTTTCGAATCCATTCAGCCGATCTCCGGGTCTGGCGGTACCACTTTTAGCATAGCTTAGCATAGATAATTGAATCGGACAAGTCCATTAGCATCTCTCTCAAAAAAATGGCCTAAGAGTTTCGATATTTTTCCTATTTAAAACTTGACTCTTCTGTAGTTACATTGTGTACTAAGACCGACGGAAAATGTAAAGTTGCGATTTTCTAGGCTGATATGGCTAGGAACTATACTCTCATTCCTGCATAATAATCAAGAAACTTTTCTGCCGTACCATGAGTCCAGCAGGCGTAATGATATGATGCAGCGCCTGAAAATAGTCCCCAGCTCAGTAACTTCCAACGTGACCTAAGTTTGTCTAACCTATTATACCTATTTTCAGGCGCTGCGTCATATCATTACGCCTGCTGGACTCATTGTGACAGAGACAAAAGCAGGATGCAGTTGCAAATAACGCTTTATTAAGAAGGTGATAATCAGTAGCCAGTCAGTCAAACAACACAGAAAGTCACAACACAGATGTTGGGTCAGACGATCACAAGCTTCGATGGTAAGTGGCGCAGGGACCTCGGTGGACAACTCGTGATGGTGCTCGGTAATCCAGTGGTGTTTCCCTTGTGACGGTGCTTGTAAATCCAGTGCTGAGTGCAGGAATCCAAACGAATGACACGATGAAGAACAGAGGGGAAATCCACGATCCAGACGACAGCACGGGAACAGAACGGGAACACACCAGAGAACCACAACGATCTGACAACATGGGACAGCAGTTACTGCACATATAAAGGCACAAACAATCAGCAGTGATCAGTGACCACGCCCACAGACACACACACACACACACACACAATACGCAAGACGAGAGAGAGACAGTGGATTCATGAACCGTGACAGTACCCCCTCCCCTAGGAACGCCTCCTGGCCTCCTGGCGTTCCTCAACAGACTTACCTGGCGATTGTAATCATTGATCAGGGAGTGATCCATAATGTCCCTAGCAGGAACCCAACTTCTCTCCTCCGCTTTGGGGGTGAAACCCCGAAGATAAACTGACACTCGCCCCCAGTAGTTTACAAAACTCTTGCCAAAATTTGGACACAAATTGGGGACCCCTGTCAAAAACCACGTCCATCGAGAGGCCATGTAAACGAAAGACGTGATCTATAACAGTTACCGCTGTCTCCTTGGCGGAGGGTAATTTAGGCAAGGGAATAAAATGAGCCGCCTTCGAGAACCGGTCCACGACGGTCAAAACGACCGTCTTGCCCTGGGAGGGCGGGAGGGCGGTAATAAAATCTATCTGTGGGACCAGTGTCTCGAAGGGACTGACAGCAGTTGAAGTAACCCATCTGGGGATCGATTGGAAGTCTTACCAGTGGCACAAACTGAGCAAGCCAAGACAAAACTGTCGCGAGCCATTAATGGCCACCAGAATCGTTGCTTTACCAAAAAACTGGTGCGGTTAACCCCTGGATGACATGCTATGCTGGAACTATGTCCCCACTGAATAACGTCGGACCGATACTCCTCTGGCACAAACAAACAATTCGGTGGGCAATCGGGCGGAGGCGTTACCCCTTCTAAGGCCGACATGACCTTCGATTCGATCTCCCACCTGAGACAAATAGGGTCTCGGGTAAAATACACTCGGGAGTAGACGGGCGTTCGGATTGATCAAAAATTCGAGATAAAGAGTCGGGTTTGATGTTCTTGGAACCCGGGTGGTACGAGAGAGAAAAGTCAAAACGTCCGAAAAAAGTGCCCACCGAGCCTGCCTAGAGTTGAGTCTTTTGGCGGTTCTGATATATTCTAGGTTCTTGTGATCGGTCCATACTATAAAAGGTACCCCTGACCCTTCTAACCAGTGTCGCCATTCCTCCAGCACTAACTTGACTGCCAACAACTCTCTGTTACCAATGTCATAGTTACGTTCGGCAAGTGATAAACGATGAGAAAAAAACGTGCAAGGATGCATCTTGTCGTCTGTGGAAGAACGTTGGGAAAGTACTGCTCCTACCCCCACCTCTGATGCGTCGACCTCCACCACGAACTGACGTGATGGATCAGGGAGAACGAGGATGGGAGCCGAAACGAAGCGACTCTTAAGTTTAGCGAATACACCCTCGGCTGTATCGGACCACCTGAACGTCGTTCTGGGGGAGGTCAAGGCAGTCAGAGGCGCGGCTAGTTGGCTGAAATTGCGAATGAAACGCCGATAGAAATTGGCAAACCCCAGAAACCTCTGTAGGGCCTTACGGGAATCCGGACTTGGCCAATCTATCACAGCCTTAACCTTGTCAGGATCCATACGCACTCCCTCAGACGAGATGATTTACCCTAAGAAAGGAACAGACTGTGCATGAAAAATGCATTTCTCCGCCTTGACAAAAAGCCCATTCTCTAGCAACCTTTGGAGCACTCGTCTGACGTGCTGAACGTGATCCTGGAGAGAAGATGAAAAAATCAATATGTCATCCAGGTAAACACATATGAACTGGTCAGCCATATCTCTCAGCACGTCATTGACGAGTGCTTGGAAGACCGCTGGGGAGTTGGACAGCCCAAACGGCATGACCAAGTATTCAAACGCGGTCTTCCATTCATCACCCTTCCTTATGCGGACCAAATGATAAGCGTTACGTAAATCCAATTTTGTGAAAATTGATGCTCCCTGCAATCGCTCGAAGGCTGAAGACATCAACGGTAAAGGATAAGTATTCTTTACCATGATGTTGTTCAACCCCCGGTAAACAATACACGGTCGCAGAGATCCATCCTTCTACCCCACAAAAAAGAACCCCGTCCCCGCTGGAGATGAGGAAGGACGAATGAACTTGGATGCTAGAGAATCAGAAATATATTTCTCCATAGCTTCCCTCTCTGGAACAGAAAGTGAATATAACTTGCCTTTAGGCGGAGACTCACCTGGTACTAAGTCTATGGCACAGTCATAAGGACGATGCGGAGGAAGAGAAGCAGCACGGGACTTACTGAACACTTCACTCAGGTCCTGGTACTCCTCGGGCACGTTAGACAAATCCACTGCCTTCTCCTGAAACACAGAAACAGGCACAGACGAACACGCAGACACTAGACATGACTCATGACAAGTATTACTCCATGCAGACACAGAATTGTGGCCCCAATTGATTCTAGAATTGTGCTGAGTGAGCCAGGGATGTCCAAGTACTACTGGTGCCAGTGGAGAGTCCATGAGGAGGAATGTTATAGTCTCAGAGTGGTTGCCAGATGTGGTGAGGGTGATGGATTCAGTAGCGTGTGAAATATCGGGGAGTTGCTGTCCAATTCGAGCATTAACAGATACAGTATCTTGTGCGTGAGTGGGAAGATAGGAATTTGAAGTTGTTGAGCGAGTTGAGCCATCGGAGACGGGGCTGACCATGTCCCTCCTGCCAGTGCATGAGTCCTCTGTACCGCAAAACTGATGACTCTGCTGAAACCGGCCCATCCTGCTCAACCGAGCATCGACTCTTAGCACCAGTTCGATGAGTCCATTCAAGTTATGAGGGAGGTCCAGCATGTAAATCTCCCTCTGGACACGGTCAGCCAACCCATGCAGGAATCGGTCCCACTGTGCCTCCTCGTTCCAATGGCACTCTGGAATCCCTGGTGGAGATCGGCGAGTAGTAGTCTGGCCGCCTCCCTACCTCCCGCCACGATCAAAAACCCTCTTCATCTCCTCAGAGTATGCCTGGAACTAGGCACAACATGGATCTTGATTCCCCCACACCGCCGTTCCCCAAAGAGCCGCCTTGCCCGACAATAGTGTGAGAACGAATGCCACCTTGGTCTGTTCATGACGAAACGTCTGCGGCTGTAATGAAAAGTACATGAGCAATGGGTAAGGAATGCTCTGTAATACTCGGGCTCACCTGAGTACCCTTCAGGTGTGGGTAAGCGTGGGTCATGCTGATGGGGCGGCTCTGGTGGATTGGGCTGAACGGGCGGTGTGGGTGACGCAGCGGGACTCCTCAGATGTTGAAGTTGTTGGGTGAGCTCGGACACCTGCGTCACAAAAGCTTGGAACGCCCGACATCTGCTGGCAATACTCTCCTCTTGTTGATCCATCCTCGCTATGCTGCGAGAAGCAAAATCATCCCAACTTGTTGCGCCTGCTGCATCCATAATGTGTTCAGATCATTCTGTGACAGAGACAGAAGCAGGATGCAATTGCAAATAACGGTTTATTAAGAAGGTGATAATCAGTAGCCAGTCAGGCAAACAACACAGAAAGTCACAACACAGATAGTGGGTCAGACAATCACAAGCTTCGATGGTAAGTGACGCAGGGACCTCGGTGGACAACTCGTGATGGTGCTCGGTAATCCAGTGGTGTTTCCCTTGTGACGGTGCTTGTAAATCCAGTGCTGAGTGCAGGAATCCAAACGAAAGACACGACGAAGAACAGAGGGGAAATCCACGATCCAGACGACAGCACGGGAACAGAACGGGAACACACCGGAGAACCACAACGATCTGACAACATGAGACAGCAGTTACTGCACATATAAAGGCACAAACAATTGGTACCAGCTGGCGCTGCTGATCAGCAGTGATCAGTGACCACGCCCACAGACACACACACAATACGCAAGATGAGAGAGAGACAGTGGATTCATGAACCGTGACACTGGTACGGCAGCAAAGTTTCTTGATTGTTACGCAGGAATGCGAGTATAGTTCCTAGCCATATCAGCCTAGAAAATCACAACTTTTCATTTTCCGTCGGTCTTAGTACACAATGTAACTACAGAAGAGTCAAGTTTTAAATAGGAAAAATATCGAAACTCTTTGGTCATTTTTTTTGAGAGAGATGCTATTGGTCTTGTCCGATTCAATGATCTATGCTAAGCTATGCTAAAAGTGGTACCGCCAGACCCGGAGATCGGCTGAATGGGTTCGAAAACGGTAAAACTCAACTGTTTAACTCTGGGGGAGTTGTAAAATGAGCCTATTTCCAAAAAAAGTGGAGTATCCCTTTAAGGACTCAGTTTTCCCCTATCAATAGTTTAGTTAATATCACACTCGCAGTCGTGCTGCTGTTCGTGATTATGATTGCTGCAGGGGATCATGTGATCACATTCAATCCAACAGCACAATAACATATTTTATCATAATATTGTCACATCTGAATTTTTTCCAGGTTCACCTGCAGTGGAGGTGAGGTGCTGGAGGGTTACAGCACAGCCTGGGGCAACTGGGGCAACTGGAGCCCAACCTGTATGGGAAAGGGAATCTGCGGCATCAAGACCCGGATAGAAGCACCACAGGGAAGTGGAGACGACACCGCTCTCAATGACGTGCGCATGTACTGCTGTGATTAAGGTGATGTGATCACAATCAAAAACTCTTACTAATAATGACTGCATATCTCCTAAATCGGATTTTTCTTTCAGGTGTAGGAGGATGATAACAAGAACAGCAAAAAGATCAAATGTATCGTAATTATTGATCATCATACTATGATTAACTAACATGAACCATGTCATACAACAGCTTTCTAATGTAAATCTGTAAAGTCAGCCGGTCATTATCACAAAATAAAGCCTAACCGGATGATCGGGAGATTTACATCCCGCCTATTATTGGAGTTAAAATTATTTTATTCTTTCTTGTATGTTAGTGATTCTTCTGAAGACTCCTGAACTTCTGCTGAAACGGTTGTCAAATATCAGCAAGAAAGACTTTCTAAACAGAACCTTGTAGTTTCGCATTGTTTTGCACAACACTTTACATCAGATCATTCATTACATTAGTGCATGTGGCAGATGTTTACATCTATACATCTATAAGTGACTTATATTGCATTCAAGGCAAGGCGGCAAGGCAACCTTTTGCCTTTCTAAAGATATAATTGTATCCCTATATATACATATATGTGTTTATAGCTAAAATGGCACAATTCAGAAAATGATTTGATGCTAAACAAATTCAAACCTTATTTTAATATTTGAGAAGATTGTAAAGCCACTCCTGCAGCGACTATCACAAACGGTGTCAGAATCAAGAAGCAGTTATGACTCAGAAATCAAAGATTGTTATTTTCCTAAACACAGACGCTTCATGGATCATATTTGCTTAAATGTGTGCTTTCTGCTTCCCAGTATCTAAAACCTCATGAAAGATAAATAGTGTAAATAAACTTTTTAAAAGGGCACATGCTTTTACTGGCAATTCGACCTGATCAGTGTTTGTCTAAAGTGTGTTTACGTGACTTGCACAATCATTTAGTTTCACCGACTGGAACAATATGGATAAACATTGATTTTTATGTGTTTTCATTTCTTCATGCAAATTATCATAAGACTTCAGAAGTTAAGTTGTGTGAAAATACATTTATGACACTTAAATTCTTCTTGAAATAAATAAAGTCGTACAGGTTTGGAACGACGTGAGAGTGAGTAAATGATGACAGAATGATCATTTTTAGCTGATCTTTTCCTGCTGCAAACCTTGATATTTACAACAGGAAATAAAATGACAAAATCAACCAGCATTTGATAGGCATTTTACTGAGTAAAACACTTTCCAAGGACACTCAGTTAAACAAACAGATGTTTGTATTTTTGTGTGTTTATTTACAGGCATTGATGTGGACTCAGTGTTCCTGGCTGCTGATTGGCTGAATTTTAATACATATAAATGTAATGTTCTGCTTGGCTCAAAAAAAGAATCAGGCATGTTCTACTGACCAACCAAAGAAGGCTTAGGGTAACCGGGGTAAGTTTTTGGTTTGGAAACCAAACAGAATTAATTTAATCATTGTTTGGCAATGCAATGCAATGCATCCCTTCATTTCCATGGTGTTTTCACTGCTAGCCATTATTGGGCTACATGTGAGCGTTCAGTCCGCTGGAAAACCTTATGAGGAGAGCATCGAAAGAACTTTCGTATCGTTGCTGACTGTGTCCAATGGATTGAAGTGTGGTTCGTGGGGTCAAAGGGAATTTTGTCCAACTGGAACATACGCCACAGGGTTTAGTCTGATGGTAAGTTGACCATTGACTCATGAAAGTGATTTTGATTTTCTAACTCAGTATTTTTGTCTTGTTTTCCAGTACAAATATCTAAACATTTTTAAATCAAGATACATTTACTGGAGAAGAAGCAAAATGACTTGAAGTGAGTTTGAGCTTTAAACAAGAAAAAGTATCTGGGTTAGAAAATATCAACTTAATCAAGATTTATCATGATTCAATCAATTCCTGAAGTGTAAAAGCAAGTCCTGTCAACTTTTTTCCTTCACATGTCAGAGGTTTTATGTAGACTTTAACCCTCTGAGCCTCTTCATTTTGGGGTCAAAGTTGGCTCCTTCGCTGTCAAAAGTGACGAAGCTTTAAAATGTTTTTTTTTTTTTAGGAAAATCAATGTAATTTATTTTTGTTCAATAATATTTTTGGATTATTTACATTTTTTAGGGGATTTTATGATACTGTGCAACATTTATAAACATTTTATGAGCTATTTTTTCCACTAAAGTTAATGTATTTTCTTTCCCATTATTTTTTCAATAAATGCAATATTTCAGATTAAAATAGAGTGAAGGCCTTTGAAATCCATTTTTTGAAGTGAGAATAGTATCATCTGGAGGTGTTAAAAAATAAAAACACGTGTAACCGCAAATAGCTCCTTATTTAAATATATGGAGAGGCTTTTGGATTCCCAATAATTTATATTTTATATATTTATGATTGGCCTGGAGGTTGTGTGTGTGTTTGTGTGTTAGTTCACCTGCCATGAACATTATCAAATAGAGGACTGTCTTAATGTTGTTGCTGTTTTTTCTTGTTTTTTAGGTGGAAAAACCTGTTTTTTGGGATAACACAGCACTCAACGGGATTCGTCTTTACTGTGTCAGTCGGACCAAAGACTTATCAGACTTAAATAAGGAAATCTTCGTTCAGTCTGACGTAGGAAGGTAATGAGCTCGGACTCTATGCAATGAAGTAAAACTAGTAACAGCATGTTTACTTTGGGTTTATAAAGAATTCTTACATTAAAGAGCCGTTTTTTCATAAGCTAGATAAACAAACTGTGGATTTAATCTTCATTGTCTTCAATAAACCTTCAAAAAAGCCATAAATTGTGTTTTTTCTTCAGCTGGGGTGAGTGGACAGATATCAAATGGTGTCCTTCGGGAGTCTTGACAGCTTTCCAGCTGAAAGTCCAATCTAACCAAGAAACTAAAGATGAAACGGCCGCAAACAACATCAAGTGAGTGTGTAACAGAACAATCATTCTGAATTTGCCATTCAGGGTCTCAGTTTTCCCTCATCAAGCATATGAATGATATTCAGAGCAACAACACGACTCGTTATAGTTCTATAAACAGTAAATCAATACTACCGCTAGTTCATATATTTATTCTGTGCCAAAAAAAAAAAAACCTTCCAAAAAAAGTCAAACTTCATGTTTAAAGTGCCCCTATTATGCTATTTTAAAGGTTCGAAATGTTGTTCTAGAGTCTCGGTTTAAGTGCATCCAAGGTCAAAAACGTGTGTTGCCAATTTAGCGAGTTTGTCACAGGAATGAGCGACTTTTCATACCCCTAAAGCGACTTATTTTTAGCGATAAATCTAGCGGCTTTTTGGATTGCTGGTTAACATGTAGTCAGTCACTATATCACACTCGTTCCGCTGTCTGACAGAAAATATGTAAATGAGAATAGCTTTATTGGACATTCAGCTATATTATATTAAAATTACAATATGTGAGCACGGATTAGGAAAGAAAACAGATGTAAACTGCAGACAGTTGGCGCAACATTTAGTGACTTTTTGAGTAGGCTTTAGCTTCTTTCCATTGAAAATAGGTTGGTCAAAAAACACTTTAATTTCCTCATAATCTCCACTGCAGCATCAGCTCTTTTCTCTGAGTGTCTGAAACGCTTCAGTCTCTCTAAACCCCGCCTCTCTGAGAGCTGCTCTGCTCTGATTGGTCAGACGGCCCAGTCTGCTGTGACTGGTTAGAAACCAAAAGCTCATTCTCATATCTGACTCTCAGCTCTAAACACAGAGTGATACGAACAGTAACGATGGCGTGGGTTTTACCGTATCAATCTCAAAGTGGATTTGCTTTGTCAGCAGAAAACAGCGTCTTCTCCACATGAACAACACGAACCAAACTCTTCCAGTCTCAGATAATCTACAGTGTTTGAGGGCGGGGCAAAGAGACACTGTTCAGCCAATCAAGACCAGAGACTGGCATTATGCAAATTTGTAACAAACCTACATATGTTCAGCAGGAAGTGAGACTTGAATTACTGACGACTCGTTTCAGGCAGTTCAGAATCGCTTCTTTCTTTTGGGAGACAAAAACTCCATTAATCTGCACTTTGAGACTTTTACATTCACAAACAGCTCTATTACACATTGCATGAAAGGTCATAGCCGAAAAAGCATATGGGCACTTTAACATAATACTGCCACATTTATTTCAGATTCAACTGCAGTGGAGGTTCTATCCTTCAAGGTGACGGCACAGACTGGGGCGATTGGGGAAAATGGAGTCCAAAATGTAAAGGAACAGGAATCTGTGGCATCGGGACCCGGATAGAAGAGCCACAGGGAATCAAAGGAGACGACACCGCTCTCAATGACGTGCGCATGTTCTGCTGTGATTAAGGTGATGTGATCACAATCAAAAACTCAGACTGACACACTGCAGATCAGTGTGTTTTATTCTTTCAGGTGTACGAGGATGACAACAAGAACAGCAAGAAGTGTGTATCAAATGTATTGTAATTATTGATCATCATACTGTGATAAACTAACATGAACCATGTCATACAACAGCTTTGTAAGGGATAATGCACAGTCATTATCACAAAATAAAGCCTAACGGGATGATCATGACATTTACATCCCGCCTATTATTGGAGTTGAAAGTATTTTATTCTTTCTTGTAGGTCAGTGATTCTTCTGAAGACTTCTAAACTTCTGCTGAAACGGTTGTCAAATATCAGCAATAAAGACTTTCTAAACAGAACCTTGTAGTTTCACATTGTTTTGCACAACACTTTACATCAGATCGTTCATTACATTAGTGCATGTGGCAGATGGTCTTATATTGCATTCAAAGTAATTGTCTTATCCGTTCATGCATTCCCTGAGAATGACCAGCCTAATCTCAATACACATGCACCCCACAATACTAATCCTACCCAAATGTATACCCACACCTCTATTAAACCTACCCATGCGTATCATATGCACGTAAAAACGAATTTCCGTGTATAAATTACACGATAAACACAATGCGTGCTATAGAGATGCATTAGTGTGACTGGGTTACGAACACTAAGCTACATTAAATTAAAGTGTAATATTGTCAACCCTGTCACCCTAAACTTTTTGCCTTTCTAAAGGTATAATCATATCCCTATATATATAAATGTGTTTATTTAGCTAAAATTGCACATTGCAAATTCTGAAAATTATTTGATGCAAAACAAATTCAAATCTCATTTTAATACTTATTATAATATTTGGTTAAGTTGCATTTTTGGTTGAGTAGGACATCCATAACTAGAAGTAAATCTTAGATTTGGAGATAATCTGAGTTTTTGTTATGTTTGGATGGGTGTTGTATTATGTTTCAGTTCTGTGCAGTTTTCTCTCGTTTCTCTGTGTTTAGGCAGGTTACAAATGGTTTGATTAAGTTGTCACAGGTTTTTCACATTTCTTTGACTGGTTTGTTCTGTTGTTGTTTTTTTAGTTCAGTGTCAGTTATACTTCGCGTTTTAAGTTAGTTGTCCTTTTTCTGAGTATCTTTTTGTTAATAAAACAAAGACTGCTGTAGTTAGAGCCTCTTCTCCTCATCATTGTAACCAACTCCTACTCATAGTGTTCTACTCCTAGAACCTTAAAAGGACATCCGCCATCTTGGTTGAGTTTACTGTGGAGTTCAAGAACATGAGGTGTCCAGCTTGCACCTGCGAGGCCTTGAAGGATTTTGTAAACTTGGAACTTGCATCAATCAAGAAGATTAAAACCTAACTTCTGCGGTAAAAGACAGAGTTGACTGCCTCTTTGGATACTGATACGTCATTAAACCCTCGAAGCCTAGAGATGACTACACCTTTGATTCAAAGCGTGATTATTGTATTTTATACTATATAGATTATTGAATTTTTATTTTGCATAATTTTTTTTTGGTTTATTATAAAATGTAATGATTCAGTATGGTAATTGTAAAGAAAGGTTGACTTAATTATAGGTTGACCTTTAAGTGCCCTCTTGTGGCGCAGATTGTGTATGGTAACGTCCGTATTGTTTAAAACTTTATAACTTGTTTTGAGATGAGTTTGTGAAGTGTCATGGCTGAAGAGCGGCTCGTGCGGTGAAGTCGTAGCCCGCATAAGGCTGTAAGTCGCTATTATTTGTCATAAAAATATGATGTTTAGTTGGTTTAAGATGTTTGTCAGTAAATTCATTAATCTAGAGATACAAATGTAGCTAAAAACGAAACGTAAAGTGACTGTGCAAAGCGTGAGCATTAGTTAGAGTGCCGTACGCTAGCTGTCTTTTGTTATGATTATTAGGCTAATTTTGATTCCATGATTACAAGCCATTAGCCTGGCTGTCTGGACTTGATCCGTTGAGGAGCTATTATGCCCGAACAAAAGTTGTTCGGACCAATCAAATTGTCAGGGCGGGCTTTATACGATGATGGACAGATGATCAACAGTAACGTAATTATCCACGTCACCAACAAGTGCTTGGGTTGAATTTGTTTACAACAAAGATGACTGCCGCTGGAGAATTGAGATTTCATGAGTTCACACTTACAAGATAGAGTCAGATAGAATAAAAGCATATTTGGCGTGCTGTCCGAGGAGAGGCTCCAGACTCGGTATTCGGCCCGAACCCAAAGCACTCCCCCCGTATTCCAGGCTGTGGAAGAACAAGCCGAGAGTGAGTGGAGGGATGCTGAAAACTGTCAAGGAATGTTAGGTGAGTTGACAGAGTGAATAAATATATGCTTCCTCTCATGCTGATAGGGTAGATATGGTAATTGTTTGATGACAAGTTGACTGTATTGATTATTTGAACGTGCTCCTCCCGAACTTTACGAAACATAATGTGTAGATTCCGCCATCGCGTCTGTTATAGAAGATACCGACAGCGCATTCATTTTAAAAGAGGAACAGAGAACCGCGATCAAGGCATCTGTCGATCGGAAACATGAATGAAAAACATACGTCACTTAGTCCGTTGCTCTGATTGGTTGTAGGTCTATCCAATTGAGTGCAGAGGCATTTTCTTTCCTGGTTCGGTTGAAACACGCCCCATAATCACAGCTCAATGGAGCAGTATCAGACTCACATACTGACTAGAATCTGAGTATGACGACGTCAGGCTAACAAGCCATTACCTAAAACAAGGAATATAATTAACAAATGCACGACAATGTAACATTTAATGCTTAATGTGTTGATTTAATGTTTCATTTGAATGCTTTATTTAGACAGTAAATACTGTCAGCTATGCACTTTGAATATGTACAATTCTAATTGCTGTATTTGTCTGTTTACAGTTTTAAAATGTTAAAGTTAAACGAGAAAAGATTCATGAAAGCTAATTGGAAGAGTAAAAAGCCATGAACCAACATCTCGCCTGTTCATTGTCTGTCTAGCTGGATAGAGAAGTGACACGTCTAGTGAGGACAGAACATAAAAATAAAAGTAAACAGTTAAAAGAAATTTAATTGATTACAAAAACTGCCTACTGAGGCTTTGATTTTTAGTGTTTTAAGGCTTTGACCTTAAACACGACCACAATGCATCCCTGAAGTGCCAGTGATCTTCAACCAGATGGAACTGGATAATGTTCTGAATGTTCTGATCCAATCTGACTTCTGACCTATAATGCTGCCTGATTCATAATCACACACTGTTGGTTCGTTGGCCAGAGGAGAACTGAGCAACTGAGCCTGGTTTCTCCCAAGGTTTTTTTTCTCCATTCTGTCACTGATGGAGTTTTGGTTCCTTGCCACTGTTGCCTTTTTCACCTTTGTCGCCATTGGCTTTTGGCTTGCTTAGTTGGGGACATTTAATTTAATAATCAACAATATTATTGATCTGCCTGAATTGACACCATTATATAAGAACTGAACTGAGCTGGACGATGACATCACGGTTTACTCCAGAGCGGCTGTACTACATATAAATGAACTAAATTAAAGCTGCAGTCCATAACTTTTTTGGGTTAAAAATTATCCAAAATATTTTTTTGAGCAAGTACATAACCAGCCAGTGTTCAAGACTTGCCTTAGCTCGATTCAAAATGGTAAGCTTGTGATAATGTTTTCAATTCCAGTGGTACTGGTGGATTTCTGCGGGAAATTCGAGCATGTCTTTGCGACATTATCAATTTGTCTGATTGCCTGTCTTGTCTTGATCTTTTGCTGTTTACATAAATAAACATCACCTTTCATTCGCAACTGGATCTTGTATTTCGTGACGTAACAGAATGATCTGACCAAGATGGATCCAGCAAATGTTACTAAACTGAGAGACATTCTGAACAATAACAACGTTCGTTTTGATCATCAAGATGAGCAGATTACGGCGACCGGTTGAGCAGTTCAGGCCTTGGTAGTGCAGGTCTCGGAACTAACTAACCAACTACAACATCGGAGAGATGAGCCTGTCCACGCGCCCACTGTGCCCAACCTACCCCCCCCGCTGTTCCACCCGCGGACCGATCCGCTCGCAGCACAGAACCTCTTCTGCCACCTCCTGCTGCTTATTCTGGTGAGCCCCAATTATGCCGTGCATTTTTGAAAAAATGTTCGCTGTTTTTTGCTCTGCAGTATTCACCATTCCCCACTGAAGAGTCCAAAGTAGCGTTTGTGATAACACTGTTGTCAGGACGAGCGGCGCTATGGGGAACAGCAGTGTGGGAACAAGGACATCAGTGTCTTGCTTCATTTCAGACCTTCAGTGAGGAATTCAAGAAGGTGTTTGATCGTGCCGTGTCAGGCAGAGAAGCGGCCAGAGTGTTGGCGGATCTACGGCAAGGTAACAGAACTGTTGCAGACTATTCCATCGAGTTTCGTACGCTGGCTGTGGAGTGCAAGTGGAACAGCGAGACGCAGTGGGACATGTTTCTGCATGGATTGGTTGACCGTAGCCAGAATGAGATTTACACCCTGGAGTTACCCACAACGTTGGACGACTTGATTGACCTGGCCATCCGAGTGGACGCACGGCTGCAGAGCCGAGATCTTCAGGTCCAGAGAGGCTTGGTTCCAGCCATGAAGGATATTCCTTTCATCACTTCCTGCGATACGGTCGGCCCCTCATTCGATCCTGAACCCATGCAGGTGGGCAGAGCTCGCCTCTCCCGGGAGGAGAAGGAACGGCGAAGAGCACAAGGGACTCTGTCTCTATTGTGGAGCCACGGGACACTTTACAGCAAAGTGTCCCGCGGCTCCACAATAGAGACAGAGTCCCTTGTCGTAAAGCCAAGGCCCGTCAGAAGGGAAGAAGTTACTGATGGGTGGCATTTCCTTGGAAGAATCCTCTAGAGAAGCTATGATCCGATCCTACCGGTCAGACTGCTGTGGGCTGCTACACATCATCGGTGTGACGCGTTAGTGGACTATGGGGCGGAGGAGAGTTTCATGGACCAAGACCTGGCGCGCAGACTCAGGATTCCGGTCATCCCACTCACTCATCCCATCTCCGTCAATGCATTGGGTGGACAACCTCTGTCATCCATCACACACTCTACCGGACCGGTGAGTCTTATCACGTCAGGCAACCATGTGGAGGAGATTCGGTTTTTATTGATTGACTCTGCCTTTGCTCCTGTGGTCTTGGGTCACCCTTGGCTCACCCTTCACAACCCTCACATAAACTGGCGTCAGAACACTATTATGTCTTGGAGTGAGAGCTGTCATGCGTCTTGTTTGGTGTCTGCTTGTTCTTCTGTGTCTTGTTTGGATCTCCCACTCAGCTGAATAAAAGTCTACATCATTTTTTCTTATTTTATATACTGTAAATTTAAATGTTTATGTTGATTTTGATATGTTTATCGTATGTTGTAAATAGCTGGGGGAATAAAGGTATAGAAGAATTTGTTTCATGTAGAAATTATGACTGTCATTACAAAAATAAATAATGTCCAGAGCAATGAATTCTCTTTTATTTACACATTTAAAGTTGCATAAAAATAAATAAATGTACAGATTTTTTTTTTTCCTTTTAAAAAATATAAGTGAAAAAAAGTTAAACAAGAATATATACATATATATATATATATATATATATATATATATATATATATATATATATATATATATATATGTAACGGCATCAGGTGATTGACAGCAGTGTCATCCTATCAGCAAGTAGTATCTTGCATTTAAGTCTGATTGGCTGTTACCTGGGATGCGTCACCTCCGATTTCCCCGTTTGGTTTGCTAGTGTCGACGGTGGTTGTAGGTAAGCGAGCTGTGTTTTAATGGGTGATCATTTTTGGAGTTTTCCTATGCATAACTTTTTTAATCATTTTTATCAATTAGTGCAGCCTTGGTGCGGTGCCCTTCGTGCTGCTTAGTGGGTCTGATGACTGTTCACCTCACAGGTAATGTTTATTGTTAAGAGCTCGTGATATGGTGCTGAAATGGCTGTGTGGGTTTAACATTCTTTTCGGATATCAAATAGGCGTGATTCCCTACTGATTGTTGCTACTGTCTTCGCACTATTAAAGTGCTGCGGTTAATACGGCCGCGCTGACGCGATCATCACTAAAGAGAAGGGGACTGCTCGTTTGGTTCTTATCGTGGCGTTATATTTGACCTGCTTCATATTCCTGGATTGTGTGGGGGGCTAATTGGTTCCTTCCACTTGTAGGGGAGCTAGCTGCCCTCTGTGTCTTTGTTTGATTTGAAACCTCTTTTTGTTTGTTTCCTGTTAACTTACTTCTAATCTTTTGGAAGTATAGTTTGTTTAGTTAACTTGATTTTTATTTTCATTTCATCTTTACTATTGTAAAGCCATTTAACTGCGTTAAATATTTAATCAAGCCATTTAATTGCTTGGTTCATGTGATCAACCATCTATAAGTACAATTCTATTTGTGTGTGTGTGTGAACCTCTACTGAGCTAAAATTGTCTTGTATTAATCAGGTGACCAACTAATTGACTTTTCTGCGCTTGAATGGTTTTTTTTTTTGTGAGGATTTGCTTTATTGATGTCCATCTGGTCATTTTTATGAACATTGTTATAGTTTCTTATCTTTATTTTGCAGGCGCTGGGGTCCCACGGGTGGATTGCTCTTCCTCCTCCTGGTGGTGGTCTTCTATCGTGTGCAGTGTACACTGTTGAGTGTGTGATTAAGTGACACGGGGTGTGCGTGTGGAAGTGTGCTCCGTAAAATCAAACTCCACGCTGCTTCCTGCCGTTGGGAGCCTCAGGCCTGCCGGTATTTAGTTTCTTTTTTTGCATGTTTTTCTTAGTTTAAAGTGGGTTTCAGTGTCCAACATTTTAAAGTATTTTTCTATTAATAAACATTTGTATTTTTGTATTACTCGCGTCTCTTGCCTAATTCTATGAGGGAACCGAACCTGTGTGCTTTGCTCATTGTTTGAGTATTTTCCCTGGGGCTAATCCCTAGGGTGGCGTAGTCTGACTTTCTTTATTAGGGAATAAAAACTTGCTCTTGTGTTTCAAAAATTGCACTGCCCCCACATTCATATATATTTCTCAATCATTCTTTCAAGAAGAGAAAACAGCCTGTCCATCCTCTCCCTACTCTCATGTGTTCTCCTCGCCTCTGCAGTCCCATGTCTTCTCTAATCAAGTCCAAAAACTCGTCCTCTCTGTCTCGCCTTCTTCGTGGTGCTCGTGCTGGTGCTGGTGCGGGTGCTGCCCCTGGCTCCTCCTCTTCTTGGTCACACACTGCTGAACTCGGCCCTGGTCTGTCCTCAGGGATTGAGGCAATGAGGACAGGGGGGTGGTGCAATGCCTCTGTCCCAACACCTCATCCATGAGGACAAACCAAGGCCAAGTTTCAGCAGTGGGTTTCCCACTCACACCCTCACCTGTGCCAGGACACGTGCAATCCTAAGGCAGAGCAAATTAACCATGGCTTGTTAACAACAACAGCACAATACATTTCAACAAAGATGTGATCTCAACTTTCTTACTTTGTATTTTTAAAATCATATTCATATTCAGACATCATATTTATGAATACTCAAATTTGGTTAACATTTACATTTACATTTATTCATTTAGCTGACGCTTTTATCCAAAGCGACTCACAATTGCTATACATGTCAGAGGTCGCACGCCTCTGGAGCAATTAGGGGTTAAGTGTCTTGCTCAGGGACACATTGGTGTCTCACAGTGGATTCGAACCCGGGTCTCTCACACCAAAGGCATGTGTCTTATCCACTGCGCCATCACCCCCCGTAAAAACCTTTGTAGACATAGCTTGCATGACAGCACTACAAAAACACAAAAGTGAAACCCCATTGCCTTATCTACTGCTTTTCTTATTGTTGTGGGCTTTATAGGGTGAATGATATTTCTTATTTACACAAGTTAGACAGACTAGTGCAAATATTACAATAAAATTTAATTTAATTAGTTTATTTTTTTTAATTGCAATTTAATAAATTGAGCTGTCTGCTCCCTGAAACAATTATTAAACTAATATTAGCACAAGTTTTGCCTCAGACCACCTGACAAATGAAGTTTAGGAGTTAAGATAAAGTTTATAAGAAAGAAAAACTTGTGGCTTTTAACTCAGGTTTCACTAGCTATTTGAGTAAATGAAAACATAATACTTACATTTAAATGTGAATTTGCCGTCCACCACCGAACTCTCGGCCATCATTTAAAAAAAAATAAAAATGCTGTCGACATATGGGGTAGGATCAGGCCGCAAGGATCCTTTCATGTATCCTTCCTTTCACGGGGAAACGAAGGGTGCATTTGGCGTCGCTTTAGCCTTCGTTATGACGCAATCGGCCTTCGAATCATAGACAGTAAAAGAAATGGACACAACGACCCCATTGGATTCAACGGAGAAAAGTGAAGTCAATTAGAAGCTTTCACTTCCTGATGGCTGACTGTACTGCGCAGACTCAAACTGAGCTTGACGACGTAGATGTGACATGAGAAATCTGAATCATTCCTTTCCGAATCTTGCAGAGACGGAGAGTGTGAGTAGGAGCTGTCCATGAGCTGGAGCAGGAGCAACTTTTGCTAAGTATTCTGATTAATTATTTTGTCATTTTGCCTCCACGTCCCCCTGACTGCGCGCGAGCTTCTCCTCCTGTCCATACGGTAATCTCTCTACTGTGCGACAGAGAGTCGCGTGGTTATGACGCAATCGTTAGCCTATTTTTACAAAAAACGGCTTCTACGGGGCCATAAAGTAAGATACAAGGTAATGGAGCATTTTATACATTTTCGTGTTTCTTTAGAAATGAGTAATGGACAAATGGAGTCTTTAAACGCCTCAGATGTAAAGTTATTCGCTGTCAAAGTGACACCAAAATTAATGGGAGTCAATGGAATGCTAACAGCAGGTGAGGGTCTGCTAATCAATGGCGGCACCCGGGGAAGCTTCAATTTTTTACGAAACATTGGCCCCCTGCTTCGAATATGGCCTTCGGAGGATGCAGAATTGAATTGGGACAGCCTTCATCGTGCCGCTGTGATGTTTCGATGTGACGCAATCGGCCTTCAAATACGGCCTTCGGAGGATGCAGCCTTCACATTGGGACACAGCCTATGTCTGTGTGTACTGTTCTGGTCTGATTGCCTATCAACGTCAGCTGTGCTGACGAGCAATCAGATCAGTCGCGGGTGCGGCTCGTTTATGTGTCCTATATGTTTTTTTTTTAATCTTTTGCTGTTTACATAAATAAACATCACCTTTCATTCGCAACTGGATCTTGTGTTTCGTGACGTAACAAGGCTATATTGAGTGTGAGGATGTTGGAGGTGGAGATTTATAGCCTTTTCTCACAGCACTTGATATAATTAAACTTATCAATTTGATGGCGGATCCAGAAAGGGACAAACGATAACCACCAGTGACAACTGGAGATTCACCCGCTGTAAAATGCAAAAGACTTTGGAGTGGCTACAGAAAAAAAGAGACTGCAACCGGCCCATGCGAAAACAAGGATAAATATCGGAAGGGCTTTTGAAAGGTGGTGTGAACTCCATGTTTTGAAGGGGTTCAAAACGGACGCAGAGACAGCTTTCTTTTCTGCTGGAACATTAATGTGTTGGTATGACAATTAGAAATTAGATTGCACAGAAATGGAAACTGAACTACAGGTAGCCCTATACACATTAAAGGTAGTCACGCAATGATGTTGTTAACATTAACAATTTTGGAACAAAGTGTAATTTGCACGGTTTGACGTGATATGATAAGCGATCATTATATTTAATCAGCGCGATTTACTGCAATGGCATTTTTCCTCTTAGTTGGTCAGAACAGAGGATGTTACTTGCTTGTTCAGACAACATTTTCCGGTGAAAATTCTTATGTTGGTCATACTTCCAAAAAGTAGAATCTGTGATTGCGAATGACAGTATCTACATCGGCGCGGCGACTGACAGCCGCACATTCTCCTCAAAACATTGGATTCATCAGCGCTGTGCCGTGCCGAGGCTCAACTCATGTAAAGTTGATAATTCCGCAAATAACTGCAATTGCAGATTTCAAACGGAGATGGCGACAAAGGGGAAAAACTATGGACTGCAGCTTTAATAACTTTTTTACAATAAAAATGAAACATCACTGAACTTACTTAAGCTGAACTATGATGCTATTTTCTTCTGGAAACAAACTTTGTTGCATTATTTTCCTGTTATCACTGTAAAGCTGCTTTGAAACAATCTGTATTATAAAAAGTGCTATATAAATAAAGGTGACTTTGAACAAGAACATACCACAGAGAAGTCTTCTGACAGAATTGTGCCCTTTGAATACCGCCATAAATAATAGCGGTATAGAGCTGTAATTGTATTTTATTTATTTTTTTTCTCCATTCTACTATTGTCTGGTTTGTTGATTACTGCATGTTAATCGAGTACTGACTGCAGCATGGGTGATGGCCCAAGACAAATTTCCCTATGTGGGATAATAAAGTTTTACCTTACCTCACCTCACCTCACCTCACCTTACTTCACCTCACCTTACCTTAATTGTAAGTTTTTTAAAATGCTTATTTTGGCCAGACAAGAAATACCTTACCTAACCTGAGGATAATACAGTAAATAACAAGGTTAAAGGTATTAAGATCAAAGTACTCACCGCAAAACAAGGATAAAAAAAAGTAAACCTATCAAGCAAAGCTGTTTCAAAGGGCACATGCTTACTGGAAATCTGATCAGTGTTTGTCTAAAGTGTGTTTATGCAGGGGTGGATCTAGAAAATAATTTATAGCACTATAAATGAGGACATGAGGACTATGAGGGGTGGCAACACCAAAAGTTTTTGTGGATTTATGGCCTGACATGCGCATTTGTGTTCATGAATATCCGAAACAGGTGCATAACCACAAAGTAATCATCTATACTGTTTTTAAAAAAAATAATACATAACAAAATATCAATATCCAGGGCACCAAATCAAGACAATTTTGAGGGCAACAACGTCTAATGTCTCTGTAACTTAAAAATTTGAATGTGAAATTACAGTATATTCCAGGTCAATAATTGCACTACTTCCACAGTAATTTCACAGTAGGATTCTCTTGTATTTAACTGCACTTTATTGTACAGAAATTTATTGTAAAATCTACAGTACTTTACAGCCAATTGAAATGACTGTAAACAAATAATATCTCATTGTATTTCTACAGTGCATTTGTACTGTGAATGTAAGCCTACCCAGCAATGCAGCATAGAGTTTTTACAGTTTGGTTGTATGTGCGCTGCTGAACTTATTTTTGCTTCACTTTTAGCAGTTTGTGTTGTTGGTTTATTTTGTTATGTTTGAGCTGTTTTTAATTATCATTATTATTTGCTGAGTGTCACCATTGTTGTGTTTTGTAGTGTTGATGTATTGAAGTCTGTGCATCATTAAATGATGATGATGCTTTTAAGAAAAAGTCTTCTATGCCTATTTATTTCTTCATGCAAATTATCATATGACTTCAGAAGTCAAGTTGTGTGAAAATCCCATTTATGACACGCAAATTCCTCTTGGATGAGAACCTTGGGAGAAACGGGGGTGAGTGAATGATGTGAGATATAATTTTTAGCTGATCTTTTCCTTTAACAATTGCTACTTTGCAAACATGATATTTACTACTGGAAAGATGTTGGTGGCATTTTTAACGTTGGTCTAATAATATTCTCTGTGTTGTGGTGCATGGCATGCTTAATATTTCTCAACTCTTTAAAATGACCAAATCAAGCATTTTATAGGCATTTTGCCACATAAAACACTTGATAAGAAATTAATGGTTAAACATACAGTACATAATGTGTGTTCATAGGTTAGGTCATTGACGTGCATATGCTCAGTGTCCCTTGCTGCTGATTGGCTGGCCTGTAAAATTGAAAAACCATATAAATGTTTTGTTTTGCTCAATAATGGCTCAATGCTCAGAAACCTGGGGTCAATTTTTGTTGTAGAAACCATCAGAATTAATTTCATCAGTATTTTCAGATCAGTGCTGTAGCAATGCATCACTTCTTTTCCATTGCGTTTTCACTGCTAGCCATTATTGGGCAGCATGTGAGCGTTCAGTCCGTTGTAAGACGTTCGGTGGATTTCTGCATTTTTGATGACAAAAGGGAAACGTGCCTTCAGACTGTGGGGGTGTCAAATGGAATGGAGTGGGGGTGGTGGATGTTTACGGAGATGTGTCCATCTGGAACGTACGCCGCAGGGTTTCATCTGAAGGTAAGTTGCAGTAATATGGGGGTTTCTTTGGGGTTAAACATGTGAACTGGTGACTGAGCGTTGATAGCTGGGAACTACACCTGCTTATTCTGCTTAATACTAAAGATGAATGTTACTATGAGTTGGCCTACTAGAGTTAACTCTAAAAAGTTGCCTGTGGCTTTCTTTCTGTCACTCTCAGGGTGGATGATGAAGGAGGCAAACAGGTGGATGCTAATAAATCCAAAGGTTTAATTTTAAAAAAGCAAAATACAAAAAGCAGGGACGACACAATGAGCTGATGCTCAAACATTGACCGACCATAGACTGGTGAAAGACCAACTTAAATACACAGAAGATAATGACTACTAACTAACAGGTGATAGAAATCAAGATGATAGACTAATTAACAACACACAGGTGATTGAACTGAACTAAACTAATGACGATGAAGACAGAACTCAAATGAAGACCGTGACGATGAAACTAACGTAAAGTCCATTAAAACCAACAGAAAATCTCAGAAAACCTGACACTTTCAAATAGAAGATTGTCATTTTGTTGTTGTTTTTTTTTTTGTCATTTTTTAAGGTGGAACGACATTCGGCTGGTTTCTGGGCTGATAACACAGCGCTCAATGGGATTCGTCTACACTGTATCAATCAAACAAGCTCACAGCGCCCACATAAGTACTATTCCTCCATTCAGTCAGATACAGGAAGGTAATGGGCTCAGATTCAGAGCAGTTAAACTAATTATAGGCTGTTCGGGGTTATTAGGAATTCTCACATTAAAGGCACAATATGTAACTTTTTTGCTTTAAAAATAGCAAAAATCACTATATCTATGTTATATATATTTTTTTAGTTGTGTACTTACATTATCCCGACTGTTTCCAACAACTTTCAAACCAGGAGAAATTTTAATTTAATTCGAAGACACGGCACGTTTCTTTATTTCCGTTTTGTCACAGTCAATGGCGTCATATCCGCGTTGTCCCTGGTTTCCGCTCGTGCTGCCATGGTAACCAGAGTTATGAACCAGAGCCCTCTGATAGTAACCAAGACAACAGACGTGGACCACTGTAGTTCGCAATGTCTATCTGCACGCTGTTGTTGTTTCGTTCAAACATTATGGACGATGGCAAGCAGACTTTGGATAAAAAAGGAGAACTAAAACGAGAATCAATATCAGTGCGGTGTTTTCGAGATGCCGAGAGCTCCCATAGACAGTATATAAACGAGAGCTCCACGTCCGAGACTTCGACCGCTCCTACATGTACTTTATTAAACAGGTGAGCACATTTACATAAAACTAATCAATGTTATATAGTTCAACAATGATAAAATGTCAGAATATGATCTGTATGTTATTCTAATGTTGATCTAGTTTACTGCTAGTCTCATACAGACAAACTAACACATACATTTCAACACATTTAAATGCAGTTTAGTGTGATAGTGTAATGTTAGACCAAGTGAAACAGCGCTGCGTTACCTCACAAGTTTAATTTGTCTAATAAACTGACCTGTGAGTAGTAATTCTGCGTGTAGTTCGGTAGAATGAAATGTCCATATTCCTTTTATATCCGCGGGACTCGCGTCGCTTGTATTGTGGAGCTGATAGCTGTCTCTTAGCAATCCCAAACTGCTTCATATCACAGTCATGATAAAAGCATCGATGTATTCACTCATCCATAAACATTATTAGATCGGTCGGCTTGACGTTGACGACAACATCCATAATTCTTAGCAAATGTTGCGTCATCAAACTACGCCTTTGTTATTGTAAATAGGTTAGCGACCCCTAGTGGAGAAAAAATCCCATACTGTACGTTTAAAGGTGCCCTAGAATGTGAAATTGAATTTATCTTGGCATAGTTAAATAACAAGAGTTCAGTACATGGACATGACATACAGTGAGTCTCAAACACCATAGGTTTCTCTTTCTTATTTAAATCTCGTTTTTGAAAAACACCCCTGAAAAACAGGCGAATCTCCACATAACACCGACTGTGACGCAACAGTCGGGATCATTAATATGTACGCCTCTAAAAATTTGCATATGCCAGCCCATGCTCAGTGCCAGGCGAAACTGCACAGCCGAATCATCAGAAGCAGGTGAAGAAACAAGCAGGAGGAGGATCATAGGGAAAATGGCAGATCTATCTATAATCTATCTATAATCGGATACCGCTAACTTATAGTTTAATTCGAAGTTGTTAGTTGCTCTGCCCATTTCACCACGGACTGTTTTTCTAACCTGGAACAATATCAAGCAGCCAGGCTTCTCTCGGCGTCTCAAACGGACGAAGGGGGCAATTTCAACTAACGTTATATTCCCGCAAGCGGTAAGTAGTGATTTTATTAACGATAATTTACACTGTGTTATCTAGATCCAGCGCGATATTGTTTTTTCCTCGAGAGACATCGTGGTTTGCAAACGAGCGAACGAAGCATGGCAGTTGCTCAGTGTTTGGATGTATAAATGAACACACAAATATTTTTTTAGCTCCTTCATCCGAGCCTCTGGAGAACCAGTGGGTTATGTGAATTTCTGATGTGTAATTGTTCAAGTTCAGACAGATAATCTTTGTCTCAAAGTCGTTCAACACTGTTTATGCATCAGTAAATCGCGTTGCAGTGATAAGATCTTCATTCACGCGATCAACAGGCTGTCATCTGCTCAATGCTCATCACTGCAACCTTTCATGTGATGGGAATAGATCTAAATACTTAAACTTCTCATGATTCGTTAATCCCGATAGCTGTAATAGTAAAAACGTATAAAAGCTGTAATAGTAAAAGTTTTCCAGATAGCTCTACATGTAATGCCAGATATTTCATATGCAAGCATGTCAGCCAATCACAGCAGTGGGCAACAACACTGAAGTCTCACAGCAGACACGCCCCTTCAAACAGAGTGTTCAAATCAGGGGATGAAATCAGGCTAGGAAATATGCCTTTTATTTCTAAATTATAACAAATTTTGATCTAAAAAACATACTAACATTATAAGGGCACCCCAGGAAACATTATAAAATAATAAAATAATCCATTCTACGGCACCTTTAAGGGTTAGGAGTAGCTTCTTCGTAAGCTAGACAAATGATTTTCTAAAAAATAATAGATTTGATCAATAAAACTGTTTTTCCACAGCTGGGGTTACTGGACAAATAGCGAATGGTGTTCTTCTGGATACTTGACAGCTTTCCAGCTGAAAGTCGAATCTTCCCAAGGAATTGAAGATGATACGTCTGTGAACAACATCAGGTGAGCGTGTGGTGGTAAAAGTCTGATTTTTTTTTATTTTTTTTGCTGTTTAACCCTCTACACAATATAATATCAAAGAGGGGAAAAAAAAAATTTAATGTGATGTTTTTCCTGCTTTAAATGGATTACTTGCACAACTACTTCCGCGTTCTACTTAGTACATATCAGGAGTTTCCGGTTAGAGCGTTCAGCGCACCGACATACATGAGAATGCAGCTATGTTTTATAGCTGCCACTTGATTAAAACAATGACTAATGATCTCTGTATTAATTATTTTGAGCCTGCAGAAATGTTCTTATAAATATATTTTCTTTCAGACTGTGCATTCTGAATAATATATTCATCCACTAACCTGCAGCAATCCAATGCTCGTCTTCTCATTAACAGTGTTTTTTTCGTACTGATATTTCATACCTATTGAGTTTACATTTTTAAATGAATTTGACTAATAAAAAGGATTGCTTGTGTGCGTTGGTGCTTTATTCCAGTCTTTTAAAATAGTTGAATGAATGAATGCTCGCGAGGTGCCTGTAACGATGTTAAATAAGGCTAGGCTATTTAACTCATCTTAAACAGTAACGCACACAGCATAGAGGAGAATGACAGTCAACTACTTTGAATATTAATTAAGCATGTTGGGGATAAACATGTAAATAGTAAAAAGGTTGACATTGGAAAATGACAAAGAAGGATTCAAATATGTAGGCCTAATCCAAATAAATATTTTTTTTTGTGGATTGTACTAATGTTATTCATCTGTTCTCACAGACTTCAGCGTCGCGGTCACTAGTTTACACGAGCACTGACACCCTGTGGTGAAATAATGGTGTATTTATAACAGCCGCAGTTTGGAAAATTCTGCACACAGTAAACATCAGAATATCCCTTCTCCTGTCAATACATTTTTTTTAATACATTTATTACAGACACTCATTTTAGGTGGCGTTTGTTCAACTCAATGACCACAGTAGCCTACATTGAAAGTAAACATAACCGGAAATAAGTGAGATGTACTATTTCCAAACGGAAGTGCGTCACGAAGCTCAGTGCAAGTGTTTTTCTCGTGAGTTTGGCTTGCCTATAACTTTCATCTGGGAACGCAATGTGCGCCATTCATTACATTTGTGAGGTAAATCATTTATAAACCTACACCAACACAGGAGAATCCATCAATAAGTTTAAATCCTCACTTTGACTTTGCATATTTTATTTCCACATGTTCTTGTTCAAGAAATTACAGTGACTGAAGCATTTACCGTACAGAAGTGTCCAAATATTAAAGATTAAGTGGACATTTGAATTAAATACTGTTTAGCCAATACTGAACAAGGATTTGATCTGCTGTAAAGTGTAACAATCACCAAGCTATTGGCACCCTCTGCAGGTATTAGTTACAATACACAATGTACAGTACATAAGATAATTGTCTATATTATGCATTTTAAGTGTTGTTCTATAAAACCATATAATTACTTGCTTTTGATACTGTATTTGAACCAAATATGTATTAAGTAATTTTAAAGGGTATTGTTTGCTTAGATCTATTTTTTTTACCACACACAAAAATCAGATACTCAATTCATTTTCAAAATAATCGACCAATTACTCGATTACCAAAATAATTGTTAGTGACAGCTGTGGGATTACAAATTTAAGAACCTGTTTAAGATCTGCTGATCCTACGTCTTACATAACATCACATGAAAAACTAAGGTGAACTACACTGTATTGGGCATTCAAGGTGAACATGAACATGAGCACCTTATAGTTTCCATTGAAGGGGTTTTGTCAGTCTTTGATCTTCCAACTGAGAGTCAAACTATGTGTGAATGATTACATAGTCTTAGTTTTTGCAACCATGTGATGTTTATACAATTTTGGGGGTACCAGTGGGGGTAATTGCCTCTATTGTCTTTAGATGATTAGATTTAGTGGTCATCTCTAAGGCTGTTTGAAAGGTAACACCTTTAAGGACTGCCCACTGAATGCCTATAAGATACCATGTAAAGTTCCTTTAGTCAGACTTTATAACTGCAGCTACCGACAGCTTGTGTTCTCAGTAAAGAATCCTGCTGAAGTTACAACCGAGTCTCCTGGTCTTCACGTCTGAGTTTCCTACACAGCCCTAATTACAATATTGTCCTTTCTGAATTTTCTTCAGATTCAAATGCAGTAAAGGTGCTGTACTGCAAGGTGAAGGTGGACGCCGGGGCGATTGGGGCAGCTGGAGCCCATCCTGTGAGGGAACAGGAATCTGCGGCATCAAGACCCGGATAGAACCGTCACAGGGAATGGGAGACGACACCGCTCTCAATGATGTGATTATGTTTTGCTGTGATTAAGGTGATGTGATCAATCACAAACTCAGACTGCAGGGCAGCTTTACATATAACTATGTTTGTTTGTTTGTTTGTTTGTTGGAAGTGCTGGCTGAGCTGAGTTTGTTTTTTCTTTCAGGTGTAAGAGGATAATAACAAGAACAGCGAGAAGATCAAAATAATTGATCACCATGCATACTATAATGAGCTATTATGAACTGTGTCGTACAACAGTTTTGTAATTGGGATAATGTGCATCCCACTTATTACACAGCTACTTACCAAAAAAATAATTTTGAGTTGAAATTTTTGTTCTTTCTTGTAGATTATTGATGTTTTAATTTTCCTGCTTTAGATGGAGACTCCTAATCTGGCACCTTTACCAGCATTAAAGAAGCATCTTGTCGTTTCATGTTCTTTAGTAAAACACTTTACATCAGATGTTTCATTACATTAGTGCATTTGGTAGATGCTTTTATACAAGTGACTTACATTGCATTCAAAGTAATCGACGACTCAGTTTATGCTTTTGCTGGGCGTCAAATCCATGAAATGCATACTCTACTGTTTGAGCTACAGGTATACATGAATACTACATTAAACTGTACAACTGTCAGCTCTGTTACCTTACCTTAAATTCGAACAAAAATGTTCATCATGACAGGACACGAATGCAAAAATGTAAGTTTATGGTTGAGCCTGACATCCCTGTCTAGAAATAAGCATCATCTTTGAAGGACAGAAATATGTCCTTATATTAAAATTTTCCATTCCTCACTAACCTGATTAAAATCATTTACATTTAAATGTACATTTGCTTCTCATTCATTTGTTCATGTAATTTCTCCACATACAGTATGGATCTGACTAATCAAAGAATTAATAAATAGGCCTATTTCCAGTAACTTTCATTTCTCTAAAGCAAGTTGAGCATCAAAGCATAAGAAGAGACTTTACAATAAATATTTAATTTATTTCAGTGAACTCGATTATTTTGACGATTAATTGAGCAATTGGAGAATTTCAAAAACTTTTAGCCTTTTATGTTCAAACCGGATTCAGACAATAGGCGCGTTTCCATTACAGATTTGCACAAAACTTTTGCGATTTTTATTTTTATTTATTTTTTCTAAATGTAGACAAACTATTGGGAAATGACAATGTTTCCATTAAACGATGTTATGCGACTAAAACTTCATTTTTTCCTCTCGCGATGAGTAAAATCATTCCAAAAACCATGGCAACGGACGTTGGTAGGTTCATGTACTCTATCCCAGCCACTGCACTAGCCATTATTATTAATGGAAGGAGATGTGTGTGTGTTTTCAAAGCATTAATGGTAAGGAACGACCCTTATTATACTTGTGAGCAGCACATATGAGGAGTTTCTGAGTGTTTCTCCCTCAGATCTGCTTCGAGGTCTTTATTGTGGCATTTGAGGTTTAGAATCCATTATTCCTGTAATTCTTCTGTCTTTTATGAATTTAATAAAGATCTGTCGCGTATTCTGTCCAAACACACCGCGTCATATACGTCAGCTGACCTGTCAATGCACAAAAACTGTTTCCATTGCAGTTTTGCGAAATATTTCTTTTTCGAATTGCCTGAAAAACCTCCTCATGCGAGCGTAAAAACTTTTCTGCGATAAATGGAAGTTTTTGCGAAATTGACGTGTTTCCATTGGGCGTATTTTCAATTCGCAATTTCAATTTGCGCAATTTGTAGGGTAATGGAAACATGGCTAGTGATGGAGAGACTCAAGAAGAAGTGACAACAGGACATTTCTGAATGGTTAGTTGATGAATTTATGTAACTTATGTGTAGTTATCTTCTAGTCATTGATTAGCATATTCTGTCTTGATAATCCATAAATTGTGTTCAGGGGGTGGGGTTTATGTAAATTCTAGGGTTTGTGATGTCACTAACCCGGGAGGAAGCTAGTGTAGTCTCTACCAGCCGTTTGTTGTAGTCCTTAAAAAGTGATTTCTTTAAAAGCAAATATCTCCCTTTGCTTTGAACTGAGCGTTGTAACTTTGCAGATTTTGTTTATACTCAAACAGCAACATTACACACTAACTAAAGTTAAAAAAAAAGTGAAATCATAATCAACCACCCCTTTAATAAATTGACAGTCATAAAACATAATCTGCCTTCTCATGTTTGTATGTGCGCTGAACGCTTTTACCTGAAACTCCCGAGATGTATTAAGTAGAACGTGGAAGTAGTTGAGCAAGTAGTCCATTGTGACAGCCTTAAAGGGATAGTTCACCCAAAAATGATATTTAAGCCATGATTTACTCACCCGTTCGAGCCGTTCGAGATGCATATGTCAATCTTTTTTCAGACGAACACATTTTCAGTTATTTTAGAAAATGTCTTAGATCTTTCAGTGGTTATAATGTGAAGCAATGGGGTCCAGCTGATTCAAGTCGCAAAATGTGCATGCATCCTTCACAAAAATAATCCATCCGGCTCCAGGGGGATAAACGAAGGCCTTCTGAGGGTAATCCGTGCAGTTTTGTCGTAAAAATATACATATTTAAAACTTTATAAACGAAAATAACTGGCTTCCGGTGGCGGTCGGCGCGCGTTCATGGAGATGGTTGCTGGCTTATGACGTAGGACGTAGCGCATGAAGCGTCGTGACGTAGAACGAGCGTGACAGCGCAGCCAGAGAGCAGAGCAAAACAAAACTCTACGTTCGCTCTACGTCACAACGTCATTCATCTCCATGAACGCGCGCCGACCGCCACCGGAAGCCAGTTATTTTCGTTTATAAAGTTTTAAATATGTATATTTTTACGACAAAACCGCACGGATTACCCTCAGAAGGCCTTCGTTTAGCCTTCGTAATATTATATAGTGTGTCTGAGATGTAATCAGTCATCATTTTTACTCTGAATGTAGTCATAAAATGCATCACTAATTACTCTGCAGGAACTACTAGTGATCTGGACCATTATTTTAAAGTAAAAAATATGTTTTTCACTTTAAAATAATGGTCCAGATCACAAGTAGTTCCTGCATAGTGACCCTTGAGTAATTAGTGATGTATTTTGTAACCACGTTGAGAGTACAAAAAAGAATTGCTAACGTCTCAGACACGTTAATGTTGTGATTAGTAATTAATTAGTAATTCTTTATAATTTGTCATAATTACCTATTAGTTCTTAATGATCATTAGGTAATTATTGATTACCTAATAAGGAACTATCTTAGTCCTAAATTCATATTACTTACTGATTAAGCTTGTTTCCATATTAGTTAACAGTACACTGTAAAAACTAAAGGGGCCTCAAATATCCTGTCGGATGCTCAAGGAACTTCAAAATGTAATTTAAGTGCCTCAAAGCTCTTTCTCTTAGCTCTCTTTTTGTAGGGTTACTGGAAGAGCACTGACAATCTTTGAGGTTCTTGCTGGAACTTATGGGATCCTTTAAGCACTTTGTATTTAGTTCAGAGGTTCTGGAGTCACCTTTTCATTACCATGAGACCTCGAAGTGCTTTGGGGGAAAATAGAGGAACTTGAATGCGATAAAAGGGTTATTGGAAGATCTTTTAACGTTTAAGTGGTTCCTGGAAGATCTCTTATGTTAAAGCCAGCATCTGGAGGAACCCAATGGTTCAGTGAGGCCAGAATAAGATTATTATTATCCTATTATTATTATTATAGGCTGCTTAAGTTTGATTCAGTATACATACCCAGGTGAAAAAGACATACTATTAAATGTATTAAAAATGTACTTGAGTGTGTTTTTAGTAGGCCTACAATACAAATATACTTTAATGCATTTTTAATACATTTAACAGTAGCCTACGTCTTTTTCACCTGTGTAGCTTACATTTATTTAGTATAGGCCTATTTTATTGATTAATTTAAACCTTAAACAACAACACTAAATAATAATAATATTAATAATATGAAGAAGAAGAACCAGGAAGAGAAAAGTTTTATTCTGTCACGAAACTGCTAGAGGTGGGCGGATCGATCCTAAAATATCGATACTTCGATACTGACGTGGTATCGAAAAGGATCGATCCTCACATAAAAATATCGATCCAAATGTGTGTTTTTTTTACCAGTAATTTGTATTTATTTAGCACGCAATTCAGTGCGTAAAATAAGCTTCTAAGTGGAAAAATAAGCGAATGTTAGCGGATAATTGTGTAGGATAGAACTTTTTCTCCTAGTCATCTGGATACAAGACGAAACCAATCAATCACAGAGAGCGTTCGATGCTGGTGCTTCACTGAGCTCACAGGCACGTTTGGGAAACGAAGCCTTGCTTAGATGACAGAGAAACAATCGGGAGTTATTTTGCAATAAACAAAGCAAAAGTGTATATAACGGTTCAAAATGTTGAGGACAGTAAGATTTTTTTTAATGAAATTAATATTTTTATTCAACAAGGATCGATGCATTAAATTGATCAAAAGTGACAGTCAAGGGTTTTTCACTGTTAAAATCTACTTCATATAAATGCTGTTCTTTCAACTTGGTTCATCAAATAATTCTGCATCATGGTTTCCACAAAAAAATATGAAACTGTTTTCAACACTGATAATAAGAAATGTTTTCTGAGCTGTAAATCAGCATAACTGGAGTAATGATGCCGAAAATTACGCTTTGATCAATTGAATAAATTACAGTTTAGTATGACATAGAAAACAGATAGCCTATGTTAAATTGTAATATTACAGTTTTTACTGTATTTTTGATCAAATAAATGCAGAAGAGAATTAAAAATCTTACAGACCCCAAACTTTTGAACAGTAGTGTACAATAGTACTTTTACTATAATTAGGGTAGTTTTGTAAAAGTCACTGACTAATAATTACAGGCGAGTTGAGAGCACAAATCACAAAATATTTAGTAGTCATGAAAACGTTTTCAGATTTAGCATATTAATGATGCATTCACCTCATAAATCATGACACACTGCCATGCGCGGAGTTTGCGGGGGGGCAGGGGGAGCATTGCCCCCCCTGTTGGCTGAAACGTAATTGCATTTTCTCAACAAAAAAATAAATAATAATTGCATTGTTTAAAAAAAGATATTATAAATATTTTAAATAACACAAAACAACTAAATGGTGGTAGGTAATACATCTGATTTCATATACTGCTTTAGTAAAAAAAGCTAGCATTTAATAGCGTTGTAGTTATCTCGGACTCGTTACACCAAAACTGTAAGTTTTATTTCTCTTCCAAATAACTGCTTAAGCTGGAGAAACTCAACACACTGCTTTCAATATGCTGTTCAATATGTTTCAAAAGTGGAGAGTATTGAGTGTTGAGTGACTGTTCATTTTTCCCGTGTCTCAAAATGTTTTAAATGTTTTATGAAGTACAACAAAATGCGAAATATATATCTTGTTTTTTAATCACTCTCATTGCCACAATGTATTTCCGCCACAATTCCGTCAGAATTGCGTGATATAAAGTCAGAATTCGGACTTTTTTTCTCGCAATTGCAACTTTATATCACGCAATTCTGACTTTATAACACGCAATTGCGAGTTTATATCTCGCAATTCTGACATCGTTTCTCACAATTGTGAGATATAAAGTCCAATTCTAAGGGGAAAAAAAGACGGACTTCTTTTTTTTTTTTTACCTCAGAATAGTTTACAATTCTAACTTTATAACACGCAATTGCGACTTAATTTCTCAGAATTGCGACTTTATATCCCGCAATTGCGCCTTTATATCTCACAATTGCTACTTTATTTCTCTGAATTGCCACTTTATTTCTCACAATTCTGACTGCAATTGTGAGAAAAATAGTCAGAATTTCGAGATAAAAAGTCGCTATTATTTATTTATTATTCAGTGGCAGAAACAAGCTTCCAACAATGTGTTTTGAAAAAAGGAAAGAAAAACTTTAAAAATCTTTTCGTTTTGGTTAAAGATAATATTTTAACAGTGCAAAAGTGGTCCACATTTTATTGATCCTCCTAACTGTGTCCGAACGAAGATGCGATGCGAAGTCAAGTGGCTGTTTATGCAAAGTTCTACCTGTTTACAAATTTGTATTGTTGTAGCCTACTGTTTTTTTTATTGGGTTAACAATTTATGTTTATTTAGCATGTTTGTTTTGTCCATATGTGCTAGTGCTGAGTTCCCCAATTGATAGGCCATGCAGGCCCAGCTGCTACAATGTTTTTTTGTTTTTTTTTTTGCCCCCCCTGGCTCGAATGTCAAACTCCGCCTATGCACACTGCTCTAGCACAGGAAAGTGCATACAAGTTCAAATGCATGCTTTTAAAATTAAAAAGTATTGGTATCGGTATCGGCGATACTGGCCCTGTATTTACTTGGTATCGGATCGATAACAAAATTTGGAGTATCGCCCACCTCTAGAAACTGCTGCTGTCGTCGCTTCAGTGATGCTCGCGCGCAACAAAGCTCAGCTGATCGACGTCACCGGGTTTGAAGTAACGGCTCCTCTCATCAAAGCTTCCGCCATTTCTTCGGCTCTCCGTTACAAGGTTTGTAAACTCGCCAAATAAATATAAATACAGAGTCTGCTCACTATATATTCAAACACACACATATATATAAACTAAATGTATTATACATTACTACGTTTTTACAGTGTTTACCACTCGTTTATTGCACAGTATCTGGTATGAAGGTTTTAGCCACGATGCTAACTACGTTGATCTAATGAACAAATGGAAATTACTGACTTATTGTCTTAGATTGATTTAGTCATTCAATTCAACATATTCTGTACAACTGTGTGTTCAAATTGCTGATATAGCCTAACTAATTTAGCTGATTCCTGCTGTCATTGGCGTTTGTTATGAATAACAAAAGCAGGTTAATATAGTTTGGTCTTTTTTTGTTTAGCCTAACTTTACTTACTACATGTGCCCTCATTCTCTCAAATACAATTTTAAAGCCATTTACTGGTCAATAAATATTATGTTGTGAATAATCAGCTTTGTTCTTTTGTTTCCCCAGAACAACCAGTAACTTAAATTTCTAAAATAATCTGAACATTTCAGTGGCAACATTGAATTACAGTAAGTTACCTGCACCACATGCAAGTACTTTATTACTATGAACTTTCTCTGTGTGAAATTGTATTGTTTGACTGTGTACTTGTGTTTTTTTAATCAGTTATTCTCTGAAAATCTTCCCTCATGCTCACAAATCTCAGAAAATCATGTTACTCAGAAAAACAATATCACAGGTTTGGCGCCAATAATGCTATGCATTTTTTCTTATATCTTTATCATTTGCATTTGAATATAAGACATTTTAACTCTGAATTATAACTTAACTGAATTATAACTTATAACTTAAGTTTAGTCTTTTTTGACAAAAAAAAGGAAAAAGCTATTATATGGCTTCAGAAGACTTACAACACAACCCATAACACATGAGTTGTGAACTCATTGATTATTTTTAGGATCTTTTCTTGGACATTTTTGGAGCTTAACCATTTTTACATAAATTGTTGCATTGAATTGAATTAGACAAGTGTACATAAGAATGGTTTCCTGAATGATTTACACAAATTTTTTCTGCTTGTTTCATGCAGTGAAAGCAAACGGTGACTGGGGTTCCACAGACAGAAAGTCAAACAGGTTTGGAACGTCACAAGGCTGAGGAAATTATTTAAATTTGACAACTATCTTTAATAACCTTACTAACAGTAAATGTTGTACTTTGCAGGGACATCGGTAAGTTGAAATGCAAGTTTGAACAAGCATAAAAATCCTCCTGTAGACCTGAAAATCACTGAAGTGCCTGGACCATCCACCAGAAAAGAGGAGAAACAAACGGAAAACGATTCTGCTGTACCTTTTCACTTTTCTAACTCGTTAAGTACCTCACATGTCCTTTGTAAAGGTGCGGTCACATTTGTCAATTTCGTGAAATTACACAGGCAAAAAAGTCCATTGACCATTGTCAGCAGTGTAGCAATGTAATGTATGAAGCACAGCTCACACAGGAGTCACTTTCAAGTAGCTTTCTGTTGGTCAAATCTAGCGAATTCCAGTGACCAACTTGGTCCCATAGTGACATTTTTGACCACAAACGAAATTGCTGATCGTGTGGATTCTTATTGAAATGACTGGAATTCACCAGTGAACATTCACAGAACAACAGATAATTTTACTGCACCTTAATACTGTTTCCGGATCGAAGCCTCTACTTCCTCTATCTTGTTTCATGAGAATACTCAACCATTTAATAGCACTGTTGATTCAAGTCACATATTTAAGCTTTTCAAAAGCCATAGTGTACATTACAGTCTCCAGTCTAACGGCATCCCAGTCTTCAACATTTTATGATTCAAAATAGCTGAATAACTAACCATCAGAGATTTCGGTATAGAGATAAAGGTTAGGATTATAATTTTCAGGAATATTACAGCACAATGAGTGTATATTAGCACTGTTTGTTTGTTTTTGCCATCTGATAGAGCTTTTGTACTTGGAAACAGTGATGTCAGACTTACCATCGGACTGAAACACAAATGTTTTAAAGTTAAGTGAAGATGGACATTTTTAATTAGTCAATTTTTTTTTTTTTTTTACATTGATTTATTTCGTGGAACATGTGTTTCCATGCATTTTGTTGAAATGCCTTTTCTTGTATAGCCTATTGTATATACATGGTTGATTCATGTAGCTTATGTATTATAAAAAAATGTTGTGTATGTGTATGGAAGTATATGTATAAAAATGAATATAAAATATGTAATAAACAATTCTTATTTTGCATTTGGTCCAATTTGTTTATTATAATAGAAGTCAAAGGTAACCATAGTTACAACATGAAATTGAATATTTAAAAATTCTAATTTAAAAATTTGAAATTATAAAAATGAAATTTGGTTCCTGGAGGCACCCAAAGTAGTTCCACACAGTGCCTAATATAAGAGTTCCTCAGGAAACCTGTGTGGTTCCTCAGAGAGCCGCCCCTTTTTAAAGGGTGCCTAGAGGATCTACAGACGGTTCCGCCGGTGTGGCAAAGTGAAGAACCCCAAAAGGTTCCTCCAGGCACCTTTTATTTTTACAGTGTAGTAGCTGAAGTGTTAATGTAGAACTACTCATTAGTCCTGCATTACTTCCTGCATAGTTACCAGGCACGTGCACACATAGACATCAAAGGGGGCTTGAGCACCTGCCCTTTTTATTCCTGGAGAGAAAGTGCCCTTTTTTCTGGGGTGCTTTTTTTCTATTTTTGAAAAATAATATATATTCCTGTTTGCGCACAGCTTCCCTGTCAAACAAATATATTTATTGAAGAATAGTATATCTAAATATCAGATCCGTCCAAGTGATCTGAGGGCGCGCGCGCATCCTGGTGTGTGATGTGTGCGCAGACTGGAGCATAGATATATACACTAGATGTCGCCTTGTCTACGGCAGTTCATTGGAACGAATGTCTTTAAGGCGGAATCTAGTGTATATATCTATGCTCCAGTCTGCGCACACGTCACACACCAGGATGCGCGAGGAGCGCCCTCAGATCACTTGGACGTGGCTGTGTATAAGAGCTAAAAATGATATAAATACTGTTCGTTTTCTCACACAAACCGCTCGTTTCGTGTCTTAGGCCATCAATGTGTACTTACGATGGGGAATTGTTTAATTTGGACGATGGGGAATTGTTTTCATTTGGACTCTGTGCATGCTCTTTGAGACTGTGACCACAGACCTGCATTAAATGACTGACAGACAAGAACGGTTTGACCTAAAAATATCAAAATGGATACTACTGCGGAAAAAAAAGACACCTACATCTTGGATGCCCTTGAGGTAAGCTAAAACATACCAAAATTTAATTTAAAAGTGAACTATCCCTTTAACTAGTTGACGCCTAATTTGCATACAGAAAGTCCCCAGTTAATGACTTCAAGAGTCTTTCCCCCTGAAATTTAGAAATCTAAATTGGTGAATTTAGAAGAAATCTACAGATGCAAACAGATGGAGGATACACTCTAAAAAATGTAGTAAATCTGAGTAACTGCATCTGGTACATTAATACATAAAACTGAGTAGAAATAAGTTAACATTAAACATTAAAAATAACAATAATTATAAATTAACTTTTTATTTATGAGTAATTTAACTTTTTTTATTTCCTCTAAACCTTTATAAAATAGTATTCCATACAACCACATACATGACATTGGCTTTTATTGAATTTTTACTCAGTTATTTTGGTAAGTTTAATTCAAACAATTAAGTAAGATTTTCAGAGATTTTATTAAGTTAATAAAGTTAAATATTTCTGTAATATTTACTAAGCCACAGAATATTTTTTAGAGTGTAGTAGGTTTAAAACAAACTCCATCTAAATGTGGATTTTGAAGGTTTTATTTGATGATGATTATACAGTCCTCCCTCAAATGTGAAACTAAGTCTATGTCAGTCACCATCAGTTATTGTGTATGTGTGTGTGTGTGTGTGTGTGTGTGTGTACATGCATAAACATCTACAGGGACGTGGCCCCCAGAAGGTTGCCGCTGTAAGGGAGGGAGGAGAGACAACCAGGCAATGGAAGTAACAGATTTTATTTTGAAGTAGAAGACCTTTTTTTTGTAATAATTTTATTAAATTGCTGTATTTTTGTATTTTGTCAATCATTTTTGCAGTGATTTTTTCAGTAAAGTTAACAAAATAGCAGCAACAGCCCTCTTCAGTTTAGAGTGAATATTTGTGTTGATTTTAAAGTGTTATGTATTCTGATAACACCAAAATAATTAAAATGATGTAGTGCCTTGTGCAAAAATAAACAAATTATTAGTAAAACACGCCCCTCTGCTTGATGCAGTTATTTAGGTTATTCTAAATATATACTTGAAACTAGTAGCATAGAAAATGTTTTCAAAACATGCACATTGTGGAATGGTTTCCTTTGCTGCTCTATAAACCTAGTGAATACTAAGGAGACCATGGTTTCTGTGTGAACTGATTATTTTGTAGACATCTTTTGAAAATGAAACAATTGCGTGAGTTTGAGGAAGATAAAATTAATTAACTTTTTAAATTATTTTTTTAAAAAGGAAGTCAGAGTTGCGTTAATATATATACTTTGTTGTTAAAAAAAAAAACAACAACAACAAAAAAAAAAACGTAATTATGAGAAGTGCCCTTTATTTCACTTGAGCCCCTGCCCCTCAAAATGTCTGTGCACGTCCCTGATAGTTACTTATTAATGACGGACCATTATTCTAAAGTGTTACCAATATTTGTTGTCTCAGCATTATTTGACCTGATCTTCTCATTGTTTACATGCAGGTCATTTACTGGAATAATTGAAGAGTTCAGTATTCCTGCTCCACAATTATTTTAGTTTTTCATCATTGTCTGTTACTGTCGGAAACCAGACTGTCATACTATTGATAAAATTGAATGTCTTGAGCCATGGATCAGTTTATATTCTGACTGTATTTACATTGATAACGTTTAGAAGAAATGTTCTATTTGCTTTGCAGGTTGGACTTGGATCAAGTCAATGTCCCACAGTGAGCTTACCACAGAGGAACCAACACACACACACACACACACACACACATCTGCTCTGGGCTCCAGCAGAAGACATCAGGACGGCCCTCAAACATGTCCAGAATTCTCCCCCTGACGTTGATTTCTCTGCTGGCTGTTTTCGGGCCGTACGTGAGCACAGAGAGACGCCTCGAGCGCTCCGTTAGCAGACCCGTCAGATCAGTGCTGAGGGTCCATAACGGGATGAGATGGGGCTCGTGGGGGCAGAAGGAAATATGTCCGACTGGAATGTATGTCGCAGGGTTTAGTCTTAAGGTCAGTAACTATCACCACTATGTGAGGTTAAGTGGTTAAAACTTTGTGCTGGTAAAACAAAATGGATTCTATTTACTTTCCTCAATCCCTGAATGATTATTGCGGTCAAAAGTAATTATTATGATGTTATCAAAATGAATTTGTCTTTTGGCTGATGCAATCTTATCTAGGTCATGCAGGCTACTGGTTAATGTTAACCAATAATAAATGCCAAAGTTGTCTTTCTTGACTAAAGATGTTACACTGCAAAAAAAAATTAAAAATCTTCTTCAGTATTTTTGTCTTCGTCAAGATGCATTTACTAGAGACGCAAGATGTTAACTCTTGTTTTCTGAAAAAAGCATCCAAATTAAGTGAGAAAAAAACATCTGCCAATGGGGTCAGAAAAATATCTTAATTCAAAGGAAAAATTGATTATTTTTCACACTGGCAGATTTTAGTTCTTGATATTAAGCTTAATTTTAATTTAATTTAATTAAAAAAGTTCATTTTAATAAATTTTTCATAAAACAAGACTTATTTTCTTCAGTCATTTTGCTTTTCCATGAAATGCATCTTGAATTACGAATGTTTAGATAATTCTTTTGCAGTGTATACAATATGCATTTTGTATTATGCCATGACTTTTAAGTTCTCATGTGTTCAACGGCTGTTCAACTGCATACGACCAAAATGCGTAATTGACACGCGCAAAATGATTTACTCACTTCAACTGACAACTGTACGTATAGCCAGCTTTACCAGCATACATTCATTATAAATATAGCAAATAATTTATAATCACGCCATATGTAAAATATTCTATCGCCCAGCTCTAAACCAATGTTAATTTAGTATCTTAAATATAGTATTTATTAATATTTAAAGTCTTTATATTTTCGTTTACATGTTGTGTATTTTAGTCAGTTTAATTACTTCTGTTTTAGTTTAAGTTAATAGCACTGCTCTAAACTGGTGTTTTCCTGAAGGTGGCAGGTATGTGGGAATCTCTGCTGGTTGGTGATAACACAGCGCTCAATGGGATTCGCCTTCACTGCATCGACTCATCCAAAAGCTCATCAGGCCCGTACGAGGACTACGCCACAGTTCAATCCGACGTAGGAAGGTGACGTGTTTGAACTGGACGTAATACAGAGAAGCTGTCCCAAAACCTAACGAGCTGCCTATATAGAGAGTATTGCTGGCCATGTTGCTGCCAAAGTGGATCGCTTCAAATCCGTCACTTCTAATGTTTTGTTCATCATGATAATCTTCAAAATTTAACACAACTTTCATGAACTTTGAAGCCTGAATACAGTCGGCACAAGTAAAAATCTTAATAATACTTGAATCACATAACTTCAATGTCACCACCATGCTTCCACCTTAAAGGTAGGGTAGGCAATTTCAGAGAGGCTAGCAATAGCAAGTTAGCAACTGTCAGGAGACAAGAGATGGCGTTAAATTACCTCATGTTCAAAGCACATAACATTTAAGGGAGTTGAAATTAATCGTTGCATCGTGATGTGGACGTGGACGATTCTACATCAATGCAGTAATAGACGATAATTGATCATAGCCTATTGACATTTCTCTGTTGTCATTCGCCACATTCTGCACTAGCATAAAATGGAGTGTGTGCATGTGCGTGCGTGTGTGGCTGCATGCGTGCGTGTACGTGCGAGTGTGCGCACGAGTCAAGTGCGAGTACGAGTGTGCGTGCGTGAGTGTGTGCATGCAAGTGTGTTCCAGGCTGCATGCCTGCATGTACGAGTGTGTGTACGAGTGTGTGTGTGTGCGCGAGTCGAGTGCGTGCGAGTGTGTACATGTAATGTCTGAGTGTGTGCGCGAGTCAAGTGCGAGTGTGTATGGCAAGCCAAGAGGCTCAGAAATACGCCATAGATTAATCGCGTTTAAAGCCAAACGCCGTCAAATACGGCGTTTTAAACCGTATTGGACGCCGTAAAATACGCCGTTGTAATTACAAACGCCGTAAAAGACGCGCGAAATACGTCAATGACGCCGTATTTGACGGCGTTTTAGTGTGCATGGAAAGCGCTGCTTTTTACGCCGTTCATCTCGCCATATGACGCCGTAAAAAACGCCGTTTTGGTTGCACAGAGCGCGCGTTATTTTACGGCGTTTTGCTTATAGTATAATGAGACACGCCCACTGATTTCCACAGCCAGTAAGTTTGAACTGTTCTCTCCCAATCAATGATGAACTGAATCAGACCAGACGAATTCAGCACAGATCATTTGTGGTAATCCAATTCTTATGCTCATATATGAGGAGTTATTAAACAAGGAAAAGAATCCTGGGCCCGGTTTCCCAAAGCGTTCTTATCTCTAAGTAGTTCTTAACCTATTCCTTAACCTCTCTCTTAACCTTATGGGACGGTTCCCGAAACGTTCGTACGCTAAGTATATCTTTTGTAAGTCACACTTTCGTAAGGTTGGTCTGGACCACTCTTAGCTTTACCTTATCACTGTTGCAGGTCTAAATGAATATAATTCTGAAGTTTTAATACACCCAGACAGTATTAAATTAGGCTAATTCAAGTGTTTTCATGCAAAGAATAAAATTGTCATTACACTGATTGTTGTTAGATTTTTAATTATATTATTATACAATATTATTAATTGAATTAAAACGCTCTTTTAAAGGCCAGTGAAAGCATAGGCTACTGTCAGTTAAGTCCTATTCGGACGCTAATATTGTTTCTCATGGGCTCGTCCGGTATTTTAAACATTTACAGGGGTAAGTCAGTGATTTTAGTGCCGTCCGAATCCATAATATCAGTGTTTTTCTCACCCAATCCGTGTAAAAATCCCTGGCCAAATTAGTACCTTCTGTTTTTTGACAAACAGGTCGTGTGGTAATTTAATTGCCGTCTGAATCCACATCTCCGAGTTTACAAGAGATTCAAAATTCAAGGTTTAAATCCTTTTTGATCACTGCCGAGCACCGTACGCAAGATGTAAACTTTTATTACTGAAATGCTGGAAAGTATTTACACAAGAACAATATTTCATCGCAGCTCCACCTCAGCGAACAAAAATGGGAAAGAAAAGGCGGCACGTAAATTTTTGAAAAGGTTATTGTGGCAGCAATAGGCTATATGTTACAATTTTAAAATATTTAGGCTAGGCTATTATAGGCTATTATAGTTTGGATTGTTTTTTATAATATCCAATAATCATAATAAATTGCAATTTCAACTATTTCTGAAGTGCTTCTTTTATAAAGATGACCGCTTTTTCACAAAAACAGCCCCTGCACGAGAGAATAATTGATTCTCGAGCCATCGATTTCAAACAATTCAGCACCATCGCCACGGACAGCGCCAGGTAACGTCGCACGTAAGAAGGTATATCTTAAGCAGCTTTCTAAGGTATAGTTCGGGGAACACACTTAGGAAAATAAACAAATTTGGTAAGATATATCTTTCGAGTCTTCTTAGCAGGCTAAGAGTGAGCGTTATCGGGAAACCGGGCCCAGGTCGTATTGGCTTAACTCGGCACATTTCCATCTAAGTGCTGAATAACACAAAATATTGATATAACCCATAGAATGCCCTATGAATTTGTGTGTTTTAAATAGGCCTATTTGAAAAAAAAATAAGACGAATTTTTGCTATTTCTAAAAAATGTGGCAGGTTTGTTGTTAGGTCTATAAGCTTCTCCTTCCAGAATTAAATAGTGTTCCGATTTTTGTAGGCTAAATAAATTTGTGTTTTATTCATATTACACTGATTATATATTAATTAAATAACATTATTACATTTCGTTATATCCAAGATATTTTTGTAAAATGAAGATTCAAATATTTTGCCCTTTCGATCGTCCAGTTCATAGTGAAATAAACGACTTGGGGAAAAAAGTCAACCGTTTGTGGGTATAGAAGTTCAGTGAGTACAAAGACGTTTTTAAAATACGAATTTTGAAATAATTTCCATCATTTTAAAAGATAAAACATAAGGTGCAAGGGAGCAAACTCAGCAAATGACAATAAATAAATAAATAAAAATAACATAGCCTAGTTATTTCTTTCCCACATTTGAGTCATTATTCTTAAAATAAATGTAAATTATGCTTGCAACAATAGCTGTAGGTTAATTGGCCTGGATGAGTGTGATTGGCCTAATATTGTGTCACAGACCGGCATTAAATAATTCGTGAATATTTGTGACTCAAGATATTGAGGCTTGACAGAGTTGGAAAATGGACAGTTCTGTCGATGTTTTGCCCAGGCAGGGTTAGTTAAGTAAAACTAAAACTATTAAAACATTTAAATGCTAATCGAAATAAACCTGAAATAAAGGAAAATATAACTATTAGTTGAAAAACTTAAACTAAACGGAAATGAGAATTTTTTTTTTTTTTTTTTATCAACAAACTGGATTCATTTCGGGGTTTTTTTTCCTGCCAACTTCAACCGACGCGATCTTCCATTCATTAACCGACAAGATTATGTTAAATTAAAATTAAATTAAATTAGAATGAACAAGTGACTGTGACCCATTAAAAATACCAAAAACATTTTTTTCCAGGGGTTTAGTTTTAGCCTGCATGTAAAATAGCAGCAACAGAATGGGGGATTAATCATCGTATTCACCTGTAGTGCTTCTGTGAACGGAGAAAAAAACAGGATAACATCCATAACATCCATAACTCTATACTCTATCCATAATTCTGATACAATGTTTCTCAACTGGTTTTGTGACCGTGCTTAATTTGTAATGGGAGGTCCCGGAGCACAGAGGGGGGTGGATCCGGCGACTCAAAACGGGGGTTGGAGGTAACGGAACAAAAAAAAAAAAAAAATTATTCACTGCCTAAGTAGCTTCTCTGCAGGGGCGGCGCCAGACAATTTTTAACGCATGTGTTGAGGGGGTGCTAGATCATTGACGGGGAGCTGCGCAAAACTTGGCCACTAAATATTTAATATTCAATTATTTTAATGATCACAATTAAAGTTTTATTAAATTGAACATGCCTAACATTCAGCATTCAGCACAATCAAATATTCTAAAAGATGTAGGCTATTATTAATAATAATGTTATATCAACATAATATCTCGTTATTTCGACATAATATGTGTGCGTGCAACAAGCAAGATGTGCATTTGTAAATCCGGTGACGCGTGCATTGAATTTTATTAATAAACTAGTGTCTTCTGCAAAGATAAAGTTGACGATCGCCATCTCCGTAGTGAACGCGCCTAGAGAAATGCACATAATGGATTACATAATCAGAGAGTAGCATTTTTTTTATATTTTTTTTTAAAATTTTGAATTATTTCGTTTAAAGATATTTCAGGCTTTGTGTATTTGATGTATTTCTCATGTCTGTGTGAGGCATACACTGAGTTTCGTTAAGTTAGGATGAGATGCGCTCCAGTTAACGTGCAATGCAAGTGATCGCGCGGGCGCCTCCATGATTATATTGTCCATTATATTTATATATTTTATACAAAACGAAATTCACTTTAAAGAAAGGCTTTCTACAAAACAAAACTTAATGAAGTGGTCAAAATCATGTCTGAACCACTCCATGTGTCATGTTGCGCATCCTATCTTATTCGTGCTGTTCACTTTTCATAAATCAACATAAATGGAAAAAAATAACATTGTAATATTTTAACAAATATGAAACTGAATGTGCTAATGGCTACAACAGTATAGTAGGCCTACAGACTCTCTATTTGTACAAATTGCTGCACATTCATTTAATTCTGAATTTTGCACACACAAGTTGAAAGGCATTTGTTCCAATCAAGTTCACGGATAATTGTGCGTGCATTTATTAATCATTATGATACTAAAATCATAACAAAGTGGGCTATGCTATGTACAAAAAAAAAATCAGATGAGCCCAGAACGCAATTACACGTTAAGTATTTTCCCCCCATAGAAAACCATTATAAGAACGCTTAATGTGGCTTAATGCAGATTAGAATGTCCCCTTATTATGTCGAAATAACGAGATATTACTGCTGTGTCCACCATGGTCTCCACATTCTTGATCAGCGGAAACGATTTTTGCTTGTTTGGGATCTGACTGGATAGTGTATTTGAAAAAGTTAAGCAAACTTTGCTGTCTTTTCGACATTTTTCCCCTGAGTAAAACGATGTGTCATGTGTCACCCATTCTCCGGCGTGTTCCTCTGGCTCAAATTAAGCCCTGTGTGACACCCTTTTAAAATGTGAAAATCATATTAATTTTGCTTTATTGATTTGAATGTTCTTTAATGTTTTCTTTAATTTCAGTTTATTATTTAGCTTGGATTATTTTAATACATAAAATTAATAATTCCTTGGGAGCATACGAATTGGATTACCACAAATGATCCGTGCTGAATTCGTCTGGTCTGACTCAGTTCATCATTGATTGGGAGAGAACAGTTCAAACTTACTGGCTGTGGAAATCAGTGGGCGTGTCTCATTATACTATAAGCAAAACGCCGTAAAATAACGCGCGCTCTGTGCAACCAAAACGGCGTTTTTTACGGCGTCATATGGCGAGATGAACGGCGTAAAACGCGGCGCTTTCCATGCACACTAAAACGCCGTCAAATACGGCGTCATTGACGTATTTCGCGCGTCTTTTACGGCGTTTGTAATTACAACGGCGTATTTTACGGCGTCCAATACGGTTTAAAACGCCGTATTTGACGGCGTTTGACTTTAAACGCGATTAATCTATGGCGTATTTCTGAGCCTCTTGGCTTGCCATAAGTGTGTGTGTGTTTGCGAGGCTGCATGGGTGCATGTACGTGTGAGTGTGTGTGAGTGCTCGAGTCAAGTGCGAGTGTGTGTGCATCCGGGTGTGTGTGAGCGTTATTGTAGCTTAAGTACACTTGACACTTTTATGAGCTTTTAGTATTTACAGTGTTTAATCTAAATAGTCCTGTTGTCTGCTGTGTTCAGACTTAAAGTTGTGTTTGATGTTTTGTGGATGTAGGAAGTGTACTTTCTTGGAGCATATAAAATAAAAAGGGAGTTTATATCTGACTGCTTGTATTCATTGATGAAAATGTAGGCATGTGCAGTAATATTGAAAAGTGAGGATGCAATGTGAATCAAGCGATATCGAATCGAATCATTGACATGATAATCGTAATCGAATTGAATCGTGAGACCAGTGACAATTCACAGCCCTAATAACATTACAATAATAATGAACGTAAACAACTTACAGACCTCTAATTCTACAGCCTGACTGCTGCAGATCCATTTCAGCGTTGATAGTGTTGACATAAAAATGCATTAGTCTGAGGAAGTGAACCGCTCCAGGGAGAACATCATGGGTTGCCATCTCGTAATTACGGTAGTTATGGCGTGGCAGCATAAGCTCAGGAGGAACTGTAAAAGTTAACTGTAAATAACTCCCTTTGCCTACTTTTTTATTCTCAAACAGCAACATTACACACAGCTGAACATGGAAAAAAACTCACAGATAACTGGTTAAATCATTAATGTTCCTTATCACATTCTTTCCTCAGCTGGGGTAAATGGTCAGATATAAAATGGTGCTCGAAAGGATTCCTGACATCTTTTCAGCTGAGAGTGGAACCCTATCAAGGGACCTGGGACGACACGGCCGCAAACAATATCAGGTGATGATTTTATTTTAATTTAAAACTTATTTTGAAATCATAACAGCATTCCATAACAAGCTGCATAAATATGTCACTGCATGAGGCTCATCCGACACAGATATCAAGTGACCAAGAGTTATTTAACAACAAAATACACTAAAGTAGCCTAAGTAAAGGTTCCAAAATGTTTTTTTCGTAGCGATGCAGAAGAAGAACCATTATGGGCCCCCCCTGTGGTGAACCTCCAGCTTTTAATGTTGTTTATGTGTCTATGTGGTGTTTTTAATGTGCTTTAAGACAAACCATGTGTAAATTCATAAGTCGACTCCATTGCTGAGTATTTTCTCCTTAAAACTGCAGTGAACCAAAGACAGTCTCAAAAACACGCTTTGAAATCGCTGGTGTTTCTGACGTCACAAACTACCTTGTAACCAATCAGATCAATGTGTGATCATCAACCAGTGGATCTCTGAGCTGAGTGAGTGAGTGGAGGCGGGGCTCATTTGCATATTCATAGAACCGCGTATAGTAAATGAGGTAAGGGTGTCGAGTAACATGCAAAATATTTTAAGGCATGAATAATTTTTTTTTAAGGAAAAAACGTTTAAATGTGTCATTTTGATTAAATATGAGTTTTAAGGGATACACATATTGACTACAGGGGGACTTTAATAGTGGACTGGACAGTTGTCTCAAAGGACAGTTCTGGTTGTCACTCTCAAAACTTAACAAGCGTAAACAGAACAGTATCTGTTCAAACAGGACTGACACTGTAGTCTTGCTGAATTTTCACCAGGTTCAACTGCAGTGGAAATGCAGAACTACTGCAAGGATCTGGGATGTCGTGGGGCACTTGGGGCGACTGGAGCGAGGCGTGTGGAGGAAAAGGAATCTGTGGCATCGAGACGATGGTGGAACAACCGCAGGGAGTCGGAGACGACACGGCCCTCAATGACGTGCGCATGTTCTGCTGTGATTGAACTGAATGCTTGTTTCAGAAAAAAATATTTGGTGGAATTTTTAAATATATGATCAGTAAACCATATCTTCAAGTAGTGCTTAACTGGGCAGAATGAATTGAGCAGATTTGTTTTATCGTAATTATGATTTTTTTCCTGCTTCACATTTAATGGACGACATTGAGAACAGCAGCAACATCCAATATTAAAAGATCTTTAACATACTGAATAATTTCCTGATGTTTCCTCACGTTTGTGACTACTAGTCATCAGTCTAGAAAATAGCCTACATTTCTATGAAGTTACTTACTTCTATGTGATTCTGTGAAAGCCTTACATAATGTTGTATTAATATGCAAATGAAACACCAAACAAACAGATCCAACTCTGAAATTACAGTTTATTATTGAGTCAACAAGAATTTACAAACAATGCGAAATCTACGTTAATTACAATGTTCTTTTACAGAACTCGGCATAATAGATAGCGGTTTTGCCCCTTGGATGCGCGCACATCCGGTATTGTTTGTATACAAGAAACCCGTGTATTGTATGTCTAAATATATGGCACGACTTTTGCATATTTTCTTTAAAACTTTTTGTGTTCAACGCCATAAGAGTGAGAGGGACATCTTTATAAGTTTTGTTATTTTGTGTTCAGAAAAAAAGAACGAAGGTCATCCATGGCTTTAGACAAGAGTAACACAGGGTGAGTAAAACAATTAGCCTACTGAATTATTATTTTTTATTTATTTTTTGAGTAACCTTATACTGAAACCTATGGAAGTCTGCTATTTCTGCTACATAAGAAAAAATATTCTTTGGTAAATCGTAAATACATAGCCTACAACTACGGCGTAATTATAAAACAAAAAGTCGAAATTATGACTTAAAAGGTCATTAGAAAGTAATAATTTCTAGTTTTATCTCATTATTTGATCTCATAATTGACTTATGTCAGAATTTCTATTTTTCATTTCATAATTTCGACATAAAAAGTCAAAGTTGACTTAATATGCCATAGTTATGAATAATATGCCATAATTTCAAATTTTTGTCACAATTTTGACTTTTTGTTGTGATAATTATTACTTAGTATGTCATAATTAAGATTTACCAATGCACAGTTTTCCTTTTGTGGTGGAAATGGGCTTTCATTGAACCCAGAACATTACTTTAAGAACTGACCCATGAAGAAACACTCAATATACAGTACTTCATTCACATTTTTAATGTCCTCCGAGTCTCCCTTTCTTAAGTCCTGTTTGACCTGTCCTGCAGGATTTGTTGTGTGACGCAGTGACCTTACGTGAAGTGTGGGATGCTCTGCTTTTTAATTCGAGTCGCACTGATATCATTTCCTCCTGCATTGTTGGCAGGTTTTGACTTCTCCGTTGTGTTTTTTCCACATGTTTTTGGCATTTCTCAATTTGCCAGCAGCAGCAGCCGTTTCATTCAGTGGGAATAAAGCGAGACAGGATCGATCGGAGAGCCTCTGTGTGGGGTTTTAATCTTAATTATGAATGAAAATCTCGCCATAATTTAGCTGGTGCTTATTATTTGTTTGTTTCCAATGAAATCTAGCATTTTTATTTGAGGTATCTGGGAGACATATGGAACAAATGTGACACAAAATGTCATAATTATGAGATAAAAAGTCGAAATGACTGTCATTGACATTTTGTAAATTTCAACTTTGTGTCAAATAGTGTAAATAGTTTTGCCTTTTTATGTCATAATTTATTTACAAAAGCATGTTTTTTTTTCTTATTGTGATGGCTTCCATAGATACATTTGCATTACATACATTTACATTTAATTTTTTTTTTATCCAAAGCAAATTATAAGTAACAAGTACTGTAGTTTATCATAACAGCCGCCATATTTGCAGTCTCAAGTACTCTATAAAAAGTGGTAATCTGGTACCTTTAAGAGCTAATTATACCCAAATTAGCTCATGTGTTGCACAATTTAGCTAGTTTTGTTAGTATAAATTGACCTGTTTGGGCTCATACAGTGGTTAAATAATATTTAAGATGTAATTTTTAGGTTACTTTTAATGTCAGTGTACTATAATCAGAAGTACGATTCAGAAAAGGAGTTATTATAAAAACACATGAGTATAAAATAAAATACAAAACATGCCTTTCAGAAATTCTTTTTAATTGTATTTTTTTATAAATCCACAGGAAAAAGGCGTCATTTATATACAAAACTGTACAATTATTTGTGCAGTCTGAATATAGAAATCTAACAGCTGGACAGATGCAGAAGACAATAAACAGTCCATGTTCATCGATGAAAGTTTTATAGTTTATACACTGATGAAGGCTAGATCTGCATCATTTAACACCTGAAAGGCTGAAAAGACACAAAATGCATTTAAAGCACATTACATTCACACTGAAGCACAAAGATTCAGTCTCAGCTCGGATACAGACACTATCATTTGAACTCGGGATCAAAAATGAAATTTCACTGTGTGATTTTTCCATTGATGTCCAAGTGAATCAAACTCATCAAGTGCAATTTTTTCATGTTTGGCACATCGGTATAATGACAAGAAAGAAATCATAAAACTCAAATAAAATGGCTCAGAGATTGAAACCAGTGACCATCTCAAAAAAACAGTGCATTAAACGTGCAGCTTCAGAATTACATTTAATATGGTGTATTTTAGTGGTTTAACACACACACATCCTCTCTGTGATAAACCCCACCCACTAAAAGATACACACGCCCTCTCTGTGATAAACCCCACCCACTAAAAGATACACACGGCTCTCTGTGATAAACCCCACCCACTAAAAGATACACACGGCTCTCTGTGATAAACCCCACCCACTAAAAGATACACACGGCTCTCTGTGATAAACCCCACCCACTAAAAGATACACACGCCCTCTCTGTGATAAACCCCACCCACTAAAAGATACACACGGCTCTCTGTGATAAACCCCACCCACTAAAAGATACACACGCCCTCTCTGTGATAAACCCCACCCATTAAAAGATACACACGCCCTCTCTGTGATAAACCCCACCCACTAAAAGATACACACGGTTCTCTGTGATAAACCCCACCCAATAAAGATACACACGCCCTCTCTGTGATAAACCCCGCCCACTAAAAGATACACACGGCTCTCTGTGATAAACCCCACCCACTAAAAGATACACACGGCTCTCTGTGATAAACCCCACCCACTAAAAGATACACGCATCCTCTCTGTGATAAACCCCGCCCACTAAAAGATACACACGCCCTCTCTGTGATAAACCCCACCCACTAAAAGATACACATGCCCTCTCTGTGATAAACCCCGCCCACTAAAAGATACACATGCCCTCTCTGTGATAAACCCCGCCCACTAAAAGATACACACGCCCTCTCTGTGATAAACCCCACCCACTAAAAGATACACATGCCCTCTCTGTGATAAACCCCGCCCACTAAAAGATACACAAGCCCTCTCTGTGATAAACCCCACCCACTAAAAGATACACACATCCTCTCTGTGATAAACCCCGCCCACTAAAAGATACACACGCCCTCTCTGTGATAAACCCCACCCACTAAAAGATACACATGCCCTCTCTGTGATAAACCCCGCCCACTAAAAGATACATACACGCCCTCTGTCAAACAGCAGTGCATGCTGGTTAGAAATTTTGTCCAACCTGAGAGCACCGACGCCACGTCACTCGACGTATGGCATCAAATGTAAATTTGATATTCAAATTAAATAGATAAATCTTAAATTTAGGCCTAAATGTGTTTGTGCTCTACAGCTCACATAGTGACACACAAAAGTACAGAGCGCGAGGAGTGATCCTCCAAATCCTCCAAAAATCACTTATAGCAGCTTCAGTGTTGCTCGGTGTTTAAACATGTAACTAAACAGATGAACAGTTGAATGACCCTGAAGTGTGTGTGTGTGTGTGTGTGTGTGTGTGTGTGTGTGTGCAGAGACACTCTTCAGTCGTTCTTCAAGATGCCTGTTTCCTAACGGCTTCAGTCCTGAGGAAGAGTCAGTGTGTGAATGCGTGATGTGTCTATCTTTGCAGATGGCTAAAAATAAGAAAGAAAACACAACGATTGTTTAGTACGTAACGTGAGTGTGTGTTATCAGTCTAAAACAAACAATGCACGGTCAAGAACACAAACACTTGGCCGACATATTCCTCGAGTACAGCATGTTTTAGTCCTTAAACCAGTTGAAAGCATCATGTGATTAACCAGACTGGAGGAGATTCAGTTCAAGCTATTTCACACATCTGAGTATTTACATTAATAATGCATGTAAATGCATGTACATATTCATACACTCACTTATGAGTCTGACTCAGGAGAGGACTAGATCCTGACCATGTTCTACACAAATAGTTACATGTTCTTATATTTATTGTTGAATGTGTCATAATTTCATTATAATATAATACTGATTTGATCTCTTTGCTATGGTTATCATCTACTATTTTCATAATGTCATTCTTAGTGAATTGTATTAAAACCCATTAAGCTCAGTTTGACCGGCAAACAAACATCCATCCATCCATCCATCCATCTTCTTCCGCTTATCCGGGGCCACAGCAGGGATGCCCAAACTTCCCTCTCCCTAGACACTTCCTCCAGCTCTTCCCGGGGAACACCGAGGCATTCCCAGACCAGCCGGAAGACATAGTCCCTCCAGCGTGTCCTAGGTCTTCCCCGGGGTCTCCTCCCGGTGGGACATGCCTGGAACACCTTCCCGGGAAGGCGTCCAGGAGGCATCCGGAACAGATGCCTGAGCCACCTCAGCTGGTCCTTCTCGATGTGGAGGAGCAGCGGCTCTACTCTGAGCTCCTCCCGAGTGACCGAGCTTCTCGATCTCTAAGGGATCGCCCAGCCACCCTGCGGAGAAAGCTCATTTCGGCCGCCTGTATCCGGGATCTTGTCCTTTCGGTCATGACCCAAAGCTCATGACCATAGGTGAGAGTAGGAACGTAGATTGACCGGTAAATCGAGAGCTTCGCCTTGCGGCTCAACTCCTTCTTCACCACGACAGACCGGTACAGCGACCGCATTACTGCAGAAGCTGCACCGATCCGTCTGTCAATCTCCCGTTTCATCCTTCCCTCACTCGTGAACAAAACCCCAAGATACTTGAACTCCTCCACTTGAGGCAGGAACTCTCCACTAACCTGAAGTGGGCAAGCCACCCTTTTCCGACTGAGAACCATGGCCTCGGTCTGATGGGGCCAGCACGACAACATCATCCGCAAAGAGCAGAGACGAAATTGTGTGGTCCCTAAACCTGACACCCTCTGGCCCCTGGCTGCGCCTAGAAGTTCTGTCCATAAAAATTATGTACAGAACCGGCGACAAAGGGCAGCCCTGCCGGAGTCCAACATGCACTGGGAACAAGTCTGACTTACTGCCGGCAATGCGAACCAAGCTCCTGCTCCGGTCGTAGAGGGACCGGATAGCCCCATACTCCCAGAGCACCCTCCACAGGACGCCGCAAGGGACACAGTCGAATGCCTTCTCCAATTTCACAAAGCACATGTGGATTGGTTGGGCAAACTCCCATGAACCCTCCAGCACCCTGTAGAGGGTATAGAGCTGGTCCAGTGTTCCACGACCGGGACGAAAACCTCCTGAACCCGAGGTTCTATTATCGGCCATATTCTCCTCTTCAGTACCCTGGCATAGACTTTCCTGTGGAGGCTGAGAAGTGTAATCCCCCTGTAGTTGGAGAACACCCTCCGGTCCCCCTTATTAAAAAGAGGGACCACCACCCCGGTCTGCCAGCCCAAAGGTACTGTCCCCGACCGCCATGCGATGTTGCAGAGGCGTGTCAGCCAAGACAGCCCCACAACATCCAGAGACTTGAGGTACTCAGGGCGGATCTCATCCACCCCCGGTGCCTTGCCACCAAGGAGTTTCTTGACTACCTCGGTGACTTCAGCTTGGGTGATGGACGAGTCCACCTCAGAGCCCTCAGCCTCTGCTTCCTCAATGGAAGACGTGTCGGTGGGATTGAGGAGATCCTCGAAGTATTCCTTCCACCATCCGACGACATCCCCAGTTGAGGTCAACAGCTGCCCACCTCCACTGTAAACAGTGTTGGTAGGGCACTGCTTCCCTCTCCTGAGGCACCGGACGGTTTGCCAGAATCTCTTCGAGGCCAACCGGTAGTCCTTCTCCATGGCCTCACCAAACTCTTCCCAAGCCCGATTTTTTTGCCTCCAAAACCACCCGGGCTGCAGTCCACTTGGCCTGCCGGTACCCATCAGCTACCTCAGGAGTCCCACAAGCCAGCCAGGCCTGATAGGACTCCTTCTTCAGCTTTATGGCATCCCTTACTTGATAGTTTTGAGAAGATGTTGAGATGGCGAATATGAGCCAAATTCGCTCTGAAGGGGACAGTGATGATGGTAAAAAACATCTGCTGAAATTGAACCCAAGCTCCGAAAGGTAACAAAATATGCTTTATTTTATTCTTTTGTAATTGTTATAAATATATCAGTAGAGTTTTATATTATCGCGACACATGAAGATCCATCCGTGAGTCGTGACATAGATCTGGGTCACTAAAGACCAGATATGTAATAATGATTTGCGAAACATTCATGCATGTAAGGGTTAATGTTTCTTCGTACGTTTCCATAACCATGAGCTTTCGAGTGTTCAGGCAAAGAACATATTTTTGGTTAGCTGAGAGTTAATGTCACCCCAGCTCCACTGATTTTCTCAAATCTGTCTTTTCTATGAACAGTGACCGTGTGAATATTGATTCATAAAGGTCATTGTGGAAGAATAGCGTTCTGTTTCCACAACTAACACACACAGAACGGACACATAAATATTCGTGGAATGATTTGCCGCATAAATTAGTGTCACATGACGCAGCTTTAGTTCGTGTGAACCGCACTGACAGCCAATGATTTGGTGGGAAAGTGAAGAATAATCTGGGGAAATACCACTGATTTTACTGCTTTCAACACTTCATTACCTTGTTTTGATAGAAGCGTATGGCGAGGATGATGGAAACTAAGAGCAGAATGACTCCCAGAGCGATGATGATTAGAGGAAAATGAGAGACTAGAGTCACGACCAGCAGCAGCTTCTGAATCCTCGCGGCCGAAGCGTCATCAATCACCACCGACTGCAAAACAGATCATGCAAACACACATTCAATACTATATTCAACTGTAATGGCTGATTAAATCATCCCAACGACTCTCACCTCGTTCAGAAACACAATGGGGAATATAGTGTTGTTCAGATTCCTCGTCATACTGAGGAAACAGAGACAAACGACCTTCAGCTATAAAACTATATAAACACTCACGCCTGTTTATCAGAACGCCGTGATTAAATATATCAGACAGGAAAACATCACTCACGGAAAGCCGGTTACTCTGTCAAGATGAATGTTGATCTGGGTTCTTTTCATGGCACGAACAGGCACTCCCATAGTCTAACACAGGAGAAGTCAAGATCTGAGTCAGATTGCAGTTAACAAACTAATTACACAGGAAAAAATACATTATAGAAAGAGGCACAGATCACGAAAGTGAGTGTTTTCTACATTTGGCTCCTTAACTCTGGAATAGCCTTCCTGATAAAGACGCATCTCTTTAGCCAAGCATTCACATATCATGATTCTCATAAACGTACTACAATTATATTTGATGAAATAGTACAAATACTCTGTCATATTTCGCCTAAAATGCTATGAACAGAAGGTACGCAAATCCTTCTTGTTTTGCTTCCTTCCCCACTAGCAAAAATCTGTTCTAGGAAAGTTATGCTAATGTTCCCATTAGGTTATGAAAAAGTTACATCTCCAAACGTTGGTTAATATGTGAATGTTTAGGGAACATTCCATTGTATCATTCTTCAAACATTATGGGAATGTTACTTTTGAATGTTTTCGGAATATTCCGAAAGTAGCAACATTTAAAAAAGGAACATCCAACTGAAATGTTTGAGGAAAAACACTCCATGAACGGTGTATAAATAATGTTTTTGTTAACGTTAATAAAAATCGTGATTGATCGCATCTAAAAAAATGTAAATACTATATATATGTATACACTCACACACACACACACACACACAACCTTATATGTTCTATGCGATTAATCACGATTAATCGATTTGACAGCACTAAACTCATACTGTATCTGACTGACAACAGAACATTTCCTAAATTGTAATATTGAATCAAGCATTTTATAGCTTTATAGCTGAAAAAATTAAGTGAATGTAAACAGTAGAGAAAGATAAGCCTAATATTTCTGCTGCTGTCTGTGTTTTTAATGCTACTCAATTTGAATTGAATCGAGAATCTGTTTAAAGTGTCTGAACGTTGAGTGGATCTGCAGGCTGATGGTGGATCAGCTGGTGTTTCGCTTACAGGGTTCAGATCCAGAAAGGTCTGATGATGCTCGTGGACAGGAGAAATACCGTCGATGGCATTGGCGTATTTCTCATCACCCAGATGAAAGTGAGGGAAAGACATGACTACAGGAGCACCTGTGACACACACCAACAACATCATGAAGCTCACAGAACCGGCGTTTACATTCATGCATTCGTCTAAAGTGACATGCATTGCATTTAAAGAATACATTTGAACAGTTTATGCATTCCCAGGGACCCCAAAATCAAAAGACACAAAATAAATGTATTATATGCAGGGCCTAAAATCAACACTCGCCAAGCTTCAAATTAGAGTAAAAATTGGGTTTGTGAAACGGTGTCAATCGCCTGTTGGTCAGTAACATTTTATTAGTGCTGGGCAATGATTAATCGCATCCAAAATAAAGGTTTGTGTTTACATAATATATGTGTACTGTATATAATTATGTTGTATATATAAATACGCACCACATATGCATATAATGTATATAATGTATATATTTATACATAATTTATATTATACATTAATATTAATATTTTAGGCTATACACAATGCACACACATGCATGTATATATTTAGGAAAAATGTGTTATTTATATATAAAATATTAAAATTTAACACATTTTTCTGAAATGTATACATGCATGTGTGTGTATTTATATATACAAAATAATTATACACAGTACATACACATATATAATGTAAACACAAACTTTTATTTTGGATTTTTATTGTGATTAATAGTTGCCCAGCACTGCTTTTTATGAATTCTAACAATGCAATATTGTGAGAACATGAACGTAAACAAACGTGATTGATACTCGGGACAGTTGACGGACCAGTGCTGCATTATCACGAAAGTTTAAGCCTTGCCAATTTAAATATTCCAGCGTAAGAAGACGCAAAAGAGAAATCAATTAGCTAGTGCACGAATACTGCATCAAGCTCTGTTTCGCGTCTTCTTGCGCTTGAACAGACTATTTCACACAAAAAATGTCATAAATGCCCGTCTCAGCAAGTATCCAAGTAAACACAGTCGGTTATGGCTTAAAGGAGTAATCCACTTCAGAATTAAAACTTCCTGATAATTTACTCTCCCGCACGTCATCCAAGATATTCATGTCTTTCTTTCTTCAGTCGAAAAGAAATGAAGGTTTTTGAGGAAAACGTTCCAGGATTTTCTCCATATAGTGTCTTCAATGGGGTCCAATGGGTCGAAGGTCCAGATGTGAGTTTCAGTGCAGCTTCAAAGTCTCGACACGATCCAGCCGAGGAATAAGAGTCTTATCTAGACAAACCAGCCGCCATTTTATTAAAAAAAAAATAAACATTTATATACTTTTTAACCACTAATGCTGGTCTTGCACTAGCTGTGATGCGACACACATTACATAATCATGTTGAAAGGTCAAGCGTGACGTAGGCGGAAGAACCGACCCAGTGTTTACAAAGCCAACGAGCAAAGACTGAGTCAAACGGCATTTACTAAATACATTCAAAATAAAAGTAAAACAACTATGTCGGATGATTTTGAAGTTGGAGGAGAAAATGAGATGGAGTTTTTCACCCTACCCCATAATTTTGAACCAGAAAACGCGTGACCTTTCAACCTGATTACGTAATGTGTGAAGTCGTGGACGTGCAAGACGAGCGTTTGTGGTTAAAAAGTATATAAATGTTTAATTTTTCTTAGAAAATTATGGATTTTAATCCAAATTTTAATTCTAAAGTGAACTAATCCTTTAAGAATTTAATGTAAACAGTAGAGAAAGACAAAAATCCATATTAGAATGATTTGTGAAGGATCGTGTGACACTGAAGACTGGAGTAATGATGCTGATACTTCAGCTCTGATCACAGGAATAAATTACACTTTATTATATATTCACATAGAAAACAGCTGATTTACATTGTAATAATATTTCACAATTTTTACTGTTTTTTCAAATATGTATATAAATGCAGCTTTGGTGAGACTCTTTCAAAAACATTAAAAATACCAACCCCAAAACCAAGGTGTATAAATATGCATGTATATATATATATATATATATATATATATATATATATATATATATATATATATATAAATATATATATATATTTACATGACTTCAAGCACATGAGACAATAAACAATTAGTAAATAATACAATTAAATGAATGATTAAATGAAATGAAATGCCTTATTTTAGTAATGACTCATATGACTGAACTGTCTTGAGTGGTTATGCACCTTTGCGACACACAGACACGTCCAGCACGCCGTCGTCCAGGCATTTGTTGGGCGTGAGGCAGAATCCCTGGTTCTCCGGGTTGTTCTTCCCGCTGGCGAGCACGTCTCGAGGAGGAGTGAACCGATACGCCGGGATCCCCTTCACCTCCACCTCCTTCTCGAAGCGCATGTGGATCGACCTGCGGGACCAGAGGCAGAACATCAGCACAGTCGAGTAAACTCACGCAGAATAGAGCATTTCCTCTGATCAAGGCAAGTTTATACAGCACATTTCATACACTATGGCAATTCAAAGTGCTTTACAGGAAGGAATTTAAATAATCACAAATTAAAAGCAAAGAAAAATATAGCTGCGAGCAGCGATTACGGGCCCAAGCCGGTGGCACCGCAGCCCCGGGGCCTTTAGTTACCTAAAGGCACCGGGGTGGCGGTACCGCCGGCTTTGGCCCTTCATCGCTGCTCGCAGCTATATTTATATATATATATATATTTTTTTTTTTATATATATATATATATATATATATATATATATATATATATATATATACACACACATATACATATATACACATATACATATATAAATATATAAATATATAAAAGACAGCAAATATTACTTGACTTACCTTATTCTGATGTTATGATGCACTCAAAATATTCCACAACAAATCCTTTAAATTTAATGTAAAAAAAAAAAACGAAAGTAAGCAGTGTTGGGCTCACGTAACCCTCTCATTAGAATCAAAATGTTTCAACATTTGCCATGTATTTGGATGCTAAACTATTCTTTATTATAGGCTTTGTACTTCACTCGTGTTCCAATATCGACGGAAAAAATCATCCTCTTCACACGCGCAAAAATGTACTTGGAAACATCACAGTGGAGCAGTGCTTACTGTGAATGTACGAATTGTACTACTGACTATTAAGAGCAGTGTAATTTTTATATGTTAGGTTGACTATTTTATTATTATATTTTATTAAGTCTACAATGAACAGGCTGCGATGTCAAGATTGCAATGCTGGAATGTGTGTGTGTGTGTGTGTGTTCATGTTTTTCTATCCCGGTGGGGACTTCAACCTGAATGCACACAGACTCATGGGGACTCGTGTCACAGTGGGGACCTAAATAGAGGTCCCCATGGGTAAACAAGCTTATAAATCATACAGAATGAGTTTTTTGGAAATGTAAAAATGCAGAAAGTTTTCTGTGATGGGTAGGTTTAGGGGTAGGGTTAGTGTAAGGAGATAGAATATACAGTTTGTACAGTATAAAAACCATTAAGTCTATGGAGAGTCCCCACAAAGATAGTAAACCGTGTGTGTGTGTGTGTGTGGCGTGGGCGCGATTGAACAGTGGACACATAAAAACATAGTCCGTCATTATACAGGACGACATTCAAACTGCAAAGTGTTAACTTATATTTGTGTACAGTCGCAATAAAACACAACATTGTGCTTTTGTAAAATAATTTCAAGCAATCCACCCCCTGAAAGGCGCTAATTTTAAAATTAAACTAAAATGCTCACGACTGCACGGGCATTCATAACGGTGCACGTCCACGGCGAGGAACGAGCAGAACAGAGTAAACGTTTTTCAGTTAATTCCTACTTCCATAGGAATTCATTTGAAACGCTCGCTCAACCACTATCAATATCAGTGCAGACGAACATATTTTACTTTCGCTTTTAAGTTGGCAATTCAAAAGCCCCCAGGCGGTGTCACACGTTGATTAACCGGTGGTAAAATATTCTCACCGTCATATACCTAGTATATTTTTAGATAGATACAATAGGCCTACCTGATTTTGAACACAAGAGGGCAGTATAGCCCTATGTATGACTTGATTTTATGGGACTAAATAGTACAATTACTATTTTTAAACTTATAAATAATTCTTAAATTTAAAAAAAAAGAATAAAATGGGTTTAGTTGTGATATTTGTATACTTTTATATAGAAATAAATGGTGTATAATTACATTTTTGAAGATATGAGGCTTTTAGTGTTTCCTTTTTGTACATTACTTTAATCCCTCGCCATAGCAAAACCGTTTGAGATATTCAATATCCGTTCACAATTTAGCATCTTTAATGTATTTTCATCATGTTGAAAAAGTTTGGTGTGAATAAAATAAACCACTTAGCAGGAGTGGGTAAAAATGCAGAGGCTGAATTTGCAAATAAATCCACATTCAAACCAAAATATCTGACTTCCTGTTGGTCCAAGCTAATGACTATAAATTAGAAAGTTGTCCAGCTCGATGAGACCAATATACTTACTGATTTTTGTAATTGTGGGTAAACCTAACCCCCCCACTTTTGTCAAAAACATTTAGAAAGTGACACACTTCCTGCTGCCAGTTGGTGGCGCTATAACTTTGACTCACAATAGTTACATCCATCTGATCGGCCTCTTACCACGAACACACTGCTGAAGTTTCATCAAGATCAGTTAATGTATGCAGAAGTTATACCACTTCGTGTTTCTCTTTTCTCGCCATAAATGCGTTTCCTCACCACGACCAAACCGTTCGAGATATCAAAAATCCGTCCGCAATTTAGAATCCTCAATGTCTTGACTTCATGCACACCGAGTTTGGTGACAATTTAATTAATTTTCTGGTGCCTTTAGTTACACTAAAGCCACCGGGGTGGCGGTGTCACCGGCTTGGGCCCTCCATCGCTGCTCGCAGCTATATTTATATATATATATATATATATATATATATATATATATGTATATGTATATATGCCAGTTGGTGGCACTATAACTTTGACTCCCAATAGTTACATCCATCTGATCGGCCTCTTACCACGAACACACTGCTGAAGTTTCATCAAGATCAGTTAACGTATGCAGAAGTTATATTACTTCGTGTTTCTCTTTTCTCGCCATTGTTTCCTCGCCACGGCCAAACCGTTCGAGATATCAAAAATCCGTCCGGAATTTATCATCCTCAATGTCTTGACTTAATGCTGACCGAGTTTGGAGGCGATTGGATGAATTCTCTAGGATGAGTACATCAAATTCCACAGCATGCGTTTTTCAAACAACCCATAATAGCCGACTTCCTGTTGGGCGGAGCTAATAACTTTGCGGAAGTTATTCGGCCTGATGAGATCTATATGTGTACCGAGTTTCATATTAATTCATGCAAGCGTGTTTGATATATGGACCAAGTTTTCAGACCGTGTCCAAGGGGGCGCTGTTGAGCCCCCCTGCCACGCCCGTGTACCAGCTTCAGCCCGGCCCTGATGACCGTGGGTTCTGACCTGTGTGAAAAGTTTCAAGTGTTTATGAGCACGTTAAGTGCGCCAAAAGCCCCTAAAACCTTGAAAAACAAAGATTAAATGGAATAGACAACCCCCCCCCACACACACACACAGACACACAGAGAGAGAGAGAAAATTCTTCAGAAAATCCACATTCAAACCAAAATATCTGACTTCCTGTTGTTTGGAGCTTATAAGTGTAAATTAGAAAGTTGTCCGGCTCGATGAGAGCAATATACATACCGATTTTTGTGATTCTAGGAAAAACTAAGCCCCCATTTTTGACTAAAGGTGGCGCTACTGAGCCATTCCACCACGCCCGTTTCTGAAACTTTGCACATGTCTACTGGCTAATAAATGTGATGTGTCTGTCGAGTTTCATGCAATTTCAAGTATGTTAAGAGTCCCAAAAGCATCAAAAAATAATATTAAAGTTTGATGTGTTGCCACGGCAACAGTATCTAAGATATCAATAATCCTTTCACAGGTCTACATCTGCCGTGTGTCTACATTGTACACATAAAGTTTGAAGCAAATCGGGTAAAAATAAGACAGTGATTTCAAAGCATTTTGAAAGTGATGTACTTCCTGCTGCTTGTTGGTGGCGCTATAACTTTGACTCACAATAGTCACATCTGTGCGATCGGCCTCTTACAACGAACACACTGCTGAAGTTTCAGCAAGATCAGATAATGTATGCAGAAGTTATAACACACTTCCTGTGTCCCTTATTTGCCATAAATTCGTTTCCTCGCCACGGCCAAACCGTTCGAGATATCAAAAATCTGTTCGCAAGAATTCATCCTCAATGTCTTGACTTCATTCACACCGAGTTTGGCGGCGATCGGATGAATTCCCTAGGAGGAGTATTTCACATTCCATTGTATGCGTTTTCCAAACAACGTATAATAACCGACTTCCTGTTGGGCTTTTGTAAAACTTAGAGCACGAAAGTTGTTCGGCCCGATGAGATCTATATGTGTACTGAGTTTCATATTATTACATGCAAGCGTGTTTGATATATGGACCAAGATTTCGGACCCCATTCCAGGGGGCGCTGTCGAGCCCCCCTGCCACGCCCGGGTACCAGCTTCAGTCCGGCCCTGATGGCTGCGGGTTCTGACCTGTGTGCAAAGTTTCAAGAGTTTTTGAGCATGTTAAGGGCCCCAAAAGTGGCAAAAAGGCAAAAAAAAAAATAATGAAGAAAAAAAAAAAAAAAAAAAAAAAAAAAATCCTTACGAAAACAATAGGGCCTTCGCCCTTTCAGGGCTTGGGCCCTAATAATCCTTACGAAAACAATAGGGTCTTCGCCCTTTCAGGGCTTGGGCCCTAATTAAAACAGTTTTAAAAGAAATTAAAAGAGTAAAAAGATGATGCATAGATAAACTTCTCATCTGGCAAAACACCGGTGTATCATATTTTCACAACTCCCAGTTTTACACTGAGATTTTACATTGTGTGATTATTAAACTGTGTGTGTGTGTGTGTGTGTGTGTGTGTGTGTGTCTGTGTGTGTGTGTGTGTGTGTGTGTGTTATTCTTTCAGTACACCTAAGAAATCTGATCAGGAGTGTGTTTCCCGAATAATGCTGTAACTCGCTGCTTCACTACTAGTACGATGCATCATTGAAGAAATCATCTAGCAAGTCACGACTGTTTCCCGAAACCGTACTATATATGGTTGTATGGATACGTATATATGGTATGTATAGATTGACAGTCATTTTTGGGGGGAACTATCCCTTTAATTAATGAACCTTATTGTAAAGTGTTACCGTTTCATCTGCAGTTCCTGCTCTGAAAACACTGACTCCATGACTAAAGCTCTGCTGAATGCATGTGTGTGAATGTGATCATGTGACCGATCATGTGACCTGCAGAGGTCCGGGGTGCATGCATGTGAATGTGATCATGCGTGTGAATGTGATCATGTGACCTGCAGAGGTCAGGGGTGCATGCGTGTGAATGTGATCATGTGACCTGCAGAGGTCAGGAGTGCATGTGTGTGAATGTGATCATGTGTGTGAATGTGATCATGTGACCTGCAGAGGTCAGGGGTGCATGCGTGTGAATGTGATCATGCGTGTGAATGTGATCATGTGACCTGCAGAGGTCCGGGGTGCATGCATGTGAATGTGATCATGTGTGTGAATGTGATCATGTGACCTGCAGAGGTCGGGGGTGCATGTGTGTGAATGTGATCATGTGACCTGCAGAGGTCAGGGATGCATGTGTGTGAATGTGATCATGTGACCTGCAGAGGTCTGGGGTGCATGTGTGTGAATGTGATCATGTGACCTGCAGAGGTCGGGGGTGCATGTGTGTGAATGTGATCATGTGACCTGCAGAGGTCTGGGGTGCATGTGTGTGAATGTGATCATGTGACCTGCAGAGGTCGGGGGTGCATGTGTGTGAATGTGATCATGCGTGTGAATGTGATCATGTGACCTGCAGAGGTCGGGGATGCATGTGTGTGAATGTGATCATGCCATAGACAGTAAAAGAAATGGACACAGCGACCCCATTGGATTCAACGGAGAAAAGTGAAGTAAATTAGAAGCTCTGTCTTCCTGATGGCTGAGCGACTGTGCAGACTCAAACTGAGCTTGACGACGTAGAGCAACCCGTCTGTCTTCTAGTAGCTGTGCCGAGAGAAATCTGAATCATTCCCTTCCGAATCTTGCAGAGACGGAGAGTGTGAGTAGGAGCTGTCCATGAGCTAGGAGCAGGAGAAACTTTTGCTAAGTATTCTGATTAATTACTTTGTCATTTTGCCTCCACATCCCCACGATTGCCCGCGAGCTTCTCCTCCTGTCCATACGGTAATCTCCCTGCTGTGCGACAGAGTCGCGTGGTTATGAAGCAATCGTTAGCCTATTTTTACAAAAACTGCTTCTACGGGGCCATAACGTAAGATACAAGGTAATGGAGCATTTTATACATTTTCGTGTTTCTTTAGAAATAAATAATGGACAAATGGAGTCTTTAAACGCCTCAGATGTAAAGTTATTCACTGTCAAAGTGACGCCAAAATGAATGGGAGTCAATGGAATGCTAACAGCAGGTGAGGGTCTGCTAATCAATGGCGGCGCCCGGGGAAGCTTCAGTTTTTTCTGAAGGATTACCCCCTTGGATCATGCGTGTAAATGTGATCATGTGACCTGCAGAGGTCAGGGGTGCATGTGTGTGAATGTGATCATGTGTGTGAATGTGATCATGTGACCTGCAGAGGTCAGGGGTGCATGTGTGTGAATGTGATCATGTGTGTGAATGTGATCATGTGACCTGCAGAGGTCGAGGGTGAAGACGTTCAGTCGCTCTTCTTTGGTCAGGAACGAGTGGAAGGCGCTGCCGTCGGAGCCGTTGATCATGTTACTCTGGTTGGTCTTCCAGAACGACAGCATCCTGAGACACGAAGCACATGAAATCAAACATCTGATATAATATTCATCAAATATAATATTCAGCACAATCGGGCTTTACTTTTGTCCCTTCCAGGTGAAAATGCGTCCAAAGTCCAGGTAGTTCTGCTCTCCGGTGTGATACACAAACTCTCCGTCATCACTGCCGTTTTTCTGAAAACACAACGACAATAATATTAACAATGCTCTCACGAGTTTAATGATGTTTTAAATGATTAACACCAAAGAGATCTACAGTTATATAGATTACTTGTGCGACAGCATGTGGAAATGTAAAAATCTGAAGGAAAATAGTTATATAGTTCAAAAGTTCTTACAGATTTTTTTTAAACCATCAATATATATCGAGTAACACCAAACACACTGATTCTTCTAACAAAATTCAAATGATTTTTTAAAAATAGGCTTTTAAATCGCTAACGTAAAAACGAAAGTAAAATATGTTCGTCCGCACATAATGGTGTGGAGTAGGGCAAGCGTTTTCAATGAATTCCTATGGAAGTAGGAATGAACTAAAAAACATTGACTCTGTCCTGTTCGTTCCTCGCCGTGGGCGCGCACAGTTATGAATGCCTGTGTGCAGCCATAAACATTTTAGTTTAATTTTAAAATAAGCCCATACATAAATAACAATATAAACATTTTAATAAAGTGCAGTGCAAGGGTTAGTGAGGTGTGTTGTGCTGTATCCGATGTTTGAGACTCACGTTGAGCATGAGGCCGAAGTTCTCGTCGGTGTCGTTCTTTATGGTGCGCAGGCGAGTGAGCAACGGGTCCTTGAAGCCCCACAGCAGCTCGTCCACCGTGTGGGTCATGAACATGGTGGTGCCGATGGAGCCCATGTACATGGAGAAGCCCGAGGACACCCAGAATCCTGCACCTTTGATCCGATTCATCACGGCCTGTGTGAGGAAACCAGAACGTGAGATTCAGACCAGCGAGAAAAACAAACTTTAACTACCTTCATCCTTCATTTTTTAATGCAATTTGTTTGGAGATTTTTGTTTATTTTTTATTTAATTTACCTTTAAATTACTAAATTTGATAAATAAATAATAAATAAATAGGCATTTAAGCACATTCCTCACATTCTTTCAGCTTAAATTCAAAATAACTCACAATTTAATGCATAACGCTTTTAATTCAGCTCAAAATATCTTACATTGGGAGTCATTGCCGACCTCTTGTGGAAAATAATAATATTTACATAATAAATGTAATAAATGTAATACTCTAGATGGCCTTATAGCTCTATATGGAGCAAATGAGCTGTTCCGCTGGGTCCTAAAGTCAGTTCGCTTGAGTGTGCATTCAGATACACATGCAGACATTATAAAATCATTTTTTGGTAAAGTTTTAGCATTTTTAGTTTGAATTTTGAGCATTTTTAGGTTTTTCTGTGTACTGAAGTATTCTTCGCATTCCCTTCATTCCTAAGGGGGTCAAATTGAGCCGCGAGAGTAGGATTTGTTCTTTTTTAAATTTCAACCACAAAATAAAATTTTGTGTGTGTGTTTATTCGTGGTTCAATTGCAACAAAAGTCCTGGGGTCTTGGTCAAAATGCCCCGAGGGAAGGATGAAGGTTAACCATGTTCTCATGAACTTTGTGTTCTCACCACCGCTGGGATGTTCACGGTCGTCACCAGATCCACGCTCGGGTCTCCGACTGACTTCTCACGCACGAAGACGAAATACTTGGGCGTATAAGCGGCGACCATCGTCCCGTTCTCCACAAACGACACGTTGTGTTTGGGCCTGTACTCTCTGCAAACAGCATTATATCCTATTAGACTGACTTTTAGAGGCATTATGAGAGTGAAGAGCTGATGAAACACAATGAGAATGAAACCAATAAAAAGGCTGCATAATGCAAATGATGATTGTAGAACAGAAAACATTATCTATAAGTACAGGATGTGTAGTAAATTTAAATTACTGCAAACTGTGGCTGCTCATAAAACATTCACTGGAACTGTGAGTTTAAGATGCATATTCACAATTCTTCAGAAAAGACAGAATTGAACTTGAGAGTTATTTACCCGTATTATATATATATATATATATATATATATATATATATAAAATGTATAAATTAATATAAAATATATTATACCATATTTTCTTAAATTACGTTACTATATTATATTATAATATAATATAGTATAGTAACATGTAATTTAAGAAAATAATTATAATTTATTTTTTAAAATAAATACAAAAAACATTTATAGACAATTTATATATTATGTATATCAAATATAAATGAATGTCAATTAATTAAATATATATTAAAATATTTTATATATTAAAATATTTTAATATAATATACACATACATATTGTGCAGTATTTTATGCAGTCATTATATATTCAAATATTTTTTATATATAAAATTCATATAATATATAAATAAGGTATACGGTATATATTGTGATTACTTTATTACATTAATGAATATTATAAATTATGTTATGTTCTAACCTGTAAAAAAATGTCAGCCTATTTCAACTTAAAAACTTAAATTCAGTTGCAATTTTTAAGTACAATCTGTCAGTACAAGTCATTTCAACTTAAACTGCCTTAAAAATATCTAGTTGAATCTCGTAAAACATAAAAAAGTTGAAAGTGCTTCAATTAAAGTAATGAGAGTTAAGTAATGTTAAAACAGAAGTTGTCATGATTCACTGATAATGTCATTTTTTTACAGTGTATGTGGTTTTGCTGTTGTTATATTATGTTTTATGATGTTATGCTGTTGTTTTGTTGTTGTATTATGTTTTTATGTTATTTTGACATAACTTAAAACAAAAAAAATTGCTGTTGTTTTGTTATGCTTTTGTTTTGTTGACAAAAAAATAAAAATAAAACATAACAGCAAAACAACGTTATGTTTTGTTATATTATGTTTTATGTAATGTTATGATAAAAACAGAATAACAGCAAAATATAAAACATACACCAAAAAAACATAACATAGCAAAACAACATGTTATATTATTTTATGTTATGTTATATTTTATGTTGCTTTATGTTGTTTTAGTACAAAAACATAGCATAGCAAAACATGTTGTTATGTGTAATGTTTTGCTATGTTTTGTTTTATAACACAAATAAAAACATAAAAAACAACACAGCATAACATGTTATGGTATCTTTTGTTACGTTATGTTATTTATGTTTTATAAAATAAAAAAGAATAAAAAAATACAGCAAAATATGAAAACACAACATAAAAAAATAACATGTTATGTTGTTTTGTCATCTTATGTTGTGTTGTTTTATGTTGTTTTTATAACAAAAACATAAGATAGCAAAACATAGCGTTAAGTATTGTTATATGTAATGTTTTTCTATCTTATGTTGTTTTATAACAAAAACAACAACATAACAAAAAGATACCATAACAAAACATGCAATTTTGTTTGGTTTTATGTTATGTTTGTTTTCTTTTATGTTTTTTTAAGATGCAACGTAACAAAACAAAACAAAACATAACATAAAACATAATGTTTTGCAGTTGTGTAGAGTGGGATTTTGGACTCACTGTGGGCGGAGCTTCATAACATAACACAACATGTAACATAACAACATAAAAACAACACTAAATTACATGTTTTGTTATGATATCTTTTGTTATGTTTTGTTATATTTTATGTTGTTTTAAGGCACAACATAACATAACATAACAACATTAAACATAACATATTATGTTATGCAGTTTTTAGAGTGGGATTTTGGACCAATGATGTCTCATTGTGGACGGAGCTTCACAACATAACATAAAACATAACATAACATAACATAACAACATAAAACATAACATAACATAACATAAAACATGTTATGCAGTTGTGTAGAGTGGGATTTTGGACCAATGAGGTCTCACTGTGGGCGGAGCTTCCCAGTGCAATTGCAAACAAGCAACAGTGTGACCAAGAAAGATGCCCTTCCACTCATGTTTGGCTGGGACAGAAACGCAGAGCTCTGATTACTGGATGAAGCCCAGAGCTGTACCTGTAGGTGTACGGCCCCATCTCAGTGAGGCGAGCTTTGGCTTCTCCTTTCAGGAAGGCGTCAGGGTTGGTGACGTTGAAGAAGAAGAACTGCATGAAGACTGGAGGCGGCGGATTCTTCCATGTGGCAAAAACTTTACTGCCTTCCGTCAGCGTGATCTCCTGAACACACACAACATATCCAGATTCAATAGGGATGTTTTACATTACAAGATTAACAGGAGTTAGTTCATGTTTAGTACGATGCAAAGTTGATGAGATCGACTAGTCACGACTGTTTCCTGAAACCATATTGTCGTCAATTTGTTGTTCAACCACGCTGGTTAATGATGTCACGCAGGTGGTGGAGTAATAACTTCTTTTAATTTATTTATTTATTTATTTTTTGCTATAAATTACAATCATGGCATCTGAGGACTAATTCTAATTTTTCTCAGTTATTTGGCTTTATTTCCAGATTCAATCATAGACTCATTCTTACATACTAGAGCAAAATGGACCAAGAACATAACAAATCATAACATCTTAAGTTTTATGTAATGTTTACTGTTGTAAAATATAAAACAACAGCAAAACATGTTGTTATGTTGTTATTTTTATGTTTTCTAAAATAAAAAACAACATGACGTTGTTGTGTGTAATGTTTTGCTATGCTTTTTGACATTTTTATAGCAAAAAATAACATAAAATTATAATACGTTACAGTATATTTCACTGTGTTATGTTTTATGTTGTTTTATAACAAAAAACATAACAGCAAAATAAAAAACAACATAAAAAATCTTAAGTTTTATGTTATGCTATCTTTGTGATATGTTGTAAAATATAAAACATAACAACTGGAAAACATGTTATCTTTTGTTATGTTATTTTCTAAAATAATCAAATACATGACATGACATGTTTTGTTGTAATATGTAATGTTTTGCTATGCTTTATTTTTTATAACATAAAAAACATAACATGCTTCAGCAAATTGTCCTTAACGCCCACTGTCGCGAATTTGCAACAAACCCCTTCCATTCAGACTGCAGGCGAGATCGCGTGTGTTTTCCCCCAATGCCTGTTTGTGCACATTCGATACATACCTAGGAACATTTTGCACGCACTGGTTTCTCATAGGAGCGGTCGGAGTGGGAACTACATCCGGTTCACCGAAGCTAATATTTTGGTTTGCAAAATCCGCATATCAAGGGCGCAAATGTGGAGAAATTGCCCAAAATGAGTTAAGTTGTGCTAAAATAAAAAATATGTACCAGCTTATTGATTGCTTCTATAGCTATGTTATTCATATAGACTTCATGTGACGAATATTTTTTACGTACTTTGTAGATTTCTGTTTGTAGCAAATTTGCGACATTGGGCCATAACGGCTGGATTGGACTAATGGCTACATATTATAATAATGCTGTATTTAGATGGTTTCAGCCAAAAAAAATATTTATTTTTTTTTTATTTTTTTTCACAAAAAATAGCATGTTAGGGTATAACACTATAAGAATATATAATGTATGCACTGGAGAAACAAGGAAAGAGTTAAACAGAGTGTAACATAGAATGTATAAAAACTACTGTCATACTGTCAATGTTAGGGAGTAGGAGAGTGTTTTGTTTCTTGCTGTTGTCAAGATTCATTAATTTGTCAATTAAAGTTTATAAGTTCTAACAACTTTGTGCCATGAATAAAATCTACATACCTGAGATGGGAAAATGTGTTTTATTAATTTTACCATTTTGTAAAAAAAAATTACCCTAAATGCCTGTTGTCGCAAATTTGCAACATACCAAAATTTCTATTTATTTGTTGTGCAAAAGTGAAATTGATAATCTCAACATTATTTACCATCTACTTAAAGGCAAAAACACACATAATTTTTTTTTTTTATATATACAGCTATATAAATTCGGGCGTTAAGGGGTTAAACAAACATAACAGCAAAATAAAAAACAACATAGCACAAAATAACATCTTAAGTTTTAGGTTATGCTATGTTTTATGTGAAATAATATGTTGTAAAAAATAACAATATAACAACACAAAGCGTGTTTTGCTGTTATGTTATTTTTTATGTTGTTCTCTAAATTATAAACATAACATGGCAGGAGATGCGCATGCGCAACGGACGGTGATGGCTGCTTATCAACGCTCTACCTCAGTTGTCCATTTTTCAGATTTATCTATTTTTTGGCCGCATTTTATGTAAATCCCTTGTTCTAGTGGCACTCAAGATGGCATCTAAAAGAGATTTAATCCACCCCCCTGCGAAGAAAAACCATAAAGACGACGAGCGCCTTCACAACGCCATTGCCGAAATGCTTGATAAGCAGCTGAGCGCCATAAAACTAAGCGTGTCGACGATTGTTCGTGAGGAAATATCGACGATTACAGCACGATTGGACTCGCTGGAAAAGGAATTCTCCCGGAGAAACTATTTCTTTATGAAGATAAATCCAGACAAAATAATCTAAGGTTGGTGGGCCTACGGGAAGGAGCTGAAGGGGGAATGCAATTCGGTTCTTGCAGACCCATATTCCCGAGTGGATTCCGGTGTTGTGCCGAATTTCGACCCCCTGCCCAATTATTACCCCCCTAGTATTGGTAGGTTTAGGATTAGTTGTGGGGGAGGGGTAGGATTAGGGGTGGGGTTAGGATTAGGCAATCAGGTACTGACTTCAACGAGGGGGGTAATAATTTGGCAGGGGGTCGAAATTCGGCACAACACCGGCTCTACGAGGGAAGACGATCGAGATCGAACGGGCGCACCGCCTGTACGCAAACGAGGATTCCTCCAGGAATAGAGCGCGCAGTTTTTTCAAGCTCCTTCGCTACAATGACCGACAGGCGATCCTATAGGGAGCCAGGAGCGCATCACCTCTGAGTTATGAAGGGGTAATTTACGGTTCTTTCCTGACTTCAGCAAGGGAACGTCCCAAAAAAGGAAAGCAATGGCCGAAGGGAGGAAACGCCTTCAACTACTAGGCATCGAGTCATTCCTGCTTTACCCTGCGGCGGTCAAAGTGCGTAACGGCCAGGAGCATTGTGGCCTGAGTGTCTCCGTTTCTGAGTGTTATGCTGAGAAAGCCTTTGACCGGGTCGAGTGGACATATTTATGGTCTGCCTTAACCTGTTTTGGCTTTGGCCCTCGTTTTATTCATATGATTCAGACCCTCTATGTATCATTAAAGCCCTTAGTGCAGGCAATTCGGCAGGACCACATTATCTCTCCGATTACTGCAGGTGACTCCAAGCATTTTATCTCTCTTTTTGCGGACGATATCCTACTCTACATGTCTAATGTTTCCTCTTCTCTACCTCAGTGTCTTAAAATATTTAATGATTTTAGCGTCATAAGTGGTTACAAAATTAATTGGGTAAAATCTGTATTAATGCCCTTGTCAGCGTCAACCAATACTGCATTAGCGTTCTCCTCGATCCCAGACATTTAAATATCTGGGAATTCAAATCTTTGCAGACTATCTCTAAGGAAAATTATAGTTCTTTATTTACTACTATCAGACAAGATTTACAGAGATGGGACGTTATCTTAGCCTCACTGCAAGGCAGAATCGCAATCATTAAAATGAATATCCTCCCTCGACTTTTATTTCTGTTTTCCATGATTCCTTTATCTCCTCGTAGAAACTTTTTTAGAGAAATGGATTCCTTGATTACAAAATTCCTTTGGAACAAGAAACGACCAAGAATTAAACTCTCAACATTGCAGAGAAGATCTGACAAAGGAGGCTTGTCACCTCCCAACTTACGATTGTACTTTTGGGCATGTCAGCTGCGCTCGCTCAAGATTTGGTTAAAGGTTGACTCACAGATCGCCTGGCGGGACGTGGAAGCATCAGCTGTGCTTCCGCATCGGCTCCAGGATATTTTATTCACAGGTTTATCAAAGAAAGACTTGAGGTTTGGGAATACAATTGTGTGCAGTTCTCTTAAAATCTGGCATGAGGTGTGCAAATTCATGGGAAGTTCATCTAAGTTCACATCAGATTCTCCGATCTGGCATAATCATAATTTACAATCCGACAACAGACCTTTTGTTTTTAAACCATGGTCGGATCAAGGTGTACATACTCTTGGTGATATATTTGATAATCAGACCTTTGAAGATCTGAAAGAGTGTTATAATCTTCCTATTAATTACTTACTTACCTACTTCCTAAGTATTATTATTATTTATTTATTTTATCTTATTGACCCCAAACATTTGAGTGCATACTTTACTCTGCTATAGACATCTCATTTTCCTTCTGCGATCGAAATTATTTCATGAAATAGATTATTAAACAAGAAAATTCGTAAGTAGAAGTTATTGTACGGTGCCAGCAGGGAAAACATGTTGAATGCAGATAAGAAAATGCAACTAACCATATAAATGTGCATAATTAGTAAAGGAAAGGAAAAACATTTCAGTTCAGATGTTTCAGTGCTGATACGACTTCGCAAACACCACTAACTACAGTGTGTGTTCTTAACAGACGGAAGTGGGGAACAAACCGCTGATTTTCTCCTCCTCAGGCCTGTACTCTCTTCTAGAGTTTGTGGATGGTGTTTGACTCCCTGTAGAACTGAAGGAATGAGATCAGAAATAAAATAAAATTTTGATTTCTATGATCTACATATGTGTATTTTATGATGTTTTGAAGGCCAAAAAATTTGATAACATTAGCTTTAAAACCATGTTACGCAGCTGATTATTTTTTTCTCCTCATCAGCATCACACTCTTTTTCTCTTTGTTTTTCTCTTGCTCTGTCTCTTCCCCTCCTAAAGCTGAGCTTTGACTGATATAGGCTTTTCATTTGTGTCTGTCAGTGAAGAAAGTAAACAGAAGGTTAACTGATGGGTTGATTTATGAATCATTTTCTCAGATGCGTTCATTTACTGAAAGCTACTAGGAAAGCTAGGTAGCGTTTATTAAATTCATTCACAATATGTTCACATTCATTATTGATCTTATTCCTAATACAGGGCCGTAGACAGGGCTTTATAATCAAAGAGGTCCTACATTTAAGGTTGTTAGGGGGTAAAAAAAAAATGTATTTCTCTGATATGTGCATTTCAAGACGTTTCAGGGCAAAAAAAGGATAAGAAATAGCTTTAAAACCATGTCAGCGGGCAGTATATTATTTGTCAACACCTGCTCTCACTTCTTATCCATCACTCTTTCTTTCTCTCTCAGTCTCCACATCTTGCCCTGTCTCTTCACCTCCTAAAGCTGAACGTGTTTAATTTACTGAAGGCTACAAATTGTATTATATTAATTCTCAACATGTACACATTCATTATTAATCTTGTGCCAAACATGATGAAAATGGCTAGATTGTTTTGGGTAGATTATAATGTTTTTACTGTAAAAAAGACTACTGTCACATCAAATAAGCTTTTGTTCGTTCATTTCATATGTAGTATGTGATGTTTGTCAAAAATAAAGGTATAAAAAATAAAAGGTATAATAAAAGTAGGTAAGTTGAATTATCAACTAAGATGTTATTATAGTGTTTGTTCCAATATTCAAACTAATTAATCATTAACTTTGAAATACGTATGATAAATGTATACTTTTTACAAAGAAAGATTACACTTGAAATATTGTTAAAACTGTAATTGTTGTTGATTTACATGTGAAAACTTTTTAATAAAATAGCAAAAAAATATATTGCCAATATAAGCCTTCTCATTAAATTATTTATTATTGTTTTTTATTTGTGACACATTTGGGGAGAAGATATATTCCAAAACTTTCTTAAAATACAGTATGAGAATTAAATGCATAGTTACTACAAATGTTTACCTTGGATATTATACAATTTGCATGCATACAAAATAAGTCCTCACATTCTTTCTTGTGGTACCCTCTCAGTAACACACCTGAATGAAAGGCTCATTATGCAGGTCATTGTCTTCTCAGGTGTGAATCACAGCATTATTCATGATCATTCACGCCCCCACGCATATTGCCTTTCCAAACAAAACGTGTCTTACAAAATTTAAATCAATGTATTGTTTTATGTGAATGATTAGGCAGGATGATTTTCAGATCATTTTGAAGCAAAAACTCTTGGCAACAACATCCATTAGTCAAAAGTCTTGTGGATTTTTTATGGCCTTATTTCAGAAACTTTAATTTTTTTTTTTTTCAATAACCATGCATAAACATTATTCTCTCAAAAATACAAACATGTATATACATGTTGCTCACATATTATGGTAGCCCTGTTTGTGCTAAGGGACTGTTCATTTTAAGACTGTTCGTTTATTTAAGGGGCTACCGGAGGAGTTTTGAGATCTATAGTCAAAATAGACTTGACCCTCCCTTCGCCAGCAATACATTTTTCTATGACCCTCCAAACTGATTGTGAAAAAATGCATGACCCGTCCCGATCATTTATTGATAACTTCTGTACTGGTTTGCGCTTGGCAAAGATGTCAGATAGCCATTGTGCGTTCTAGGTGCGGTGCATATATACAGCAGTGCAGAGAACGTTTCCGCACCGAGTCTATTTTTGCTGTGCTGCACACGCTGAATTAAAGTGACAGCACATGGTTCGTGGTCAAAATCAACACAGATTGACATGAAAATATAATAATCTCACCATAAATGCATTTAATTAAATAAAATGTAGTAATCTCACCATAAATTTATTTAATTAAATAGGCCTACTACTATTTTTCTGGGGTAAAGCAAGGGAAACTACAATTTACCTCAACAAGGCGACATAATGAACAACACTTGTCTCATTCGTGGAGGTGAAAAAACAAGTTCTTTGTGAGATACAATACTGTATTACAATTTAAATGCAAAAGAAAGGCATGAGAGTCGGCTGTTTTTGTCAAGTTTTAATTTAAAATTTTTGTGATTTTAATATAAGTACATGGTTAAATATTTTACCACTCGCTTGAGCAACTTAATATATAAATCTTTATATAAGTAATGCATTGAATAATACATTGTTTAAATTGTGTTTAAACGTGAATACGTCTATTAAAGTGTGTATATGTGTATAAGGAGAATCGCACAAAACTTGACAAAACTGCTGACAAAACTTTTTTTTTTTTATAAAAGTTGCTGATAACTTCTGGATTTGAAATAAAACTAGTGAGTATGTGTTTGTGGTACAGCCGTGGATCAGTTGCACACTGCAAACGCAGCATATGTGAAAGCACTATAGGGCGTGCTGCTCCTGCACATACGCCCTCCACACGGAGTATGTGTGAAACAGGCGTTAACTTCTGCTTTCTCATCTTACACATCACACTGCACTGTTATGGTGGCCATTTCAACAGATTTGCTCACTAACATTGTTGTGGAAACATAAGCATGGAAACTAAAATATGGTAGTGCACATTCTATCAGCTGCAGTTCTGGCGCCTCAGTCCCAATACTGTAAAACTCGACGTACATTCACATCACATGTTAATGCAGTGGTAGAGTTACACTCACAAGACACTGCACTTATTCACAATCACAAAAGTTCATTATTTGCTTGTGCTTTAAAGCTTTGCCAGGTAAACATTTCATTGGTGTTCTGTTCTGACATGATGAATTTTTTTCTGAGCGTGTACGCACCGAAGCACGCGCACTCTCAAACAGCGCCAAACTGGATTTTTGTTGGGTCAGAGACCCATCTACTAGCGATGGAAAAATATGCACAAAACAAGCCACTTTGAAATTTTGCTTTTTTTCATGAATACAAGAGTTGGGTGACCCTCCCCCTAAACTAAAAAAAGTTGGATGACCCTCCCCTCAACAAAATATAAAAAGACATGACTCTCCCCTATTTTCCTCTGGTGGTCCATTCCATAAATACCAAACGGCCCCTAAATAGTGTAATTACACCTTTGCCATTAATATGCTTATAAGCAACTGAAAAAAGCACAAATGTCAGGGCATGTCAAAACATCTCAAGGACGCCCCAAAAACCCCTCAGACCCCAGAGGGTTAAAGCTCAAGAAAATTATTAGATTGAGCGGTTTATGTTTCTGATGACTTCAGTAGATCGTTCTCTACACTGTCTGATGAACTATCATGTGATTTCTGCAGACATGGCACTTATGTGAAGCTCTAAGAGGAAGAGTGATGGTAGCACGTGGACGAATGCAGAATGTGGTGAAGACAGAAACACTGAGCACATGTTACACGTCACTCTCTGATTACACCGAATGAGCACATGCTGGTCTCTGATGACTGAACACATCGTGCTCGTTTCCCGCCACTCCATGAGGTTTCCGAGCTCGTGAAATGGTAATGAAGTAAATTTAAATTAAAAAATCATTTTAAAAATAAAAACAATCAATATAAAAAAATATTAAATAAATCATAAAAATGTAAATAAATAATAAAACACACTACAAATGTAAATAATTAATATAAAACACTTACTAAAATTAATATAAATATAGAAATAAATCATTGAAATTAAAATAAATAATTAAAAATCAATACAAAACAGTTCCTAAAAATTAAAATACATAATTTAAGACTAAAAATAATCTATATAAAACACTTACAAAAAATAAGATAAATCATAAGAATTTAAATAAATCATTTAAAAATAACAAATAATAAATATGAAACACTTACTAAAAATTAAATAAATCATAAAAAGTAAACTTAATCATTAAAAAAATCTGCATAAAACACTGTAAGAACTGATTTTCCTGCAAAGACAAAACTCACCCTGCAATAAAGCCATAAAACGCACCCTGGAAAGAAGATAGCAAAGACAGAGCACAGGACATTGTTAGGACAACTTATCTCTTTCCTTATCTCTGCATCCCCCTCTCCGTCCTCCCTTCCTCTTCTCGCGAGTCAAGTCACCAAAAGTTCACTAAGAATGTCTATATATCACATATGGTGTATCTTGTGAATCTATTGTTTTTCCTTTTCATGTTTGGTATCATTTTATGTGTCTCAGTGCGATTGGTAAAATGGTCTTAATTTCATTGCAGTCATTGGTTTAATGAGACAGATTGAGAATCCTGTTCTCCTCTCTGGGTGATGTCTCTTCAAGATATCTCCCTGGGGTACATGAATTGACCCAAAACAACTCTAAACAATATTTGTATAACCATTTTGTTCTGGCCTGGGTATTTAAGGGTAGGTGACAGAGCAGTCTTTGGGACCCTTTACCAGGATCATCCCCCATACAGCGCTGTTTCAGTGTTTTCCCATTGGAATGGGAAGGAATGCATTTCTTACTTTTAGAGTCATCTTTGAGTAAATTATGTCATGTATTTATTTCTGAATTGGCTTTTAATCACTTCTGTAATTGGTATGATACATTTTTACCTGACAAATAAATGTTACATCTTGATTTAAGTTTCCTGAAATCATTATTTTAGTAGATTATGAGGAGGCTGGTGCTACCGCAGCTCTGTGTCCAGGATACACTGTCAAAAATTATCGTGATTTTAACGGTAAAAAAATGCTACAGTGAAAAACTGTTAATTGGTTAACAGAAAGTTTCCGTACTATATACGGTAAATAACTGTGATAGATCTAATGGTACATTTAATGTAATTTTACTGTAAAATACCGTTAAATTTACAGTTTTTAAAAGTGAAAAAGAACAACTCGTATAATTTACAGTGAAAAAAACTAAATTGACATTCCCACAATTCCCTGTGTGACACCTCACATTTGATCTATTTTTGTTAAAATAACTATGTTTCTTCATAGTTTTCTTCGTTTTTTCTAATCAGTTATGTACATTAGGGTTTTATGTTACATTTAATGTTGTTAAATTAATGTTTATTGCATTTTTAAAATTGCATTTGTGTGTTACCATGATGGTGTTTAGTGTTTGTGTGAATGACACTGTGCAGCTTCTATTATATTAGTATTACATTTCTTGTGGAAAACTGCTTGTGATGAGCTTTGATTGATCATGTGACTCTCATCACTGCTGTGATTGTTGGTTATCAGTGTATTACAATGGTACAAAACAGATATTAATACTTCAATAGGACGTTAAATTCGCATTATATCAGATAATGAATTACGGCTTATTACTGTAAATTTTAAGTTAAGTCTGTAAAACCAATAACGTTGCTGCCGTATTTTTGACGGTAAAGTTCTGGCAACCACAGCTGCCATTTTTTTTACCGTAAAAATCACGGTTGAATTTTTTACAGTGTAGGTAAAACTAAAGGCGCATATGAACGGAGCAGAAGGCACGTCATCTGAAAACCTTTTGATTTCTGTCTATCACTGACTTGGCAAGTTGTACACAAGTGGCTAAATAAACTGCACTTTTTTGTATGAGTGAGCAGTAGGCAACCGACTTAAGAAGTATTAGCAAACCCTGCACCCTCTGACCAACATCAGACTGGCGAGGCTGTGTCCGTGAGATCCACGTAAACCCGGGGCGTGTGACTCTGTGCAGTGTGCAGCATCGGGTCCCTTAATTAATGAATAATTGAAAGTATGGGATACTCAGAATAATCAAAGATATAAATTAACTCATAATCAATATTTATGACTATTTTCTAATCAGAAACACAATCTAAATTTGATTATCATTTGAAATTGGAGTCAGATTAAGCGTAGAGCTAAAGTAATATTGAAACTAAATTCCAATAAATTAAGTGAACTTCACTGGAGTGCTGAAAAGACATACACGCATTATTCCTTCGCCAAGGCCGTTGGATTCCGTCGTTGGGCCAATGGGTGGTCTTTACAACACTTACTAAAAAAAAAAAAAAATCATAAAAATTAAAATAAATAAAAAAATGTTAAATTAAAAGAAAAAAACTTTATATAAAAATGTATATAAAAAACTTTATATAAAAGCAGCAATCAAACCCAAACCTCACACAGAGTAAGACACAAGCACTAATAAACTCCACAATGATGAATGGAGATGAAAACAGTCTCTCACCCTCTTCAGCTTGTTGTGGATCAAGGTCTGGAAAACACCGGACACAAACAGTGCGATTCCCGAGACCAGGAGAAGAGCGCCGATGACTCCGGACGAGAACATGCAAAAGGAGCCTTTCCTCATGGTGCAGGTGTAATAAAGCTGAGGCTGATGAAGCGATTCCTCTACAGCAGCTGGACGTGTGTGTGAGGTTCTCCTCCTAAACACACACACAGGGTTGAAAGTTCAGCACTTGCAGCAGATTTGCATGAAATAATAAATTTTGTATTTGAGTGAATGAGTGCAGTGTGAGGGGCAAACATCACCCAGAGTGGGAGGGAACAGAGAGAGAGAGAGAGAAAACAGAGAGAGAGAGAGAGAAAACAGAGAGAGAGAGAGACTTTTTTTAACTTTTACAACCCCTTTATTCTACATAGTTAAAAAAAATGTAAATATACATTATTCCTTCACATTCACATTAAACACACATTTTTTGAAATAAATAAATAAACATATGTATTCCATGTTCTTAACACATAAATCACCCATTAAAAAATTTAATTACCAATTACCAATCCTCATTAACTGTAACCAGTGCTTCCTTAACACCCCATCTCCATTCAAAGAAAAGAACATTATTAATATGCTTGTAATATGTATATTCTATAACCACTCATGCTTCCACTAAGGATCTGAATAAAGCCACCATACAAATGTCTCTTCCTGCATTTGTTTCCTGATGAGATTTCAAAATTGCTAATTAAGCTTGACCTATGACAAAATTAGCAAGTACACATTGTTCTTGTAAAGATTTCCTATAACAACAGCCCAATATAAATAAGCTATACAGAAACCCTAATTTTGTTATTATTTTTCTCAACAGTACAAAAATAGGATCAAGTCTAGGGCAGTCACAAAACATATGAAAAATAGTATCAAGAGCATCACACAATGGGTAATTCGATGTAACATTTCCATTCATCCTTGCAACAAATTGATTTGTAGCTAGGATACAATGGATCAATCTCCAGTGAAGATCACCACATCTCTTAGAAAGTGGAGGTTTATACAGAAGTCTCCAAGATGGAAAAGTATCTTCAGATATAGAGAGTTGAGATCTCCATTTAGTATCGACTTTTCCTTTCAACTGACCCAAATGTAAAGTTTTAACGCATATGTGATACAATATTTTTTTCCCTATACAATCAAAAACCAATTTTCCATAACCTTTTAATAAGGAAACAGAACCAGAGTCATCAATGCCACATTCTTTAGGAAACACCTTTAATTGAGGAAAGTTCAGCCATACTACACCATCTTCCAAAACATGATTAACAAAGTGATCAAATGATAGAGGAATGGAGGATTTAAAACCCCTAACAAATCCTTCTATAATTCTAAGAGAATTCAAGCCAACTTGATCAGCAAGTGACTGCAAACTTTCCCATTGGCCTCTACTTAAATCAATCAAATCAATAACTTTAGTGGCACCAGTATTCAAAAATCTATTGATTAAAGACTGAGATATATTTGATGCAAGCTCAATAAGAGGATTAAAAAAATAGGTTCTTCCACACCATAATGCTCCTCAACAGTTCTACCAGAAAGACTCGGGAGAATAAATACTGTAACAATTAAACATTTATTAACAGCCCAACAAGCAATCAAGTTCTTTGGCGTAGGGCCCGTCCGTAGCTTGCAATTCGAGGGTCCGGATCTGCATATCCTGCCTGAAGACGAAGGCAGGGGCGCAGCCGACCCCCTGCGAGGTATAGGAAGGGACCATCCTGGTGGTGTTGGGGAGGATGGAGGGAAGAGACCATCCTGGTGGTGTTGGGGAGGATGGAGGTTAATTGAAGCGTCAGCATCTGCGAACTCAGACGTGTGTAAGTACCAATCTTTTATACCACAAGTATAGGAATATGATTGGATAGATGAGAAGGTAATAAGTGACGTAACAATTGAGTCTTCCCGGCAGAACTTATGCTATAGAGCTTCATTTCTTGATATTTCAAACAAGTCCCATGATTTGAACAATGAGACATAAAAACTAAAAGACAGATCAGAAAACTTTTTGACAAAATTTTCTTCATTAGGAATAATTGTTTGTCAATACCTATTCCACCAATATCTTTAAGTATAGATCTCCCAAAAAACACCCAGGGCAAATCATTTGAACTATACAATAGTTTCTGCAATGTTTGCATCCTTATTGCCAAGATCTTTGACTCCAGATGTATAAGCCCTTGACCGAGCTGCCACTGGAAGGTAAAGGACTCCTGGAGGAAGCCAATGACACCCATCCCAGAAAAAATTAACCAATGCTTTTTGAACACTTTTAAGCAAGTCTTTTGGAGGGTCTAGAACAGTAAACTTATGCCACAACATGTTATTAATGACCAAGCATCTTCCTCTAAAAGAAAGTTGGGAAAGTAGCCATCTCCATCTCTGAAGTCTACCATTAACACGATCAACTAATCCCTCCCAATTCTTCTTTTCATATTGTTCATTCCCAAAATAAACTCCAAGCATTTTGAATCCATCCCTGCCCCATTTACACTGTTTTGGCAATTTTGGAGGTACAAAAATTTTCCAATCACCCAGCAAAAAAGATGTAAATTTTTCCCAATTAATGCAAGCAGATGATGCTTTTTGAAAATTATTTAAACAAGAAGTTAACCTGTTAATATCCTCAGAATGTTTTATAACTATTGTTACATCATCCGCATAAGCAGTAAGTTTAATGGGAGCAATTTCAGGGGAATCAGGAAGAGAAACACCACATAACTGTTTCCTCAGCATAACTAAAAGCGGTTCTATAGACATCGCATACAGAAGGCCTGATAGAGGACAGCCTTGCCTTATGCCTCTGGTCACTGAAAAAGATCTAGTCAAAGATTCATTAATCTTAAGCATACTATAAATATCACTGTACATCAGCTTAATACAAGATACAAAGTATGGACCAAATCCAAAAGCTTCCAGAGTCTTAAACATGTAGTGATGGTCTACTCGGTCAAAAGCCTTCTCCTGGTCCAAAGAAAGTAAACCAATGTCCAACTTGTGTCTTTTTGCAACAGTAATGATGTCTCTCACCAAGAATAAATTGTCAAAAATTGTCCGTTTAGGGATGCAAAAAGTTTGATCCACATGGATTATGGTTGCCATATGTTGTTTAAGTCTGTTAGTCAATGTTTTCGACAAGATTTTAAAATCAACACATAACAGTGAAACTGGGGCCTGTTTCAGAAAGGAGGTTCAACCAACTCTGAGTTAAAACCTGAACTCTGAGTTGACTTACCCTGAGATGGGAAACTCTGAGTTTTCGGTTACAGAACAGCTGAATTGAGTTAGTTCAATCAACTCTGAGTTGACCTACTCTGAGTTAAGCGCGTGCACCACAACTATAAAAAGCCATTATCAATGGAGCACAGATATTATGAGTCACCATGGCAACAGCGCCAGACAAAAAAAGGGTCTTCATATTTCTCACCAGTGCGAACATTATTAATGTAATTTTACAGTATTAGAGCATTAATACTGTAATTTAATTAAAGGGATTACTCTTAATTCTTCTGTAATTTATAGTAAAATCTGATGTAATTGCATTAGACTATAGAACAATTCTGTATATTTAACATACATTTTTAAAAGGTATATTTTTAATGTAACCTTCTCATATTTATTTAATTCTCATAAATAATTCATGCAATTGTATATTGTTTATTTGAAAGCATTAAAAGTGCTGTTTCTTGTCTCTTCTTGTATTGTTCAAGTGGTTGAGGTTGATATGGTAATTAGTAATAAGTAAACCAATGCTTTCTAAAGATTGTCATTATTACATTAATCTAATTACACTGTTGAAGATGTCATTTGTAGTTAGTAATACAAGTAACTTACCCAACTGTTATAATATTAGAGGTGAAACTGGAAGAACAGTATGTTATTAAACCTAATTTTAATTTTCATGTAGGTGCAATCCTGCAGGCATTAAAAGAACATGGCAGCTGCTGAAAATTAAATCCAATCAAGTAAGGCTTGAGCATATCATGGGTGAAGGCTACTTGACTTTACAAACATTTGACATATTATATAACTAAATAGCATCCAGTGTCTAGCAGTGCAGCAGCATTTTTGGCTGAGGGAATTCCTGGAGGGACTTCAGAGCCAGTCCCAAAGATCCAAGGGCCTTCATAAAATGGGTTTACATATGTGTTATTTTTTATATAGGCTATTTTTTATATTTCCATATATTTTACTTTGAGTTAGGATTTTTGTTGGTCCCAATAGATTCTGATGGTAATATCTGTCTTTTGGAGCCTCCTGTCCCAACAGAACCGCAGACAGTTGTAAGTCACCTACTCAATACACCAGAAATTATGACAAATAGTGTTATAAAGTGCACTCAACCAAATGCTCATCTTCACAGGACGATGGGGATAAAGAGTTTCTGCTGCCACAGAGAGGCCTACAGAGGTAATGTTAATATTATGTGTCTACACATCAAACAATCTACACATTCACATTTTTTCACATTTTTATGTGGAGTAGCCTATAGAATCTAAGTTTAAATCTAAGTATAAACAGGTATTCGTATCTCCCCCCGCGCCCCAGAGTGTGGAAGAACAGCTGGAGGACGGTCCATCAGCTTCTGTTGCACAGATGAACAGTTCAGTGATTTCCAGTAAATGCCACAGTTTAATTCTGTAGAATTTGTTTAGAACTACATTATGTAACTCTAATCTACTACTGTATTTTCAGTTGCCAGTTAAGGAGTTATATAGACTTCATCTTATTAAAAAGAAAAATTTGAAAAAAACTTGTGAATGAATTTTAATGAATCAACTTTAATTAATCAACTAACATTTGTTTTTCTTGCAGGAACAACATTCATATGCTTTTAATGTTTCCAAACTCTTTGGGGAAAAACTTGTGACTTTGAGTGTATGTGTCTATGGGTAAAAATAACAGTTTTGGGAAACTAGACAGTCATCATTAAAACCTTGTGATAAGTAATCACAAGATCAAAGTTTGCTTTACCTAGTAACAGAGGGGTTTGCATATAAAGAACCAATCAAATAGTGGGGAAATTATAGCCTGGTAATACCAGACTCTGCTACTTCACTTTGCTTCGTAGACAGAGTCTGCAGAGCCATAGAGAGAAAGAGTTGCGACACTCCCATAGACCTCCGTTGTAAAAAATGGCGGCGCTTCTTCCGGGATTTGAAGATCGGATTAGTTCCAAACACTGTCATTTGGGCGTTGGACACCATTCACTTACATTGCTGCACGTCGAGTTGTTCCAGAGTTAAGTTGCTGAAATATCGACCTCTTTTGAATTGTCAACTGTCTATATTGTATCAGAGGCCCTTTGCGATGCTTATACTGGTCTTCATTTGTACATGCACAGCGTAATTATTTATATTTTATGTTGGTTGTTTCAACCAATTTTCAAGCACTGCCTGCTAGCTAGTTAGCTATAGCGCGACTTCGTCAGCTGTGACAGTAAGAGTTCGGTAATGAATCGCTACCACCTTTATAGCAAATTTTATTTAATTAAATTTTTTGGGATATGCTAACTTTTCATTATGTTTTATTGTCTTAAATGAAGCGGCTTGTGAGAACAATGCTGGACCTCTAGGATTGTTATGGCCATCACCAGTCCTGTCTGTTTCATGGATCACCTGCCCCTGGTTTTTGTTTTTCTTGTTCACACACACTCACACAAGCACACATTTTTGTTGTCTGTCATTGTTTAATAAAAATATTTTATTTGAAAACCTTCATTTGTATCAGCCATGCTTAAATTCGTTTTTAATCTGTTATAGTTTTGATAATGTGTATGGCTTAATATTAAAATTATATTCTTAGTCTTAACATGATCATGTTTCACGTTGTGGTCCTGGGGGTGGCCACTTTCATCAGAAGAAGTGAGCTAGCTTCTAAGCGATTTCTGAACGGACCGCCACGGCAGACCTCTTTGCGTGATCACGAAGGTAGGCTAATGGCTGAATCAAAATTTATAAGCAAAATCACGGGAATCAATAGCCTAATACAGCCCAGTTGTGCTAAAATAAATATCATGAGACGTCCATCATCAGATGAATGATATGGAAAAGTTAAGTTAGAGCCGCTAAAGCCAGCGTGCTACTACCCATGCGAACATGAACACTAATCTTTTCCCTCCAAAAATATAGCCTAAAACTTATCTCCAAATGCAAAACTGACATTAACAAAATGCAATAATGCAATAACAGCTGAAAAAGTACTTGGGTGTGTGTTTTATTTTATATTTACCGTTCAATAATGCAATCGCTGCTGTCTGTCCCATAGAAGAACATGACAGCCAGCGTATGTTTTGGAACTATTGGGGCTTACATGAACCACGTGACAGCCATAGCGGCGACATCAAAGAGTGTCGCAACTCTTTCTCTCTATGGCTCTGAGAGTCTGGAATGGCATAATAGAGAAGTGTTTTCTCTCTTGCTAGGGGGCGCTTGTCTGAAGTTTAAAATCATTGGTTACCCGTAAGCCAATCACATAACGTTTGGTTATGGCGTGTGTTATGCGCATGCTCAGCCGCATCTAACTTCCACTGTAAACACATGTATAATGCGAAAACAAAACCATCGAGCGAAATACCGGAGTGAACATGGCTGTGAACGACTTTTGCAGATTATGTGAAGTAAATCTACGCATCCACGGTACAATCAGCGTCTACGTCACGGCTCTCAGCCCGCCCTCTGTTCATTGATTGGCCGGCTGTTTTCAGGCCGGAGGAAAACAGAAAGCTCTGACGCTATCTCAGACTGAGTACAGAAGCGAAATGAAATTCAGCGGAAGTACGAAGTCTGACGTAGTTAGGCTAGGGAAATTATGTAATGCAGCATGAAATTTATGCCATACCTCTATACTATAAAAACTGTTGTATATGTGTTTTACGGTGGGATTCTCAATGGAATTTGTCTGAGATCCTCCGGCCTTGCTTCTTGGGAGAGATTCCCTGAGAACTGCTCGGGAAGATCTCCTGGCCGTGATTAAAGTATTTAAAGGACATTTGAAGGTCTGTTTGTCGATTTATTCCTGCGCAGGAAGCTAGTTTAGGAAGCTAGTTTAGGAAGCTAGTTTAGGAAGCTAGTTTAGGAAGTAAGTTAGTTTAGAGAAAACAAGTTAGTACAGGTGATCTATAGAGTGGGGACGTCAGGAACGAGACCCAATAAATAGAAAGAACCAAAAAGCTGGTGATCTATAGAGTGGGGACGTCGGGGACGAGACCCAATAAATAGAGCCAGGTAGTTAGTTTAGGGAATAATCTACCCGAGTGGGGACGTCGCCAGGAGACGAGACCCAGGTAGTTAGGTTTAGGGAAAAATATCCACCACAAACTGCAGTAAAAATAGCAATATTTTATTTATTAATAAAAGATTAATTTTATTAATAAAAATGTACTGAAAGAATGAATCCACTGAAGGTCCATCCAACCCAGGTGGCTTCCCGAGGCTCAGCTCCTGAACAGCCTGTGAAACTTCAGAGAAGGTTAAAGGATTGTCAAGCTTTATCCTTTCATCCTCAGAAATGTTTGGCAAATCCTGTAAAAATGGGTCTGTTGTTGATAAAGACGGTGACTTTCCGCCACCTACTGGCGGTTTTAATTTAATATTTCAAAGCATCTGTTCATTTTACCATCACTGCATATTCCTCTATTGAACTTTTTTTTTAATTTCATTTAAAGCATTATTTCTTTTATAAAGGTATTTGTAAAGGTCGATTTAAAAATCGATTTAGAGGGGCAAATATTGTCCCTTACTGAAAAAGGTACGACTGCAGAGATGTTAAAAGCCTCAGGGGGTACGCCACTCTAAAAAGTTTGAGAACCACTGATATAGACTGAAGAATAAAGATCCACCCTGACTTCTCCACACGGATCCAGGCGTGGACGGACCGCTCAGAGAGAGAGAACGAGAGAGAGAGGAGTGGAGCATGTTTGAGAAGGAACCGCATGTAGAGGTCAGTGAGCACAAGAGTTACAAGAGTTAAAGGGTCAAACACCTGCAGAATTCAAAGAGGAACTATTACGCCCTTTCACAAGTCTTGATTGTGTTTTAGTCTCTACTAGAACAGGTTTTCCAGCTTGAATGTTGATTATTCTCCTCATATTCTCCATTGTTGCGGCTCCTCTCTTCCCAGTCTGTCAGTAACGCTCTGTTCACTTCCTGTCTCTATGAAGCCCCTCCTTCTGAAAAGCACACTGTGCTCTGATTGGTCGGCTGGAGCAGTGTGTTGTGATTGGTCGAGGGCTTCGAATGTGTTTGGGAAATGTCCCGCCCCTTACCATAACCACCAGTTTAACACACTACTAACTAACTCAACCAGGCCCCGCCCCTTTATTCTGCGTATGAATTATTATAATGAGGAATATTGTGACGTGTTCGTTCCCGGAAGAAACTCAAGACTTTAAACAATACAGAATGTTTCAAAGCAGCTTCACAGAAATAAACAGTAAAAATGTATGTAAAATTCATTGATTATGAAACAAGTTTAATCTCTAGTCATTATTCAGATCAATTCAGCTCATGTTTGTTCTCATCTGATATTGTCAGAATTCAATATTATTGAATATTAATCATCTTTCTTTGGCGTATCCTGCACTGTAAATATCATAAGTTCAGTACCGTACCTTATGATACACCACGGTACCAACACAGTAGTTTTTTGTGAGACATTATTGTAATTTTTCCGATTTTTGCAGCAAAAATGACTGAATCTGCAGTGATTTTTCTGATGGGACATTTTTTTGTTATTTTGCAATGAAAACCCACCAATAATCATCATGCATTTCTGTAATTAGTATTAGCGACTGTACGAGCAATTAGCAGTAAATATATTTGTGCAATAATTACTGAAATCAACTGTGGTCAATACAGGTGCACAATCAATTCGTTATCTATACATCATTATTTAGGCCTACATTTGTTACATAATGCAGCACAATCGATTTGTTTGCGTTCAGAATTATGGATTTTAATAAGCTAAGATTGTTTTCGCCCTGATTTTGGCAGAAAATAGGTTTAAAAAATATAAACTTGTGAATATTCGCATTAATTCTTGCACTGCAAAACCCTGGAGGGACTGAATATTATTAAACTTTTTTATCAAGTGCTTGGGGTGCAATCAAGTGCAATCAAGTGATTGATCCTGTTTTAGGATCATTAGGATTTTGTTTTTAGTCTCTCTGCAGCCAGCAACATAGTATTTTTTAACCTTGTCTAACCTTGGTTGAATTTTTTTACGAAGACGTTCTGAACCTGATCTGCAAATATCGACCCAAGGTATTTTTTAATGATGTACTTGCGCCTCCTGCAGGATCTTTTGACTCAACAGTCAAAATTACTCTCGGTAAATCTAAAAACCTACAGATTAAATGGATCTAAACATATTATCTCTTTAATTACAAATTAATCATATTAATGTGATTCTGTCATCATTTGATCTAATATTTCGCATTTATTCTTCATCTTATAAATGATTACCTGCTGTGACACAAAACTGTTTCAGATGTAACTTGGATGTTTCACAAAATATACAACAGTTTTCTCTGTATGAAACTGAATGTATTTCCGTTTGCAAAAATATTCATGAAAATATGTAGCTATGAATATTTACCTCTAATCAGCTAGATATGTATTTCTGATTTAAACATATTAGAATGTTTACAGTATTACAATAAGCTGTTAAATATATGTAAAATGTGTAGACTAAAGACACAATCATTTCGTCGTTTCTCAGTTTAGTGTAACAAACAGACACAGCGGAGGCCGTGGCGGTGACGTCACCGCGTGACGCAATCACGCACGAGCGTGCTCCTGTCAGCTGATCAGCGATCCGGTGCGGAATCAACGCGCGTCGCTGCGATATTTTCATAAAATAAACGACATAACGAACATGAGACGATAAAGACCGGCTCCGGTGAGTAAAACACACACCGACATTCAGTCTGTCAATGATAGTGACGCGCTGTCGTATAATAATGATGATAAACACACTGATGAACGGGCCAGAGGTCAATATACACACGATATTTCTACACAAACATAGACAATGACATCATTTACAGTACAGTCATATGCATAATGAACACATAATGAAGAGAACAGAATCCATAATATATCCACAAACACTATACACAAACAGATAGCCACACATATTCGTGTACATCACATCTACAAACACACTATACATACACAATATATTCATGTACACTATTAACATTTTTTTCTAGCTCAAAATATACACACAAGTTATTTTCAGTCCAAATAAATGAATAATATCCGCTGCTAATGGTCAGTGTGCTGACAGACATGAACATGATTGTAAAACTGTAGTAAAAGAGTGTCATTTCTGTGCCACTAAAAGAATAGCAATTTCCAACAGTAATGATTGTTTTGAAACATGTTTGCTAATCAGCCATTGGTCAGTCCAACATCAGATAGTCCCAGCTTTGATCCATACAGTAATTATTTGTAGGCCCAGACTGAATGTGTGTGTGTGTGTGTGTGTGTATACAGTATATATATATACATGTTGTGAAAATATACACACACACACACACACACACATATATATATAATCTGTGTGTGTGTATTTTCACTACATGTGTATACTGTATGTATGATTTTATATATATATATATATATATATATATATATATATATATATATATATGTGTGTGTGTGTGTGTGTGTGTGTGTGTGTATATATATACACACACACACACACACACACACAGACACACAGACTTTTATGTTTACAAACTTTTATGTTAGATGTGATTGTATACATAGCAGCCCATGATATTAATGTCACTTATGCGTCAATCAGATTTTTTTCTGGCACATGGTCACATTTTATATGTTTTATAATGGATTTGCATTCTCAGCAGCAGTTTGTTTCGTTTATTATTATGGTTATTACCTTTATTAATGGTTTTATTTGATTGTGCATTACATCATGCTAGCATGGCATGGAACACTTTACTCAAATTTCCCTGAAAGCATAGGCCATAATCTCAACATCAGCTGAAGTTTGGCTGATATCACAACACATGAGTCTAGTGATGTTGTGTGTGTGTTGTTGACTTTCAGAAGGATCAGAAAGCTTGTGGTTTCATTGGTTGTGTTGTGCATTGATTACTTTGAGAGGGTTTGGTTTGATTCGTCTGCTGTCGTGAGTGTGTCAGACAGACCGAGAGCGACGGCGGCGTCAGGAAAACACATCATTCTTTCTAAATCGGCAGAGGAATAGTTTCAGGATGAAGTTGGTTCATGTAGTGAAAATTAAACACGTGTTTCGTCGGCTCAGGTTTAATTTGAGGAGACCCAAACATGTCAGGTAAAGCGAGTCAGTTTTATATACGTGTGTGTGTGTGTTTTAATTCGTTAATGTTGAGAATGATCTGCATTATTTTTATTGCAATATGGACAGAACAATTGAACTAAATTGAAGGTGATCTGTGTTCATTGAACAATGCTGTCATTTAATTCTGAAATGTTTTATAAAACAGTTTCTTGTCTTTTAAATATCGCTGATACACATGATCTTGGGTTACGGTTATGTATATCTGAATAAATCTGGTTTATTTTCCATTATCCAAATGGAAATTAGCAGCCATGGTGAATGTTAAAAGCTTGTTTCGTCGTGTTTTATTGGACTAGCACTTATAAAAGTGTTCAATAGCAGCATTGATGTCCGTTTATCTGCACGTTGCATAACAAGCACACTGTGTCCGTCTGAATTCTGCTTCGATTTTATTCTGGTGGGATTTTAATCTACAGTTGTGCTCCACTTTAACATCACATAGAGGTCAGATGTTACTGTCTGTTGAACCCATCATCATTCATGTGAACTTGGCAACTTCTGTGTGTTGTATTAAGTGATGGATATTGATTTTAATGTCAGTTTGAGGTTAATCTGTGATGTTTGTCAATCGTGACTGAATCCCAGTGAAACTCTAATGATCTGTTCGTCTGCTCTAGTTAGCCTACAAACACGCTCTCTGTCTGTCCTTATGTCATTTACTCTATAGTATTTGTATTCTGACATTATATACATGCTGTTTACTGCAGTATGAGTATGCTAGCGTGCTACTCCAGGCCAAACATATCCAATGAGTGTCATAAATAAGTTATTTTATCATAAATATCAGAAACCCATTATAAATGAAACATTTTTCCATTGTTTTCTTTGACATGCTCAAATTCTGTAAACTACAAGCAAGAATTGTTTAAAAAAAAAACTAAAATATAATTATTTTAACAATAAAACTTTGTAAATAAAAAAACTGCATGCAATAATTTAATATTTTCTTTACAACATTAAATATATTTTTAGATTTTCTTTACAACAAAATATATAGCAATTATATAAACTCTTTCAGTTTGATATTTAACAGAAAATCTACAATTTCTTTTTAAATGTCCTTAATTAAATGTCTGAATAAAACTGTTGCCTGCTATAATTTATTGAAAAGTATGTAATTTCTGTAAGAATTCATTGACCATAAAGCCTATTCTGGATTATCTTGCTTTAAATGATCGCAGGCAACAGTTTTATTCACTTTTATTAACTGAAAGAGTTTATACAATTGCTATATCTTTTTAAAATGTTGTAAAGAAAATATTGTTAAATTATTGCGTATTAAGTTTTATTGTTAAAATAATTGTATTATATTAATTATAAAACAATGATATTATATATTAAAATAATTATTTTGATTATTTTAATTTCTACCATTCTTAGTATGACCAGGCCTTTTGTTTTCACCGGTGCTTTTTTCTCTCCTAGTTCCTCTTTTTTGTGTTTTGAGAATTTCCAACAATGACTGTGTCTGATCGCTGTTTCCTTTTGCTCTCTCTCTTCAGTATCGCAGAGAACATGTCAGGAAACAGTCTGGTATTACCCATAGTTCTGTGGGGCCGCAATGCCCCCACTCACTGTATCTCCAGCCTGCTGGTGATGGACGATCTGGCCACCATCATCACCGGCTGCCATGATGGACAGATCTGCATCTGGGACATGACCTCAGAGCTGGAGGTGAGAGGTCACAGCGAGGTCACGCAGGTCTTTTTTTTTTCCTTTGAAGGGATCGTTCACACAAAAAGGGACATTCTGACGTCGATTACTCGCCCTCGTGTCGTTCCAAACCTGTATGACTTTCTTTCTTCCACATACTGAAAGTAAAGGTGAAAACAGAAGCTCGGACGTTCTTCCTAAGATCTCTTTTTTTCATTCTGGTTTAGAACGTCATGAAGGTTAATAAACGTTAGAGCTGCACGATTAAACGTTAA